>NC_088203.1:90566545-90869576 GCF_037126465.1 Ornithodoros turicata
AATCCACGTGGATAGCACAAAGGACCAAAACCGGTCCGGAGTGGGGCCGACAAGGTCGCGCCCTCCGTGCGATCTCCCCACTGGTCCCCACTTCTGTCGTCCCCATACTGCGCCATCTAGTGAAGACAGGGATAATCCTGTCCGGCGCCTCAAGGTCATACGCATGCGCATAGGCCATGGTGAAAAAGGTCCATTGCTGATGGTGATGTGAGCAATTCCGCAGCTGCGCGCGGCACCTCTCTGTTTTCATCCTCTCTTGCAGTGGTGGGCAGTACTACATGTTTTCCCGTCGTATTTAATCCATATACCGCGGAACTTAATCCTTATACCATGGAATTTAATCCTCATGACGACACTTTTAATCCTTGTTTCGTGGTACTTAATCCTTATACTGCCACTTTTAATCTTTATGCCGTGGGATTTAATCCTTAATTCTTCTGTTAAATTTAATCCTCGTGCTGCTAATTTTGACTACTTCCTCGTTTACAGCTATAAATTGACTTTTTCATGGCTATCACTTCTCAATGCAGTACTATGGGTCGGGATGGGACTACCTACATGATTTATGACCTGTTTTGACTATTTCCTCGTGTACAGCCATAAATTATACTTTTTTGTGACTATCACTGCTCAATGCACTACTATGTGATTGTATGAGACTACCTGCATGATTTGTGACCCGATATGACTATTTCCTTGTTTACGGCTATAAATTGACTACTATGGGATGACTTTTTGCATGATTTTTTACCTGTTTTGACTATTGTGTGGGAGAGATTTACTGAACGAATTTCACGTGGGTACTATACAACAAGCACAACACACACACAAGATGAACGATACAGGACGATGCAAAATGCGGCTATTAACAAATGAGAGGCAATGAATGATAAATGATCATGGATGGAGAAAAATATGTAGAAAATATGAATACGCTTATGACGGGTAACTAGCGATGGTGACGAGACCGCCGACAGCGCGGACAGAAGGGTGATGGCCCCAACGGCGCACAAACCCACCCTCCCCTAGCGCAAACAGTTCCCTCTGGAGGACGCTGACGACGCGTACCCGCAAAGATTGCACAAGCAGGAAGATCGGGACGTCGCGCCTACGCTGCGCCACAGCCTTGCATCTGGCACCCCACAAGACCTGGATCCACAGGACCCTACAAGCCGTCACAAGCACACTGTACTGTTGGCTGGGACGTCTGCGGTCAAGGGGTATTGGGCACATAATGTTTGTATGCCGCCTGACTAGCTGCCAGAATATGCGGGCTATGCGACAGTCGAACAGTACATGACGGTTGGTCTCCACACCGGTTCAGTATGGGCAGATACTCATCAGAGAAATGTTCCACACGTGGAGGTGATCACGCGTCGGCAGTATGCTCCACGCAAAACTCAATAATATGTCGAACAAGGAAGGAGGGAGCCACGAGCACACAGACCTGCTCCACGCGATGGTGTCCACCTGCCGACGACGGTGGGCCCAGACTGCGCTGCTGCACGCCTCATCCCACAAAACTGCCTGCGACATATGAGCGGGGCTGGTGGAGTTCGGGTTCACAGGGGGAGTAATCTGGGCCAGCATGCGATGGTAAGCATGAATGACAGCATGGAACCGCCGTGGTGATCGTGCTGCCGGGCGTGATGGTTTGAACGACTCCGGTGAAAGAGCGCGCACCAGAGGCCTCATCCAGTACATTAGAAGAACTTTTGTGGGCGATGGCTCCCCACAGAGGATTCGCAGAACGGTCTTCAGTGCAATTCCACGATTCATGAGGCCCATGTCAGGAAGGGCTAGGCCCTCTCGAAACACAGGAAGACAAAGGAAAATGCGGGCCACGGGCCTGTTGCGACTCTTCTGCCAAATGAAGGCTAAGATAATAGTGTGGATTCGCGTGACAACTGAGCGCGGTGCGATCAGCACATGACTCAGATGCCACACGCGTCCACAGAAGACGCTCCGTACGAGATATGCGCGCTCGTGGTACGTCAACTTGAATGCGCCGGCAGCCTCGCAGTTCGCGCAAAGTTCTTGCAAAGCGCTCGACCAGTTAGCAGGCGTGGGCCTCGTGCTGTCAAAGAAGACGCCGATAATTTTTAAGGAAGTAGTGCACTATTTCCTCCTCTAAGGCTATAAATTGACTTTTTTGTGACTATCACTGCTCAGTGCACTACTGTGGAGTGGCTGACCTGATATGACTATTTCCTTGTTTATGGCTATATATTGATTTTTGTTTGACTATGCAAACTCTATCCACTACTATAGAATGGTATGAAACTACCGGCATGATTTAAGACCTGTTTTGACTATTCCCTTGTTTATGGATAAAAACTGACTTTTTATGACTATCACTGCTCAATAGACTCCTATGTGACGGTATGGGTCTACCTGCATGATTTATGACCTGCTTTGACTATTTCCTTGTTTATGAGTATAAACTGACTTTTTATGACAGTGCCTACTCTATGATACTATGGGTTGGTATGTGTCTAACTGCATGATTTGTGACCTGTTTTGACTATTTTCTCTTTTACAGCCATAAATTGACTTTTTGTGACTATGACTACTCTATGCACTACTAAGTGGTAATATAGGACTGCTTGCATGATGTATGGCCTATTTTGACTATTTCCTTCTTTACGGCTGTAATTTGACTATTTATGGCTAGGACTAGTCTATGCACTACAATGGGGTAGTATGGGACTACCTGCATCATATTTAACATGTTATGACTATTTGTTTACTCCTATACTAAATGAACTTTTTATGACGGACTACTGCATGCACTACTATGGGATAGTATGTGACTACCTGAAAGTACCAGAAACTACCTGGAAAGTAATCGCTCTGAAGTTGGAACATACAAGTTTCCTGGGAACAAGAGCAATTGAAACATGACATTCATCCAAAAAGCCCCCTTCTTTTTCACGCCTCTTTCCCAATGTAAGTTGGTCAGCAATCACAAGCACATCACAGTATCACATGCTGGTCATCAGTTCTATATAATGCTCTTCATGTTCCCCTACAATTTATCGCTTCATTGATCTCTTTGCACGTCACATGCCTTCTATGTTAAGATGACGTGTGCCCGGATCTTGAATTCTCACATAGCAAGCGTTACCGTTATGTTTACGTTATGTTGTAGCTGCCAACAGGTCATAAACCATGAAGGTAGCCTTATACTATCCCATCGTGGTGTAAGCTGTAGTCGTAATTATATGAATTCCATTTGTAACTGTAAACCAGGAAATTCTCATAACAGGTCATAAATCAGGTAGTCTTATATTACCCCATTTGAGTGCATGAAGTAGCCGTATCTATAAAAGGTTCATTTGAAGCTGCAAACATGAAACAGTCATAACATGTCATAAATCACGCAGGTCGTCTCATAGTATCCCATTGTAGTGCAGAGTAGTTGTAGTCACAAAACGAACATTTCTAGCTGTAAACCAGGGAATTGTCAAAACAGGTAATAAATTATGTAGGTTGTCTTATAATATTCATTTGTTCCACGAAAAATAGTTGTATTCATAACAATCAATATGTAGCTACAAACCAGGAAATAGTCCTAACAGGTCATAAATCATCCAGGTATCTTAAATTTTCCCATGGCAGTTCAAATAGCACTCATAGTCATAAAAAGTCAGTTTATAGAAGTGAACAAGGACATAGTCATAACAGGTCATAAATCATGCAGGTAGCCCCGTACTATCCCATAGTAGTCCATTGAGCAGTGATAGTCAAAAAACCCAATTTATAGCCATAAACTATAAAATAGTCATATCAAGTCATAAATCGTGCAGGTAGTCCCATTCCATTGCATAGTAGTCCATTGAGCACTGATAGTCACAAAAAGCCAATTTATGCCCATAAAAAACGAAATAGTCACATCAGGTCATAAATCATGCAGATAGTCCCGTACTATCGCATGGTAGTGTATTGAGCAGTGGTAGTCCCAAAAAAGCCAATTTAGACCCATAAACAAGAAATTAGTCATATCAGGTCATATATCATGCAGGCAGTCCCATAGTATCGCATAGTGGTGTATTGAGCAGTGACAGTCACAAAAAGCCAATTTATAGACGTAAACAATGAAATAGTCAATCAGGTCATAAATCATGCAGGTACGTAGTCCCATGCGATCCCAGAGTAGTGCGTTGAGCAGTGATAGTCACAAAAAAGTCAATTTATAGCCATAAACAAGGAAATAGTCAAAACAGGTCATAAATCATGAAGGTCGTCCCACACTATCACATTGTAGTCAAAAGAGTAATGAGAAGATAATCCGAAAATTTAGGATTAAATTCCACGGCATAAGGATTAAAAGTGGCGGTATAAGGATGAAATTCCACGGTATAAGGATTCCGCTGTATGTGGATTAAATACGACGGAAAAACCTGTAGTAATGCTTTGTATTATGATACTCTTACTGTAATACCTTTGAGTAATCGTATTATGTATAACAATACTCATTTTTGAAATGTATTGTATCGGCATTATAAGATACAAAATGGATGTACTTCATGTATTACAATACTTTTGAAGGTGTATTACTTTCCCAGAGGCCATATGTCCGACGTGTCACCGGTACATTTTATCAGTACTTTTTCGTGTCCCACAAGCATTCCGGCACGAACAAGGCCCCTATTATTCCCCTGCCTCAAATTATCCCAAAGGGAGTGACCTCGGGGCCAGAGGTTGCAAGAGGCTTCCCCGCATTTCTTCCAGTTCAGGTGCATAATGATGGTGGTGGTGGTGGTGATGGTGATGGTGAAAGGGCTTGCCGTTGTCGGCCTCACGTATGTGGGCAAGGTCACGACTGACGCCCTGGGGAAATGTGCGTCCTGGGCCATAATGGTGAGTCATCTCACTGCAAGGCCTTTAACGTATGAAACGGCCGGTTCAGTCCAGTCGCCTCTGTACGCGGTTGCACTATGGACAGTAACACACCTTTTGACGGCCCACATTTTATCGTCCAGACTGAATGAAATCAAGACTATGAAGACTACAATATGGACGGCTTTTTTTTTTGTACAAAATCTGCACTTTGAGCCTCCGAGCTTCTTTCTGTCGAGTGCTTGTGTCCGTTTGCCCCCCCCCCCCCCTCAAGCTCAATGCCACGTGACCCACTTCGTCGATACACCAGCTTGTTCGTTTGCTACTTGTTGCCACTGTCTCCACATAACTGCCAGTCTACACATAACTGCGGGGGAGGGGATACGTTTGTAGCAGTGCAGCACATGTAGCAGTGCAGCACCTTCATCCACATCGCTACTGGTGCGAGGCACCATCTCACGAGCACGATCGTTAAAGAGTCAGTTGGGCTCTCACCACTAACCGAACAGGTTGTCGTTCTTTAGAGCTCCCAACATCGGTGACCCGGACGTCGAACGTAAGGATCGAACATCATCCTTAACCGCCATGTCCGTCGACCATCAAGCCCACCCGCCGTCTCCATCTAACCCATCTTTATCTGCAGTGGCTGTCAAGTTACCACAATTTTTTTACCGCAACCCGGCCGTGTGGTTTATCCAAGCGGAGGCGCAATTTCATCTCGCTGGCGTAACATCACAACTGACGAAATTTTACCATGTCACCTCCGCCCTCACCCCAACTGCGGCCGATGAGGTGTACGACGTCCTCGTCAACCCCTCGCCAACCATGCCTTAGGACCTGCTCTCAAGCAAGCCCTCCTGCAACGCACCACCTCCTCCAGCCGGTCCCGCCTTCAACAACTGCTATCCGCTGAAGAGCTGGGAGACCGCCGCCCCACACAGCTACTTCGCCGAATGCGGCAGCTGCTTGGCAACAATTCCGCTACCATGGACGACGTTCTTCTCCGTGAATTATTTTTACAACGTCTGCCACAGAACGTCCAAATGGTTCTGGCAACAGCAGCGAACATGTCACTCGACCAGCTGGCTACGCTCGCAGATGCGGCTGTTGAGGTCGCCACCGCTGCACCACAACACCCCGTTCTTCCAACACCGTCTGCAGCGGCGAGCCCTTCTGGCTCTCCGCAATTAGAAGACCTTTGCCGCGAGTTCCGGGCGCTTGCCTCTCCAATTGCAGCATCACATGTTCCACCGCAGCAAACTCGTCAACCCTACCGTCGCCGCCGTTTCAGTCGGAGTCCACGGCGCTATTCTCCCAGCCGCTCGAATAGCAGAGACCGCGACGGAAGCAAGCGGCAGCGATTTGCTGGTCCCATCGCAAGTTTGGCGCCGAGGCCCATCATTGCCTACTACCATGTTCTTGGCTGCAGGGAAACCCGCCCGCGGGCCAGTGATGGCGACCAATGGTCCATCCTCCCAGTCCAGTCGCCTATTTTATATACGGGACAAAACATCAGCCCGCCGCTTCCTTGTGGACACCGGCGCGGAGGTGAGCGTATTGCCAGCGAGCGGAAACGAACGACGACAGCCACCTCTCTTCCACCTTACCGCTGTTAACGGATCTAAGATCTCCGTGTACGCTCAACGCTCCCTCACATTGAACCTGGGTCTCCGCCGTGTGTTCCGTTGGCTCTTCCTGGTTGCGGCTGTCTCTCACCCCATTCTCGGCGCAGACTTTCTTAATAACCATCAGCTGCTCGTCGATATGCGCAACCACCGACTCATTGACTCTGCCACCAGCCTCAGTCTCCGGCATACGATCGTCCCATCAGTCTCTGGGCGTGTCAGTCTTTCAAGCTGACGGTAATCCCTACCTTGCCGTCCTCAAGGAGTTCCCTCAACTCACGCGCCCACCAGATTGGTCGAAGCCTGTCCCGCACAGTGTGGTCCACCACATCGAGACAAACGGTCCTCCCGTCTTCTGCCGCCCCCGTAGAATACCGCCGGAGAAGCTGAAAATTGCGAAGGACGAATTTGGCCACATGTTGGAAATGGGCATCATTCGTCCATCATCAAGCAGCTGGGCCTCTGCTCTCCAGGTCCCAAAGAAAACCGGTGACTGGCGGCCATGTGGGGACTATAGAGCGCTTAATCGGGTTACCATCCCCGATCAGTATCCCATCCCTCATGTTCTTGACTTCACCGCATTCCTTCACGGCGCGACGATTTTCTCGAAGCTTAATTTGGTGCGCGCTTACCATCAGATACCCGTTGCGGAAGCCGACATCCCAAAAACAGCCATTGCAACACCGTTTGGCTTGTTTGATTCCCACGGATGCCCTTCGGGCTACGGAATGCCGCCCAATCATTCCAGCGCTTCATAGATTCCGTCACCAGAGGTTTGCCATTTGTTTTTGCATACATCGATGACATCCTCGTGGCCAGTCAATCCGAAGAGGAGCACATTATCCATCTGCACAAGCTTTTCTCTCGTCTCTCCGAGTACGGAATTATTATTAACGCCAACAAGAGCGAATTTGGCGTCTCCTCCTTGGACTTTCTGGGTCATAGGATTTCTGCGGATGGCCTCACACCACTGCCATCGAAAGTCTAGGCAATCGCCGAGTTTCCCAGGCCAACATCTCTACGCCAGCTCCGCAAATTCCTGGGATTAGCGAATTTTTATCGCCGCTTCATCCCGTATTGCGCTCAGATCCTTCGCCCATTGGAGCAGTTCCTCACCGCCAAGTCTGCGGCGTCCCAACCACTGGCCTGGACTGCCGACTCCATCGCTGCATTCGACAGAATCAAGGAGGCTTTGGCAATCGCCACCCTCCTTGCCCATCCTCGCCCAGATGCCCCAACTTACATGATGGTAGACGCTTCGGCTACTGCCGTGGGCGTCGTGCTCCAGCAGAAGATGTCTGACGACCCAGATGATTGGACTCCCATCGGTTTCTTTTCACGCAAATTGCGCCCTGCGGAAACACGCTACAGTACGTTTGGACGCGAATTGCTCGCCATATACCTCAGCGTCAAACACTTCCGGCACTTTGTCGAAGGCCGTGTCTTTACCATCTTCACGGATCATAAACCCCTCATGTATGCCTTCCGTTCGTCCGGTGCCAACTACACCACACGAGAGCAACGCCACCTTGCCTTTGTGTCGGAGTTCTCGACCGATATACGCCATCTCTCCGGCCTACAAAACTCCGTTGCCGACGCTCTCAGTCGCGTAGACATCGCCGCCGCTACCTTCTCTACCTTGTCACTCGACGTCATCGCCGATCTGCAGCTTCACGATCCCGGGTTGGCCTCTTACCGCTCCTCGCCAACACGTCTTGACCTCAGGAACGTCACGCTGCCTGGAGCTTCGTCAACCGTCTGGTGTGACGTGCCTACCGGCACACCCCGCCCTTTTCTCCCGCAAACGATCCGCCGTGCTATTTTCGACCAACTCCACGGCGCGGCCCATCCCGGCGTCTGGGCTACACATAAGCTGGTATCGGCTCGCTACGTCTGGCCCAACATGCAACGCGACATCAAGCGCTGGGTCCAATCCTGTCTGCCGTGCCAGCGCTCCAAAATATCCCGGCACACGTCATCTCCACTTGCAAAGTTCCCGGCACCGGACTCTCGCTTCTCTCATATTCACATAGATATCGTCGGGCCACTTCCACCCTCGCAAGGCTTTCGCTATCTGCCCACCATCATAGACAGACTCACCCGCTGGGCTGAAGTCGCCCCGCTTGCTGACATCACAGCCTCATCTGTAGCTGCAGCCTTCGTCCAGTTGTGGGTCGCCCGATTTGGCGTCCCGGCTACCATAACGACCGACCGCGGTAGGCAGTTCGAGTCCGGCCTCTTCGCCCGCCTTACCACCATACTCGGCTCTCACCGCGCTCGAACCACCGCTTACCATCCTGCGGCGAACGGCATGGTAGAGCGATTCTATCGTCGTCTCAAGACCGCCCTCAAGGCCAATGTCAGTTCGTGCTGGACCGAAGTGCTGCCTCTCGTGCTCCTCTCGCTTCGTGCGACCGTTAAAGAAAATTTGGGCTGCACGCCGGCGGAAATGGTTTACGGCGTCACGCTCCGTATTCCCGGTGACTTTTTCCCGACTCCAGCCAATCCTCCCCTCGCTGACCTGACCTCCTACGTCGACCGCTTGCGCAACACCATGGCCCAACTTCGCCCTCAACAGGTCCCCCAAACTCACCTGGGAAAAGCGTGCAACGAAGAAGGCCGCCACTAGATACCCCACTGTTGCCGTTCCGGATCACTTCAGCGCGCTGAGTTTAGCGGCAAAATGTTTTTGTTGTTTCTGCGAATGAATCTAGTCTTTATATGTCCAAATAAAACGCGTATAACAACTTTTTCTGTCGTGTTTCACTTTTCGGTCCCGTTTTTAAACGTGTTGAGCGATCGGAAGGATCTAGTGCACGGCTGCGTGCATCACATAGCGTACCTGTCGTACCAGGCGCCGCAGGCGCTGCAGTCGTCCATTTCTCCTTCGGTGACTTGGCCTGGCTTGGATTGTGCTTCAACTGGATCTTTAGCGCGCTACAATCCACGCAAGCCAACGTCTGGTAACAATGGGGTATCTAAGGGCGGCCTCCGGCATTGCACGGATCGGGATAGGAACAAATACATGGGAAAATGGCGACCTTGGGGGACCTGGCCCTCAACCTTCGCGACCTTGCACACGACCCTCCTTCCAGCACCCACTTCTTGAGCCCGCCACCCATGTATTTGTCCGGCATGATGGCACCCGCAAGCCTCTGCAGCATCCCTATGATGGACCATTCAGTGTCATCAAGCGCTGTCAGAAGCACTTCACCCTTCAGCTCGGAATCCGTCAGGACACAGTGTCCATCGACTGTTTGAAGCCTGCATTCTTGGATGAGCCCGGAGAGTCCCCTTCCTCTTTCGCGTCGGTTTCTGCCCCCACCTCAGGAGTTGTTTCCCCCGTCGAGCTTCCCTGCTCACCGTCTCCCAGACCCGCCACCTCAGCAACTACCTGCTCACCTCGCCACGTCCGCTGGGCCCTCCCCCTTGCCACCGCCTACCCATGACTGTCGACCGCTTCGCTAAGGGGAGGGCCATGTAGCAGTGCAGCACCTTCATCCACATCGCTACTGGTGCGAGGCACCATCTCACGAGCACGATCATTAACGCATCAGTTGGGCTCTCGCCACTAACCGAACAGGTTGTATACCCAGTATACCCAGCCAAAGAGCCGGCTTGCTCTCCAAAAAGAAAAAAAGGAGAAAGAAGCACAAAAAGAAGGAAAAAGAACAAACAAAATATTACGCATGTGCAGTTCATGAGTTCGGCAGGTACTAGTTCTTCCCGTAAGAAATGATGGATAACAATTAATGAAACGCATTCTTCCACATAAATGCGAACGTAGCCGCAGAATAGCTATTACACGGAAGATGAAACGACGACAGAACGCAGCGCGATCGATAGCGCAACAGACGCTATAGAACTTCGAAACAAACCTATATATTGTATTAGATTGCTAGTACCTTGGATGGAAGAAACTTGATCAATGACTGATGAAGCGTGCGGCTAAAATGGATGGGGAGGAATTGGAATCTGTCTGGAGGCATTGCTCATGTGGTTGCTTGGAATTTGCAAAGGAAGATCAAACGATTCTGGTGAAGAGTACGCGTCGGAAGCGTCTTTCGGCTTGTAACGACATGCTGCCGGCGGTACCTCTTTTTTTTTTTTTTTAATCTTTGTGTCTCTGCATAATACGCGTCACGGAAAATTATAAGAGAAGGACAGTGGGGTTTTCACTGTGGTGACGTCTTTTGGGATCTGCGCAATGGTGTATTGTGCGGCAACGAAGTTATTAGGTTCGCTCATTGGTAGCCGCCACGGTCGTGCAAAAGATTGGGAGGTGGTGGGTTCGAATCCTACCAACAGGATGCGCTGTGTGAGGTTTTGCCTGGGTTTTCCAAAGACTTTACAGGCAAATGTCGGCACAGTTCCCCACCTGAAGTCGACACCGGACGCACGCTAACCCCCTGGCCCCCACTCCTTCCTGCTGTCCTTTCTCCATCTGTCCACATCTGTACGCCGCCCATAGCCACAGTTACTTCGCGGTGCTAATACGGAACTAAAAAAGAAGTTATTAGGGTTTTTGTACACCGTCCGATTATGTGACGCCCAAAAGCAATGTTATTTTTCAACGCGCTTTCGACAGCCTGTTTTCTTGCGATACAGGCCTAAAAAATTGTATGCTGCGGCCGCGTATTGGCACAACGGCCCGAACCCATTGCAGAATCGTTGCAGCACGCACCGAGGACCGTCATTTTAAGGTTTTGCAATTGTGCTTTCCAGCTATCAAGGTACAAGGTAAAGAAAATGCGGCGCAAATCCATCACTATAATATGTCAGTTAATGCGGCAGTAATATATTACGTCTAGAAAAACCATCGAATGCAAGACATGTCTCTCGAAGAAAGTCGAGAGGTGTTCTCAAAAATGGTTTCTTTTTCTGTGTGCGTGTTAAGAATCGTAGCAGTGCTGTAGATTGGTGATCCATCGCCATGGCTTGAACGTGAGTGCTGAACTTTCCAGTAACGCCACGTCTAAGTCGTAAACTGTTTCATCGACCGATATGCTAAATCGAACTGATTTGAATCCAGGTTGACGCCGTGAACAACGTCCTTCAGCTGCAGGACGAGGTTTGAGACTGCATGTGACCTCCATCTTGAAACGTGTGTTCTGCTGCTGCAAACTCGTGTTTAATGGGAAGCTTCTTCTTTCCAATCGCAGAAAAGAATCTGCTCCCCTACCATTCGAAAATAATTACAAAGGGCGATCCGATTCCACAATCCAATTACTAGAAACATAACCCGGTCACTTCCGAATGGAACAGACGGTGCGGAGAGCGACCTATACAGCTCCAGTAGACCTCTAGCAGCGAAACGTCATCATGACGTTGGTACACAGACTGAAACCGAAGCAAATCGGAAGAGGAGGGCTGGGTTCCACGAATGGGCACTTGTTCGCTGCCTCCTATTGATAGAAAAGTAGGACCGAAGGTCGCGTCCCTCTCAGGGACCATCGTAATCTCCTCAAGACCGTGGCTTTCGGGCACGACCTTGCTCGCTCCTAGCCTTCAGTGTAGTTCAACTCTACCAAATTGGCGGCGTTGTCGAACACCATGACGTCATTTGTTTACAAACAGGGAGAGGTCTATTTGTCCGCTTGCGGCACTGTCACCGCAGCGTTCTGCACACCGCCTGGAGCTGAGCAGAGCCCTCATTGGCACTCGAACACTCGCTTCCGCTGTTCCAGCTTACGCAAGTCCTGGAAACAGCGATGACACTGTTGCACAGAAATCCGAAGGTGACCTTCGAGAGCTCTGAATGGGGAGCGAAAGGCCTGAGCAGCTCCGCCACTGGCGAGCTATCTCAAGGACATACGGGCCGTCGGCCTTCGTTTAAGACGAGCTCACTGCTCGACACTCAGTGCGAAGTGTTCGGCGCTAACACGCGCCAAGCGTCATGGAGCAGCTGGTCGCACTGGCGCGACCTACGTCTGCATTTTCCCATGAACTCTAAATGGAGGACAACCTTGTACTGTTTCTGATGATGGCGTCGTGGAAGGAGAACCAAGCCGCTAAAAGCCGCAAAATGTCAAACATTAGTTGGAATTGTAATAGCGCTTTCTTTCTTTTTCTTCTTCTTCTTCATAATTTGATGTCAGGTGTTCCCGCGAAGGCGGCTCCCGTAGGCTAAAGAGCGTATAGCTTTCTCACCGTGACAAACCTCGCTGAACATAGATCATGGATCAGAGTACGTCCTCCATCCGGACTGGTGTATTATTGTGTTGGTATGAATATTTTCCTCTGTGAGGCCGACAACGGCGAGCTCTTTCAGCACTACAGCCACCACCACCTCAGACGCTGTTCCCACCACCACCACCACCACCCCACATCACACGCTGTGGCTTGGCAAGTTAGAGACCTAATTCGAACGATCGAGGACTTGAACTGAACGAGGACTCCATACCCTCACATATGGGCATAGGCGGCAATGAACAAGCGGAGAACCTTGCAGCAGCAGCGCACCACCTTGAAGCAAACCTACCTGCCCCAATTGACCCTCACGCCACGCGCACGACAATAAGGGATCATATCACCATGGTTCACCTCCAAACAGCAAACCCTCCAGCAGAATACGCACCTGCCTGTCCGACTAGAGGACTTCCGAGACATACTACCACGCTTATACATCGCCTGAGAACGGGAAGTGCCTTCACACCAGCGTTCCTGCATAAACTTGGACGAACAGAGTCATCATACTGCAGCAGCTCTAGAGAATTATCCGACATGTGCCATCTTCTCCTTCGTTGCGGGAGGTATCACAGCGAAAGGCAATCCCTACTTCGACGAGCACAGGAACGACTCTACGCTCTTCTAATGACCTCACGCACCCTCAAGGGTCAAGATATACCCTAAGGAAAATTCGGGAGGCACTCCTCAGCTTCCTAGAAGACACCGGTCCCTCGTCACTTTTGTAATTTCATCCACCCCTAACCCCTCTTATTCCTCTTTTATTTCTTTCTTAACTATTTCGCTTATTCTTTTCCTCCCTTACTCCCTTCCCTTGGAAATGTAACTTGCCGCCATTATTCTGAGCAGGCAGACCACATTTATTTTTCTTAATAAACGTCACAACCACCACCACCACATTACACGCTTTAAGACAAATGTCGGCACGGTTCCCTATGAAGTCGGCCCAGGAAGCACGATCCGCCTCTGCGATAGTCGTGACGTTGCCCGACAGAGCGTGGCCGACTACGGCAAGGGTTGCATCACCACCACCACCACGACCGGTTGGAATGTAAATGACATTATGTTTGTGTGCTTTGGGTAGATATACGAGAGGAGAGTCGTTCGTACAGATACAGTAGTGAGCAGATATGTTGTGGGCTATGGGGAGATGATGGACGAAGTCTGATTCTACGTTTATCAGAAGTTGTCCATAACCAATCTGCCGTTGGATCTCCAAATCTATGAACGCACCAATGACGTCCCTAAGTACGATTTTTTTGCTGTAATTCCCACGTAGTGGCAGCTTGAAGTATGATATTTCGTAGTTTATGGAGAAACAAATAAGTCTATCGTTTGAGACTATTGCTCCAGTTACGGTCTCGAGACGCCAAAGACCTCGCGATCGTTACATAAAGCGGCATGGCGTTCGCAATAAACGGACATATGACACGCAAATACGCGGCAACCGAGATCACTTCGCATAAAAACTACGTTTTCGTAAAAAGTTTCGTGGCCCTTTTCCTCAAAAAGAAAGCCAGAAATCCGGTTTATCGCATTTGCTGTTTTGCCTTATTTGTTCTGATGCGAACGCGAACATTACGCCAATATGCTGAAGCCTGCCGAGGCGAGCGAGAGTCCAGCGTCCCGAAGGAAACATAACAGCGCAGTTGTGACATCAACGCGCTCAGTATGGGGCCAAGTAGCACCGAGGGGGAAAGCTCTGGGTAGTCCAGATGTGCGAGACGGCGCCGGAGACTGGATCGTCCTTCGTACTACTTGCAGTCCAGGGTGACGTCTTGCAAGGCCGCTTCTACATAACGCGTGGGGCAAAAAGGAGAAAGGAGTTGGCTCATCTTAAACAGGAGTTCCAATCCCAGTACCGGCTGTGCTGTCTGGTGTTTTTCCTGGGTTTTCCTCAGACGCTTTCAGACATACGTCGACACAGTTCCCTTAGAAGTCGGCCCAGGATGCACATTCCCAAAGGGCATCAGTCGTGACGTTGCCCACCTCTGTGAGGCCGACAACGGCGAACCCTTTCACCATCACCACCACCGCCACCACCGCCGCCACCACCGCAACCGACGAAGCAACGACTCCTCGCTACGCGGCATGCAGCCATGCACAACATGGGCGATTAGCGGGTCAATTGATCGAAGGAAGGTGTTGGTGCGGGTAGCTTTTTGTTGAAAGAGCTGGTTGCAGTTGGCAGTGAACACATTCTCAGCTGGCACATAGAGAGCGTAAGGGGAAGACCGTGTGCTCCATCGTAGGGTTATTTACCTGTTCATGGATGTATTCTCGTCCACCAGGTTGCTTCAGACGCTTTAGTGTGTGCGCGTGTTTTCTAGTATTATTTCCTCTCTCATCTTCTTCATGTACTGTTCTACATGAAGTGGGGTAGGGTACCGCATCGCCGCGGTGAAACACCCCATGTCGTCATCATTATCTAGTTGTTGTTGTAAGGGGAAGGACAGTCGACTTCTCAGTGTCGTGGGCAAGCCGAGCCAATACATCAGCACGAGTATGGGGGGGGGGGGGGTATATGTTTATTCACACAAAAGGAGATGTCAGCCAGGCAAGTACCGGCTTGCTACTCCTTAAAAAAAACAGGTGCGGGAGAAGCCGCGATGGCAACGATGTGCTACGGGCGGTGAGGCTTGCCGCCTGTGCTTCCGAGGGTGATCATAATTTCGGTGGCCTTGAGGTACTCGAAGAGTACCTTGGTAACATCCCGTTGCCCAGGGCGCGGGACAGGCCCGAGGAGGGTAGCGAGCGAGAGGGGGTGGTGGCTCAAAGCTTAGAGGCGTCGGGCGAGGGCGGCACGGGGCGCCGAGAACGTCGGGCACGTTGGCAGGAGGTGGGCTATGTCAGCGATGGCGCCGCAGGCATCGCAGTTTGCGTTGCCGCGTCTGCACATCTTGTGCAGGAGTGACGGCATATAGGCGACGTTAAGGCGGAGTCGATGAAGGAGAGTTTCCTCGGCCCTGGTAAGGTGTTGGGTGGGGTAAAGTTGCATCGCGGGGTCGATGGCTCGAAGAAAGGTGTTGCATCGAATAGCGTCTGCAATGAAGTGGCGGGTTTCAGAGGCAGACCATCGACGAATATCAAAGAGGCAAGCTGATGCCGTGAGCGGTAGGTTTGCGATGGGGCTGTCACAGCTATGCGCGCGCCTTGCAGCAGCGTCGGCACGGGTATTCCCAGGGAGGCCTATGTGGCTGGGAACCCACTGGAGCCAGACGGTATGACCGGAGGCGAGAATGGAGTTGTATGACGAGATAGTCATTGCGTGGTGGTCGTTGATCGCCTGGGATCCGTGTGAGCTGATAACCTCTAACGCTGCCTTACTATCCGTAAAGATGGACCAGTTTTCCTGTGCCGAGATGGAAATGTGCTCAAGCGCCGCGTACACGGCAAAGAGTTCAGCCTCCGTTGATGAGGATGACGTCTCGTTTGCAAGTTTAAAGGTGCGCTCGATGACCTCGTGGGGCACATAAAATGCTGCGCTCGCCCTGTCAGGTACGACCGACCCGTCGGTGTAAACAGCTAGCCGCTGGTCATGTAGCCTGGAGAGGTGCTCCAGGGCAAGCTGACGTGCGACAACGGAAGGCGTGTCATTCTTTCGCCCAAGGCCGAGGATAGTGAAGCACACGAAGGGCCGGTCGAGAGCCCACAAAGGAGGGGCAAAGGACACGGTACAAGAAGGCTGGGGCACAACCACCCGCAGGCGGTCGACAGCGCCACCAAAGGCAAAGTCGGGGTAGTCACTTCCTATGAGTCGGAGATAGTGGAAGGGGTGCCGCGTTAGGATCCGCGTGTAGACTCGAAGGGTCTCCCTGTCACGCAGGATGTTTGCAGGTGATTCACGTGCCTCCGCAAGGACTGAGTATGTTTCAGTCGTCTTAGGCAAGCCCAGACACACTCGAAGGCTGCGGACCTGGATATTGAGGAGCTCACGCTCGCCAGTCCTACTCAGGCCGTGCAACACCGGGAGGCTGTAGCGCAGCAGGCCTAACACGACGGAGTGGTGTACTCGGCGCAGGTCGTCACAAGACGGACCCCACGACAGTCCAGAGACCCGTCGCAGGACGTTCGCAAAGTTGGACGTCTTGGCCGAGAGTGCCTTGATGTGGTGGGACCATGACAGGCGTTTGTCAATGATTACGCCGAGATATTTGCAGTGCGGCACGAATTAGAGAGGGGTTCCAGAGACATGAACAGGGTAGCGGGCGAATGACCGCCCGGTAAACGCCATGCCGACTGTCTTGCTCGGGGAGACACGTAGTCTCCTATCGGCCAGGTATAACACGATGGTGTTCAGGGCGTCTTGTAGGCGATGTTGAATGGCGTCACGCCGCATGGCAGAGGTCCATATGCAAATGTCGTCAGCGTAAATTGTAATGTTGGTATGCTCAGACAAGTGCGTCGGGAGTGAAGCAATGATGAGGTTGAATAGGAGCGGACTTAACACACTGTCTTGCGGTACGCCGCGATGGACAGGGAACGGGGCTGTGTCACCTTGCGTGGTGCGCACAAATAGAGTCCGATCCGGCAGGAAGTCGCGGATCCACGCCGTCATGCGGGCCCCGACACCCGACTCTTGCAGCGTTGCGACAACAGCGCTGTGGAGGACGCTGTCATCGGCTTTCATGACGTCCAGGAAAACAGCGGCTGTGAGTTGGCCTTCAGAGTATGGGGGTCAGTAGATTTGAAAGCAAAGTGCGCACTGCGCAGCCGTCCAACCTTAAGCAGTCTTTGCGCAAGGCAACTTCCTGAACGCAGGAAGGATGTCTTCTGATTCGGAGAGAGAGGGGGGCCTACGCCTTTTTGTGGCAATTATCATATATCCAAATTCCAACAACAAGCCGTACGCCTCCTCTCTTTGAAGAGATAAATCTATCATTCATGGCAATGACTGGCGCACAGCGTGCTATACGGAGAAGTTCTGTTTTTAGAGAGTAGGCTGCGAGCTCTGGATCCTCGGCGAAGGTACGTCTCGAATGCAGAACATCGCCCAGCGTGCGATTTCTGGACTGTGCGACGTGTTTGTCCCGCAGCTATTGTATGCACGCTAGTCGCCTAGGGTGTGCTCACTAGTTGCAGTTTGCTGACAGTATCTGCAATTTGCGTTGTGCAGTAAAGTCAATCTTATATAATTGCAACTTAGTACATGCAGATCATGTTTGCAGTCTAGAGAGCATTTGTTTGTACGTTACGAAGAAGTCCTCTCAGGGGAAGACCTGTCCGTTAATTTCGTATCTGTCGTATCCAATACGACATCGCCAATAAAGAGTAGACGAATGGTAGACGTTCAACTAGCAGGCGAGAGTTGTCTTTGTCCTGGTGTCTTTATGCTGGCAATATATGAGAAAAGGCACGCGAGAAACTATACCCATCTCCAACCTGACTGGCCCCGAGATAAAGCACCTACAGCGGAGAAAACAAGTAATGCAACCAAGTTCTGTGCTTTACGTATTGGTTTATAGAGAAAGGAAGATAATAAATAAAAGAAAGAAAATAATAAAAGCAAGAAGAATAAATAGAAACTTACGTTTACTTCACAGTGGCAGAAGCAACATCAAATGCTGCTCTAATTGGCTCAATTTGTCGAATGGGCACAGCGCTACGACGCAAGCAAAAGGTTATACATGGTATATAAACACGTCGCTCACAGGGTGAGATAACGCACTAGACACTTCCGCTGCGTGTCCTGTGATGTATATGTAGTTCCGTGTTGTCCGTCCAACTAACCACGATGCTTGCCACCAACGTTTGTTCATGATGGCTATACCACAGCCTCAACTTTTGAGAGACAATCGCGTTTTTGGTACACAGAGCCGCCTCCCCTGAGCAGGACGATCGCACCTTCCCAAAAATCACATTCAACAACGCAGTCTCTCTCTCTCTCTCTCTCTCTTTCTCTCCCTCACATAATAGCGTTTGCGAGTTCCCGCCATAATGTCCCTGTTCATTGTAAATTCGTATTTCAATTTCTAGTGTTCTTATAATAAAAATCAAAGGCTACATTTCTTGTCGGGCGAAGTGTTCAAAGGGACGGTCGCATCTGTTCGAGTCGATTTCGAAGCTATGGTGTCATTTTATACCTCGTTGACATCTGACCACGGTATCCAAAATCCCACGCGAAGTAGTGGCGCTGTTTGACTGCTGCTCCATGGAATACATGACAAGAGCAGACGCCTGATGTTGAGAGTGTGCCGGAATTCCCTGCCTGGAAAAAGGCGTAAACGTCATTCCCAGCACCACCAATCAGAGCGCGGCCTTGAGAAAAGGGATGCCGCGAGCCGAGGGCCGTCTTGACGGCGCTATTCTCCTTTTAGCGATGCCCTCTTTCGCGTCCTGTTAGGGTGTGACGTCACACCTGATCTCGTTGTCCCCGGAGCCTCCGTAGCTGTGGAAGCAGCGCTGATGTTTAAAATTCGTTGATTAAAAAATTGCTTTGCGGGCGAAGTAATTAGCCAAGTATATAATTGTTTCGTAGATATGGATTTCTGGGCGCGACCGTCCCTTTCAACATTACGAATGTATGCATTTATGTGTTCGACAAAACTGTTCAGTGCTTCAAGGTAGAAGACGTAAACGTTAGGTTCGCGCAATTGCAGAGTGTATATGCATTGGTGTAAGGTGTGATATGATGTAGTGTGATGTGATGTGATAAAGAAAAATTGGGTATGTAAGATGTAAAGAGAGACGATATATCACTAGCTCAGGAACGATCCCTTTTTAACCCCTGTCTCAAAGTAAAGAATCCTTCGAAGAAACGGTCATGTGGCGAAGTCCACTACTCTAGCTAGGACGAGACTTTGAAGTCAATAACGCACAGGAGTCACGTGACATATCCTCTGTTTACAGGTCCATCTGGAGGGCTGGCGTTAACAGCTTGTCTCGTGGCCGCGCTAATAGCGCCGCGTAGGATTCAAGGTGAGTGTCATACTTCGAATGGGAGCGAAGGGACGAGCAAGTTGTCCCACTTCGTGTTGTAATTATCTCACCTTCGTATAGCGTGTGGTCGGCCTTGCTGTGCCCAAATGTCATGTTGTTGCGCGATAGAACAGGCAGAGACAGCAGAAAATCCTGAGTGTAAACGCGTCAGTCCCAAAAGTCCGGGATCATCGCGTGTGCAGTCGTGTAATAATAAATAATAAAAATAATAGTAACAAATAATAATAATAAAAGTCGGCGATGCATTGATATGCCTTTAACTACCTTTTATCGGGCAGTAGCTGATAACATAATGTCCCTCAACAGTTTGCACACTGAAACAACGTGAAAACATTTGTAGCATTTTTCGTCGTGTTAGTATTTTTTAACACAAATACAACTATCGCGCATGTTAGGATATATTCAATCTCCGTGCAGATGCTGATATGGGCTAACATGGGAGGTCACGGCGCGGACGCGGATTTTAGGTGCACGGCTACCGTGCAAACGTTATCCGCGCTCATCCCCATTGTTTGTCTGTCACTGCCGCACCTTACATATACTAAACCGATATATTTGACACCATTATTTCCTTATTGACCGAGGGCAGGTGTGGTGCGTGGGCATGGATGCAAGAAACCTGTGGGTTGGAACCAAAACTATCACAGCGGCACTCAGGCAAAAAGGTCAAATTCCCTATTCCATTCCCTGTTATCTCCATTCCACTCCCATTCCATTCCCATTCCATTCGAGGTTCATATAACGCTGGAATGATTCCAGAGTCATTCCACTCCGGTGTGGCAACTCCGCAACCTTGGTTCTCAGTGGAATTTGTTTATGTTACACATACAGCTGGCAAGTGTTATTGAAATGGTTTTAGAAACAGAGAGGAAAGATCCCCCGTCCCTCTCTGTGCAGTACCCTTTGGTGCCCTATCTTAAACACTTTTTTCAATCTGTTTCCGAAAATGCCTTTCTTTCGACACCACAGCGTTGCAATTCTACTTCTTTTTCCGACGGGTTCTTGTTCTCTGCCCACCAAATTTTGTGCCGCATTGAAACACAAAAACGAGACTCTTTCGCGTTTCCGCTCAGCGCTAATAAGCCTCCCATATCGTTAAGAGTGTCTCGTTTTAACAATAAGAGGTCTGAGCAGCTGGCCGCACAAATCCGATGTACGCCTCTGTTCTTTTTCTTTTCACCCCACTTCTCTCCCTGTGTAGTGATATTTACTGGTATATACATCGTCACCGCCACAGCGTCACACATATTATCAGTTTCTAAATAATAATTGGGAGCAGATTTACACGTAAGGTGAGTCCGTCAGCAATTGCATGGCTACATGCTATTGTCAGTTTCGTTTCCAATGTTTTCGGAGGTTTTACGGTGGCTGTCTTGAGTGCGGCCATATTAGGTTTAACATAATTTATAAGTTTTTCGAACGGAAAAAGCAGGTGTTGATTGGTTGGTAAAAGAATAAAATGCAGAAGCAGGTGTGTGACGCATCAATCTGGTGGATAATGCGCGGCACGCTGTCGAAAGCTGCTGTCTTTATTTCTCAATCAATCAATCACTGTTGAAGGAAAAGGACCAAAGTTGAAAATGAGGAGAAAAGGTGTTCTATATACGTCCTTTCATCGCTTCAGTATGCTTCGTTCAGGACGCACACACATACAAAAAAAGTGCCTTGAGCAAGGCACGTCGACAGACTTAGTTTCATCCTATACGGACCGCAATTCCAATGCGGGATTGGTACTCCATTTCATCAGCAAATAGTGCGCATCGCACTTATTTAACTCTCACGCACGTCGGACCACAAATGCATAAACCGCGGGTATCTTCCAAATGAGGTTCTTCTTCGGGCTGCGTCGAAAAGGTGGGCGACACGCTGTGAATGATTATTCTTCCTTGCGCAGCGACGTACATTGCGAGTCCTTGCGCCTCACTTTCTCCCTTCCTTCTCTTTCGTTCATATTTTGCGTCACCTCCCCGTGCCACCGGCTCTCGTGCTTTAGCTGTTGAGATGATCATCTTCCACACCAAGACTGCCTGGTGACCCAGGTTTGAATCTCGGCAGCGACTATGCTGTCTGGGCATCTTTCCCTGGATTTTCCTCAGTCGTTTTAAATCAAGCGTCGGCACACTCCCCTTCGAAATCAATCCAGGAAGCACGATCCCCCTGGAGTCACTAAATAGGGGTACAGAGTATCGCATTCGTTTTCCGCGTCGGAGCCGCCGTTCGGTGTCCGCGATTGGGCCCGATCATGTCACGTGGTTTCTCCTTCCAAGAACGCGCCGTCCATGTTGGATCACCCCCATCCAAAACCGGTTTCCTGGGTTGCGAGATGGTTCGACTGCGCGTTGTTCTCCACCGGAGAAGGGGGAGACTGGCGTCCCATTGCTAGGCGACGCAGCCGTGCCTGACTCAAAATGGCGGGCTCGCTCGCCGGCGTGGCTCTATGTCGCTGCTCTGCTCCCTATTTAGTGACTCTAGCAACATGCCGCCATCTTAGCAGGCAGATCGCTCGGCTATAAAATGCCACCAAGAAACAAACAACCATATATTAAATTCAACAGCAGCAATGGGAGGCTAGCACATTTTTCGTTTTCGCTGCTGCCTTCCCAACGGAAATGCGAGGCCGTTCCACCTCCATTAAAATCCGCAAAAACTCGGCGATCGACATGCTTAATCTCAGACCTCCCCTTCGTGTCGGTACTTTGTTCGATCATGGTGACCACAGAGAGTGGGCCTTTGAAATCCCCGGTTGAGATTCATTAGCTCCAATACAGCGACGTGCATCACCCGAACACTTTAATTCGGAATCCGTTTTATTAGGCCCATAAGTTTAAAGGGAGAAACTCCAGTAGCTAGACGAAGTCTGGCCCGTTGCCAGAAGCTTTCGACAATTATTTTACGGCTGCTGGGGTTAAGAGCTTTCATGTTTGAAGCCCCCGGGAAGGCACTGAAAGCTATATGCTGATACGTGATAAACTTGAGCATGTTTTGCTAAGTTATGATCCACATGTCATGATAATTACTGAAACATGGCTAAGCTCCGCTCACCCTGATGGCGTTATCTTCCCCCCGTCTTACAAAGTATATAGAAGGGACCGTTCAAGTAGGGGAGGCGGTGTCGCCATACTTGCAAAACATAATGTTGAGGTACATGCTCTCAATCAGATCGAACAACATGAAAGTCTATGCTGTAAAATT
Source organism: Ornithodoros turicata (assembly GCF_037126465.1). Taxonomy (NCBI): domain Eukaryota; kingdom Metazoa; phylum Arthropoda; class Arachnida; order Ixodida; family Argasidae; genus Ornithodoros; species Ornithodoros turicata. The sequence goes on from NC_088203.1 coordinate 90,589,330, forward strand.
AACTTCCGCGGGAATACAGTAATAGTGATCGGTGTGTATCGAGCTCCTAGAGCGGTGCCGGATTTTATGCATCAATTGCATGACTATGTTGATCGTTATCGGAACCATAAGCTCATAATTGCAGGGGATTTTAATCTCTGGACATTGACTGGAATACCCTCAGATGTGGCGGGAGTGATGCTGTGAGCTCAGAGGTACAGTTAGATATGATAACAGCCTATGACCTAACTCAAATAGTGCACGAACCCACCAGAATAACAAACTTATCTGCATCTTTGTTAGATCTTGTACTTGTCAGCAGTGGTATAAGGTGGTCTACTGTTTCAGTTGACGGAGGCATATCCGATCATAGGTTGGTGTATTTTGTTGTCATGTTAAGTGGAGTAAGGAACAATGGGCCTTCAAAAATCATCACTGTTAAAAATTATGCTTCCAATGACATACAGGTTGTGGAATATCTGAACCGGGCTTTGGATACGTTTACAGACAGCGACGTTAATGTACTTTGGAATAAATTTAAGAATCACTGCAAACACTACTTAGATACCTTTATTCCAAACAAAAGGAAGCGTACTCAGAGGAATAATCCTTGGGTTACTAGACAAATAATACACATTAAACGTAACATTAAAAGGTTACGAAGATACGCGCACGCACACACATACATTGGATGGTGATGGGGTGGGCGATTCACCGCCGCTGAGGCGGTACACTGCCCTGTTTCGCGTTGGTAGAGGAAGGAGTCATGATGATGGGGGCTTTCAAAGAGCGGTCGCCAGACTGGTGAGGCACAAGTACTCCGCCAGAAGACGAAGGCCCTGCGTCTGGTAGGCAGCGTTCGACCACGGACCGAGGATCTTCGCTAGGTTGAACGGCCGCTTGTCAATGCGTTCCATAGAGACTTCCACACAGTAAACTTTTTTACACTTTTTTGGTGTAAATGGCTTGTCCCATAGCGCACACCTTTTTGGTGTTGCCTTTACACTCAAATGATGGGTGTTTTCTAATGCACCCTTTAGTTAAGTGTATTCCTAATAAAACACTGTTATAATGGGTGTTTAAAAACAAAAACACCCTTAAAATGGGAGTATTCTATTGAAAACACCTTTTATGATGGAATTATTTGCTAGCAAATATTCCCTCGCAAATAGTGTAATAGGAGCTTCCGCGGCAGCATACCGACACCACTGGCCGAGACATACAGTTCGACGTTCTTGCTTCTATGGCAAGCAGCACCGCGAACGCGGTAGACTTCCATCCGTGGTTCCATCGTAGAACCTAAACCGGAGTGCAATGCGTCGCAGGCACGCCTCGTTAGCTTGTTAACACTGTGGGACCAACGTGAGTGCAGAGGCATAAAGAGACCTGGGGCACCCTCAGTAGCCTATATTGGCGTGTCGGATGTATCATATACTGAAATAAAATTTCTTGGGGCACGTTCGTTACATGTGGTGGGGCGGGAAACGTTTGTAACGGTGGCGGGAATATGTTTTTGCAATTAGCACCCACGCTTGCAACGAGTCAAAGGTATAAGCCAAATTTCTAACATCCCTCCCTGTCAAATACTGTGTTTTTAACTCAGGTTATCGTATATAATGTGATTACTTGCTGAGCGGAGCTGTGAAACCAGCATAATTTTTCTCTCACGAAATAAAACACCATTTTTAACACCGTACTCCCAATTCAAATCAGTGTAAAAAAGGTGCATTCGACGGAAAACACCTGTTTCAACACCTCACTTTACACCCTTAATGATCCAAATTGGATAAGACGTGGTGTATGTCAATATTACACCTTTAGTAATGCACTTTTTGCACTCTTTGTGGAATAGAAAAGGGTGTTTTTATAAGAATACACCTTGTTTGAGCAAATAAAGGTGTAAAATGATTTACTGTGCATTAGTGCACGCTGGTGGAGGTATAGCCCACAAACCAGGATGACGTGGCTGAGGTCGCCATGTACTCAACAAGTGGGGCAGAGGGAAGACGAGGTGGAGCCGAGACGGTGTTGAAAGGCAGGTGTAAAGGCAACGTTAAGCCTCATGCGGTGGACGAGAGCAGTTAAGGGGTGCGGTAGTCGCGGAGGAAGGACGAGAGAAAGCGTGGGGTCTACATCAGAGAGAAGGGAGTGAGCTATGTCGTGTTCCCACTGAGCCTGCATCTTGGGACCGGTGAGTGTCGAGAGAAGGTGTCTTCGGTCGCCCAACGACATCATTATCGGGAAAAAGCTGCGTGCTGATGGACGCTCAATGCGGCTCTGTCTGCTTCTTCGTTGCCGCTGATGCCGACATGTCCGGGGATCCACTGCAATACTACAGTGTGCCCTGCAATGGTCGCCTTCTTATAAGCTTGCAGGATGTCAAAGACAACAGGACCAAGAGATCCACGTATCCCCAAGTTGGCCACACGCAGGAGCGCGGGTCTTGAGTCTGTAAAGACGACCCAGGACTGAGCTGGACTGGATGATATTTTTTGCATAGCAAATAGAATGGCATGAAGCTTGGCACACGTAGACGATGTCCTGTGAGAAAGACGGTGACCACAGGAGACTGACTGAGATGGAATGACAAATGCCGAGGACGATCCACACCGAGTAGATGACCCGTCAGTGAAAACTGACGTTGACGACGTGTAGTTGTCGTTCATCATGCCCAGGGTAAGCTGCTTGGCGACACACGGGGCTGTATCCCTTTTCCTTCCATGCAGGCCAGGAACAGTTAGGCCGGTGACTGGGCTTGACAGAGACCGTGGAGGGGCACTGGAAGCCACTGTCTTCACTACGAAACGCGGGACGCTAGGCTTCAGCTGAGTCATCACCGAGCGGACCTTGCAGTGCTTGCGCCTCAAGATCTTCGATACGAGCGGGTGCCGCCGACGAAGGGATAAAAGGCACAGGAAAAGTCGGCAGGTCTCACCGTAGCGAAGAGCATCCAGCGGGGTGTCTGTAGCATCTTCGCCGCCTAAAGACGACGAGCGCTCAGCTGACCCGAGCGCCTGGAATTAATTCACGTTCAGTTCTGACACAGAACTAGCTGGTTTTCGGCTCTTTCTTCCGTGGCACCTTTGCCACATTTCTGGTGCCCCGGGTTTGGACCTACGCGCCTCTTGGCTAATGGATCCACTCACTGGGGCAGTCCCGTCTCCCATGACTGACCCATCGGCTGGGGACCGTGTCTACCGCGCAGACGATCCTGCGATCTCGACGGCTGCTACGCCTCTCCGCCTACCTCCCTTTTGGCGACAAAACCCTCGTTCCTGGTTCCGGCAAGTGGAGGGCCAGTTCCATCTGCGGCACATCCAATCCCAGCAGTCAAAATATTTTCACATCCTTGCTGGCCTCCCTCCGGAAATCGCGGCGGAGTTGGATGACGTGCTCGCTACGGTTCCTGTTGAACGCGCCTATGACGATCTGAAGGCCGCCATCTTGAAGCGAATGGAGGTGTCTGAACGCGCGCGACTCCAACAGCTGCCTAACGAGGAAGACCTGGGCGACAGGAAGCCTTCGCAAGTGTTGCACCGGATGAGACAACTTCTCGGGGACTCTTCAACTGAAGGCCGCCTTTCGCTTGTTGTTTCCTCCACCAGCTATCCTGCGTTTACGCTATTTTATCAATCACGAAGGCAAACCCTTCAGCTCCATGATTTATATCTGTGGCGCAAGTATCCTTTATTATGTGCTGTAGAACGAAGGCGTCTTTATTTTGCCGTGCTATCCCTAATAAAATACTCACTTCTTTTAAATAGGTATTTAGTGCATTGCTTTCGTTGTGCTTGCCAAGAACAATGAAAAACATTTCGTGTCTTGAGGATTTTCGATATTCTATTTATTTCTATATTTCTATATATTTCGATTTTCTGCATATTTCGAAGATTCGCGGTTCATAATTGCAAGCATATTTCGGCAGTTTTTAGTGCGTATTTATCCGTGCTCTAATGATGAATATGATGACTACGTTTATGACTGTGTACGATGTTCTCGTTCGAACGGAACGCGTTACTCAAAATGGCAGAATGGGCCTGTTGGTACATGACTGAATAAAACCGGAGCACAAAACACGGACAAGAACACACATAGACGACACTTGCTCCACTATCAACAGATTCTTTTCTTTCTCTCTTTCTTTCTATCAACAGATTCTTTCTTTAAAGAATATGTTGATAGTGGAGCAAGTGTCGTCTATGTGTGTTCTTGTCCGTGTTTTGTGCTCCGGTTTTATGCAGGAACGCGTTACGTATCAAAAAGATTTTTTTTTTTTTTTGCGTGTAGTAATAAAACGATGGAGCGTAGCACGATTAAGCGCATGCACGTTGTAGTGTTCCTTAGGCATTTGTCCGTTTCGTCCACCTATGTCCGTACGCGACACGCATGAGTCGGTAACGTCTACAGCTTTCTGTATGCCTGTACCTCCACCTTTCTGTAACACTAAAACCAGTGGTGTACATATCGGCGCGACTAGTAGCGCTGCTATTGTGTGCACAACCTTTTTTTTTTCTTTTACTAGAGGAGTGGCGATGCAAGTACATTTTAAATTATACTGTAGCGAAAATGTATTTCGTTTACGAATTCAAGTCGCGGGAATCTTTTCATCCGTGCCGCCACTTGCCCGAAATGGAAGAGACACTCAGGAATAAAGCTAGACAGAGATAAAATTCCTATTTTTTTTTCCCTTCTTTATTGCATTACTTGCCATCCAAAGAGATATGCATAGCGCTCCTTTTCGACTTCCGCAACTTGAATTAAGACTCGTCAGATATAATCAACAATAACGCAGCGTTTAAAAAAAATCATATTTTAGAACTTTATATAAGTTCTCTGTTTATATATCTTCTCGCGTGTGTCCGCATAAGCACGTACATGAACAACGTACTGAATAACAAAATATGATGACAGCTTTTGTTGTACAAAGAAGTGCAAAGCTGTGGGCACGAAGATAACCCATTTCAGACTGGGTTTTGCGGCTTTATTCTTTATACGTAAACAAAACGCGGTATGGTGTGGAAAACGAGCACGAAAAAAAAAAAAAATCAGAAACAAAACGTGGTCATTCACGTTAAAGGTGCCACCGGCTTTGCTGTAATGTTTTTGTAACGAAGGCGTAAGATCCCTTGGGCGGGATTAAAATAAAATTTAGCTGATAGAGGGTCCCCGAAAGCGATCGCGTTATTCTTTCACATGAACCACGTAATTGAGTTCGTGATATTCATCAAATGCACAAAATGCAACAAAAATACTCTTCGGGGCTCGACAGTCAGAGTATTCAGATACGCTCACTGATGTTCTTTGCGTCTTTGGTTGGTAGCGGTAGAAAGGCGACTGACGTTGGAGCGTGATAAGACTTTTATAGTCCTTTACATTTCTTTTTTTTTTTTCAGGGGGTTTCATATGATATCGTTCCGATGATGCTTAGTACCGGCAGTGGTCTGAGCCTGTGAGAATGATAGATGATGACAGTGTTGCCCTGTCCATTTCCCTGGGTGTTGTAGTTGCCCGATGAAAAGAAATACATATTCAGCACCGTTTCTCGTACTAAAGCAGCTAGCAAGACGCGGACGTTATGTATGAACAGGAGCAGGGGAGGGGGCACGAGAGAGATTATTGTATTTTTATTTTTTGTAATATTCCATGATTACTTTATTGTATATTTTTATATCGTCCGTATGCATAATGATAGTGCTTCTCCAAACTCGATTGCGTTTGTACAAGAAAAATGCAAATTGAATGTTTAAGCAACCCAGTGGGATCAAGTATAACAAAAATAAAATTATTGTTGTTGTTGTTATACTTTTCAACTTATAATCCTGGTTCTGGGAACTGCAAAAAAGCGTCTTCACCTTGTTCGCCTCACTGGTGTTGGCAGCGTCGGTGCCAGCAATGTGGATTAGGCGAGATAAATTGGATCCAAATCAAGTCCTCACTGTTCGTGTTTTTTTCTTGTTCCTTGTTTCTTTTTTCTGTTTTCTTGTTTTCTTGTGTTTTTTTCCTTGTGACCGTGAATCCAATCCAAGTCAAGCCTGGATTTAAATTTGTGCCGGCAAAATGATTTGGAATCCGCATTTATTTCGTTGACGTCAAATCAAATCCCCTTTCACATCGGGATTTATCGAATCCGCCATCGAATGCGAAAAGTTGGCTCCCTCAAACACTACAACTGAAAAGCTTAGCAGTGGCTTCGAGCTACAAAATTTTCTCAGCATACGCTACTATAGGCGTGTGTATTACAAATATTTCGTAGTAACAAGTGGCAGTGACGAGTAAAAAGTACTGTACAGTGGCAGTGCGACGAGCATTTCGCACTCAGAGCAAGGAACGACCAACAGTTGCAATGGGCCAACACGGAGAGATGGCGAACCTTATTATTCCCAAAAGGTGATGAACGAGATGTTGTTTATAAGAAAACGAAAGCTCAGGATTTTTTAAAAATAAAAATACATGAGAGCAGCGCAGGCGCCGCTTTTGCGTGGGTACGGCCAGGAGGACATTTTATGCCAGACAGTACGACTGCTTGTCTCTGGAGCTTGGATAAACTGTGTTAATAACCTAAAACTGAAAACGAATGCATATGCAGTGAACTCTCGTTATTATGACCATGGTCGTTCCCGAAAATTTGGTCATAATTAGGAATTGTCATATTAATGGGGGGGGGGGATTTGCAGAGGTTTCACTGCATTGTTTCCCCTGAGTATGGTCGTAAAGCGCGTATGTCAGGTTATCGAGGGTCATATTAACGACAGTTCACTGTATATATGTGGGTAAAATAAGGTGCTTTTCCACTTTTTGTTTCGAAGACTTTACACTGGCAAAATAGTTGGGTATGCTCTATTTTTTCTTAGAACCAATACACATAACGTACGTATATGACACTACCCTAAAAAGATTACCGTGGTACCGCTCTTGTTGGTATAGCTGGTAAACGGAAAGGACGAGACCCTGTAGCTGATAAAATATAAAAATGTAATCGCAGTAACTACACGCGGATAAGTTACTAAAAAACGACAACTGAGTTACAATTAAGTACTGTTACATGACCTGCAAGTAATTAGGTTAGAAAAACTAACTTTGTGTTTTCACCTGATGAAGTGCAGATTCGCCAACGAAAGCTTGTGAATGTTAGTTTTATTTCAAGGAGTGCTTCACTCCCTGGACATATTGTGTGCTCACTACTGGCTAATTCCAGCGAATTTCGACCAAGCAAGGAACCTGACCATCTCCATTTTTTTTTTAAATACATTCTTCAGGGGACGGGAAATGATGAAAAATGATCCTATATTTAAAGCGACAGTCCGGGAAAACCGGAAGTTGATTTTTTCCAACTGCCGCGGAGGCTTACATGCTGTGTTGAAAGTTTCAGCTCGCAAAATGGCGTGGTTTTCGAGATATCGAATAAAAAATACTCCTCTGAAGACATCCGGTTTCGTTTTTCTCCCTCGCATACTCCTTGCCCCAAGGATCCTCTATGTACGTCAGCCATCACGTGAGCATGACGTCCCCAATGGACAAAGTGGAGCGGAGGACTGCGCCGTTGCTGGGAATGCAGAGAGGTGTTTTTGTCATTGAGTGTACTGAACAGAAGGCTGCGTCGTGATATCTGTCTTTACATTGACGCTACTCTGCATTTTAGTCTACATAACGCGTGATCACTACTCAAAAACATCATAATGGACAAATGCTAGCACGCAACAATCAACTATCGCGCAAACAGGCATCCGCAAGTCACGTGCGGCATTGCTCTTATGCACGTCACACGAGAGCTCGCTGCGGCCTTTACTCAGGACCAACTGCGGCATAGAAAAAAAATCGATTATAAATCGTGCGATAGGATTTCTTCTGAAATATTTTGCGCAGTTGTTGTGAGGAGTATTAGAAATCATAAGGCGGTGTTTCCCAGACCTATGTTTTCGACCAGTCTGTCACTTTAAGCCCAAATCTTCAGCCATTTTCGAGGGAGAGGGGGAGAAAGAAATTCGTCGAAATGTGACCCAGTCATTTCGAGCTACTTTGAGGATTTCTCAATTGAGAACTGTGCGGTTCTAAGAGCCACGATATTTTTCACCTGCTCAGTACCACATGGACAAAACTCTGTCGTCTTCCTACCCATTTGTATCTGAAACTTTTTTCGTAAAAAAATGGCAAAGTCTCAAGAAAACGCGAAAAACGCCGTTCTTCGGAGCCTTCCTGTACTGACATCGTTTATCGGAGAATAATGAAACCTATACCATTGGTCTCGTAATTGCATGCCCTATCTGTTGATACTATTTTAATTGTTCTAGAGTGAATCTGCTAGAAGCAGATTGTAAGAATTTCACAGGCGGTGTCGCGATTTAACTGTATTTCGGCTGGCGCTAGCAAAAAATGGCTACCAAAACGTTTCCGCGATTTTCTTATATGTTGCGCAGAAACCCTTTCCTAACACACAGAAAAAAAATTGAGATTCGTATTTGATTTTCGGTCACGCTACGATTTTTTAAAGTGACAGTGTGCACGCGCGCTGCGCGCTGCCCCTAAGCGTTACTCTCCCGCAGCTGGTCGCCGTTACGGTCGCCAAGGGCGGACGCGATTCAGAGAAATCACGTTAAAAACGCGGTTATGGCCCATATTCGTGTCGCTGACAGCATCGATACAACCGTGATGAACAATCACATGATTTAGAAGTCACAGAAATTGGCTGCGGAAAAAGATGTGTGGGCATTGCCTGATCCGTACCAGCGCAGTGCTCAGAAGGAAGATGATTTGGCGGCAGCAACGAGCTTTTATACGGTGGATGAGCTGGGCTGCACGCTCAGGGCCCAAGATCAAGAGACATCGTGCACGTTAAAGAAGGAGACCAGAAACTCACAACAGCTAAGAAGTACATGACTTGTTCAACCGCGAAGCCTAGAGAAAATTTAGGAACAAGTATCCAGGCATAAGGCTTAGCTTGAGCAAATTTTACTCCATCCGCCCCAAGTGGATTAGTATGAACCCGTGCAGAGAGGAATGCGTACCCACGTACTGTCCAAACTTCGAGCTCAAGGCAAGGGATCGTCAGCATGTGCATCTGTGATGGAAACTCCAAAGAATGTCTTTCTGGGGATTGCGAACAGTGTCCAGGTCCAGAAGCACTTACTGAAGAAAGTATGGGCATCCAAGACGACCAAGAAATTAATTTCGCAATATGGGAGAACAGAGGCCTACTGAGGAGGGCATTACTTGCGCGCGACATCATTTAAGTAATTAGAAGGTGGGTGCTCCTATATCAGCCATGACCACATCAGAAAGGTCCCGAAAGAAGCGATCCGAACGGAGAAGTGTTCTGCAAAGCCAGGGCACGTTGAATTTCATTTTGACTTTTCAGAGAATTGGACGGTTATCTTGCCCAAGGAAGTTCAGAGCTACCACTGGCACAAAACTGAAGTTTCGATATTCACATGCGTGGCTACTACGTGAACTTCAACTCGCTGTTATGCTTTTGTGTCCAACGACACCCGGCGCGATAGCGCAGCAGCATTGCTTTCTCTTCTCAAGATCGAAGAACATATGGAGGACCAAGGACCCCTGCATGAAAGCGTTGTATACATGGGGCCAGTGCGCATTTCAAAAAGAGATGTCAGCACTATGAGCTCGGACGAAACACAACTGTAAATAGGTGGCTTTTCTCAGCTCCAGGTCATGGAAAGAACGCCTGTGACGGAGTCGGAGGTGTTGTCAAACATGCTGCAGCAATTTTCAACTAGTGGTCTCCAGCAACGGAAGCAATACGAAACGCGTGTGAGTTCACTACCGCCGTGTCAAGACATGTCGAAAATGTGACTTTATTGCACCTTAATCCCCTCGGAAGATGCGAAAACCTTCAGGCCTTCAGGCGACAAAAAGAATATGAGTGGAAGAATGTACGTCCAGTGCTCGGCCTTCGTTCTCATTACGTGTTGGAAAAGGAAAGTGAGGCTCCCAAGAGTGTAAAGTTGAAGACTTTATGATATCCCACCTTTGTAAAATAGCGTTCTTATCCTGTGTTTTCCGGAGTTATACAAATTAAAAGTGCATTGCTCTGAGCCATAACCATGTTTTTAACTTCATTTCTCGGAATCGCGTCCGCCCTTGGCGACCGTAACGGCGACCAGCTGCGGGAGAGTAACGCTTAGGGGCAGCGCGCACAAAACGGCGGTTTTCGCGTTTTCTTGAGACTGCCATTTTTTTACGAAAAAAGTTTCAGATACAAATGGGTAGGAAGGAGATAGAGTGTTGTTCATGTAGTACTGAGCACGTGAAAAAATATTGTGGCTCTTAAACCGCACAGTTCTCAATTGAGAAGCCCTCAAAGTAGCTCGAAATGACTGGGTCACATTTCGACGAATTTCTTTCTCCCCCTCTCCCTGGAAAATGGCTGAAGATTGGGGCTTAAATATAGGATCATTTTTCATCATTTCCCGTCCCCTGAAGAATATATTTTTTTCAAAAAAATTGGAGATGGTCAGGTTCCTTGCTTGGTCGGGACTGCGTTGTCTTTTTCCTTCATGGCCCAAGTAGAATTAAATACTCTACTCATTCAAGGGTTACTCTTGATATACTTCACGTTGTGTGCGGTTAAAGCGATCACACATTACAACGTTTCCAGAAGAGAGACTTAAGATAAGTACTTCATGCTAGAAGTTCAATACGGACTAGCCGACGCAACGTGAACAACGGAACTCGCGTCTAGAAAACGGTACGCGTGAACAAAATTCAGAAAAGTTTTGATAACCATATGAGGTCATAGTGTGCGCAATCCGCCACATGCTTGGGACCGTGCCCCTCCGTGGTCGATTTCCATCTCCTCACTAGAGCTGCTGGCAGTCTTCCAACGCAGGGCGGGAGCGGAGACCGGGAAGGTTCCCTCGTTGTTGCTAGGCAACAGACGACCGAACCCTCGGGGACACCGTCTAGTGTTGAAGAATCTGAAACAACGACACACACACACATACATTGGATGGTGGTGGTGGTTGTGGTGGGGGGGGGGGTGAAACAACGAAGTTTTGCAGGTTCTTTCGTAAACTCCGGGATTAATGGTTCGCCTATTGAGTGCGCACGATGTTGATTTAGAACAGGAAATTTATTTTCGTAGTCCATAGTGGCGCTGCATACCATTGCTGAACGTAACTACCCTTCTAGCACCGGTTACTGGCAGAATGGGAATTCACAAACTTACGGTTATCCATGCCTTTTCCGAGATTTGAGTGAAGTAATTGATTACGCTGAAAGTGATCAATCACAGCAACTTGGGTACTGGGAGCTAGCGTTAGGATCCGGAACACCCCGAATCAAGAAATCTCGTGCGCCTGGCTGTTTTTCACATCCCGAAATCTCTGGATTTTATTGCCAAAAAATGTCTGGATTTTGGGACTCCCGTGGAATACACCAAACCTACTGTTGGGGCTAACGCAGTTGTGGCGCAGATGTGCGGAATAATGACGTTGCCATGGTGAAGAACGCGCAGTGTCGGTGCACACACATACGGGCAGTTTCATCTAGCAACCGAGATTTATTCAGAAGCTATTCCACTACCAGTGGAAGGTAGCGCGGAAAAAAGGCGACATCATAAGAGGACAATAGAGAGTTTTAGTATATCGTACGCTATCGCCTTTGCGTACGGAAGGGAGAGCGTTGGTGGTTCTGCGCACGCGCAAGACACAAGCAGAGCTTTGCGCATTGCGCAGAAGCACCACGCTATCCCTTACGTACGCAAAGGCGACAGCGTACGTTATACTAAAACTCACTATTGTTATCGATCTTTGGCTTACGTTATCGGGAAAGATGTCGAATGCGAACATTAGCGTTGTCAAACAACGGGGAACAACTGGTATCAAGAACTATAGGTGGGCCTTTAGCGATAAGGGGATGTCACTGGGAACGAAGGAAGCATCTTCGACCTGTGTTGACGTAGGCGATGGTTCAGATAGACATTGAGAAGTCTGGCTTATACAGGACGATTCGCTTAACATGCGAAAAAGCGTATAGATCGCGGTGGAGCTTTTCCCGTCACTTCCGAGCATTTTGATCTATTTTAAGTTGGGAGAAATTGGGCCAACCTGACGTTGTTCTTCCTCTTCTTCTTCTTTTTTTGTCAGAAACTGAAAGCGCGTGCAGGATTTACTCCATTCTACAGCAGAATACATGTCCTACTATACAACGGTAATACCTGAAATTGTGGTCCACGCTCAGATCCTTGAAAGAAGCGGTGACTTTCGGCGCATTTCCTTTTGCATGTTTCTGCTGATAACAGTTACAACTGCATGGTTACAATGTTACAATGCTGCAAAGTTGTCTGAAACAACAGTGAGAAGGAACCAGGAAGAGGCTGGTCACCGTTTTGTTCCATCATATCGTGGGTTAACTTTTCGTAGAACCGGGCTCGGCCGACAATTTGCACGCCTCGAAACGAGAGAGCTCTTTCATTTTAATTGTGCAGTCCAATATTCGCTTTCAGTGTCTAGCATAAAAATCAGGTTGGTCTTTTGAATTTAGAGTTCCGTTAAAAAAAAAACACGTCTCGCGAGTCCAAATTCTTAGAAGTGCTTAAAAGTCATGGCGAAAGCTTCCCCGAGATACATAGCGTTGTCCCCATGATTTTCAGACGAGTAGACAAACTTGCTCCTGCGATTTACCACGCGCGAAATGCAGGGAAGTGAGCGGTTGACGGCGGGAACTATTTTGGAAAGTTTCTATGGGCACGAAAGCATGCACCGTTTGGCACCATCCGTATACCTATGCACTGTAGAGGGCGCCGTTTGTATCGACTCGTTGTGCGTTCTTTTGCCGTGTCGAATTTAGATCAACGCGCTCTTCACCGTCTAGCACCCTCGTGTCATTTCTATCGTTCTATTGCGTCATTTCATTTCTATAGCACTGGTTTGAATGGCTCTAAACAGCACTTCGTTCTTGGCTCAAGCGCCCTAATGGCGCAAGCGTGTTTCCTTTCTTGTGCGTGCGCGGTGAGCGGAGGTCGATTCTCGGCGCCTATGACTCACGCGCCGGAGCCCCGTGCACTGCTTTGCGTTTTCGAGAGGTATTGGGCGTGAGCTCCACCACTGCAGGGACGGGTACTGTCATCGTTTTTGGGTAGAAAGTAGGACCACGTGAGCAACGCCTGCTCTGGCGCATGTAAGTGGGATGCGCAGCTTGTGCATTTAACCTCATGAGGTAACTTCGCCGATCATCCTGGCGATTACTGTGGTACAGGGAGCGTCCCAATGAAGGCTGCTGAGGGATGCTCACTTGTTGACTGTGGTGTATATAGTTCTCTAGTAGAATAGATGTAAAATAATAAGACGTGGACGACAGATTACAGGAAAGTTAACAAAAACTAGTTTATTTAGTGGGTAATCTAACATAAAGATTATAATACACTATGAAATGTTTAAAAGAACGGTCGACGTTTCGACAGTGGCACTGTCTTCGTCAGGACTAAAGTGTTAGGAATGTAGCACATGACTTAAGTAGGAAGGGAGTTGCCTCAGGACAGAAGGTCCTGAGGCAACTCCCTTCCTACATCTCTACCGGTTCGCTGGATTTCTACCCATCTATGACTTAAGTAGGTTCTTGGAGTGACGTCAGGGTTGGTAGACGTGCGCCACGTGGCGGCTGTCAGCTTCTGGAATTTTCTCCCATGAGTGGGGTCATCACGTAAGCAGGAGCTCTCTCGGATGCAGTATATGTATCGTAAGCGAATGTTACCTTTTATTTTTTTAGATGTAAGTATACGCTTTGTAGTAGAATAATTAGTGCCTTTCTGACATTTTTTTAACATCTGCCACCGTCGCCGATAGTTTCATTTTCTCTTGCTCCGCTTTGTTTCCCATCAGGGAAAATGAGCGCGGCGTTTCAAAAATAGAAAAAAAAATTACAAGTCAGTGGGCCACACAGCGAAAGAGCTTTGGAAATGAAGTGGCAGTCATGCACTTCCAAAAGGAAGCAGATACTATACATTGGTGTTCTCGAAAGCTTCTACACACTTGAGAGCCCTGTGCGCCTGTCAGTCAAAATGAAGGGTGAGATGTCTAAATTTAGTTTGATTGCGTACACGAACAACATTGAAATCAGGAACTGCTTGGCGTACTAAGTCACCATGGAGATAACTTCCGTGTTTCTTACTCATTCGGTTTGAGAAAGTGAGTTGGTCCACGAAAAGTCGAATTTATGCAGTGCTACATCGTCCCGCGTTTCTCTCTCTCTTGCAATACATGATCCATACAGCATCACATCACGGAACTGAATCGGACTATCCGTTAAACAGCCGCGACAGGACCTCCCGCGGATATACGACTACGGATATCCCTCCATAAATATCCCAGGGAAGTCCCACTGAGGATGATTTCCGGATATGCACATTGGGATCTATTTCGGGCGTCCGTAGGAGATGGTGTTCTGTCTGGGATCAGGGGGCCCGTTGTCCGGTTTATCGGGAAATTTCAGAGCAGGGTGGATGTTGCTTCGACCGGGAACTGAAAGGCAAGAAAGGCGAAGTGGGGTATCGATGTCTAGGTGACAAAGGCTAGTAGTATAGAAAAAGTATAGAGCAAGAGAGGCAGCACACCGCTCCCTCTCCCATGCCACCATCATCTCTCCCGTCCATCTTTTCCCTCCCTGTGTGCGCCGAGCCGCCAGCCCCGAGCAGGTTGACCGCACCTTTCTCCAACGTTATCGCCCCCCCCCCCCCCTCCCTGTCATTTAACAACGCTTCTTTCTCATTCTGCTTGTTGTCTAGCGCCCACATTGCACTAGATTCTTTCTAGTCCGCTTCTGTCGCGAAAAGCAGTTTTTGCCGCTCAGTGAGCTTGCTTGGTGGAATGGTTCATCCATGGAGCGTGAGCTATGTATACGCGAGACGGCAAATACACTGAATGGTGAAAGGAATTAAGAATAAAAAGGCAGAAAGCGGACGAACGATTGCTAATGATATGCATGCTCGTTGGACGTTTAGCAACGGCAAAAACACTTCTATGCTAATTTAGACCACCTCCGCGCGCTTTTGGAAGACTGCTCCATTTTTCGTTCTCGTGATACACGTGGTCGAGTTCGAATAGCAGCGTAATGTATGCTACTGCTGCATTGCTTTTGAGAAAGTAATTTTCTGTGGAACAGACACGATGAGCTTCCTTCAATGTTCAACATGTTTTTTCTTATAAGGGTATGTATATGTGTATATGTATATACAGGGTGTTTCACCTAAGGTGATAAAAAATTCTAACTGGCTGCGTACTCGCCGGAGGATTGTCGGACTTTTTGCAGTGACCTTCTGGAAACTTTTGTCACCATTGAGGAAGGCTTTGAACAATTTTTAATTGCGGGAAATTTATTTTTTCAATTGAACTTTGAAAATTGCAAAGCGAACCTCACTTTTTTCTTCTTTTTTTTTAAACAGAAATATGGAGTCCTCCACCGATGACCACACATCCAACCGAAACTATGCACAGTATCGCTACAGAAATAGTCTTAAAAAATTAGTAAAAATTCGGCTTTAGCCCCGCCTGCTTGAGTGTCGCAAAGAAAAGCGCACCGTATTTGCGGAGAGAGGAGGAATTGTTCCCGACTCTTGTTTTACCTTTCTTTGCACCGAGTTGACCTTGATGCTGGTGACAACCGACTTATTACAGAGAAAGCAAAACAACCGTCTTATCACAAAGAAGCCAAGACAAATGAAGGCGGGGACATTTTCTCGTCTACACGCAGATTTCGCGCTCGCTTCTCTGCAAAAATCAAGCAGGCGGGGCTAAAGCGTATTTTTTACTAATTTCTTTCGGCTATTTCTGTTTCGATACTGTGCATGGTTTTCGTTGGGTGTGCGCTTATCCGTGGAGGATATCGTATTTCTGTATAAGGTCCGCTTGGCAATTTTCAAAGTTCAATTGAAAAAAATTAATTTACCAAATTAAAAATTCTCCAAAACCTTCCTCAATGATGGTAAAAGTTTCCAGAAGGTAAATGCCCGAAGTCCGACGATCCTCCGGCGAGTGCGTCGCCAGTTATAATTTTTTATCACCTTAGGCGAAACACCCTGTATATGTAGGCAGTAAAACACACAAAAGGAAGAGAGAAGAACCGCCTGTGGTTTTAAGTCTTGCGTGCCGAATACGGCCTGGACGCTGAGTGCAAGGGATGTGACACAGTGTCGAAAACCGCTTGAGAATTTAATATAGTTGTGTTGCGACAAGAAGGCGCGAATTATCGTTATCACTTTGCAAATAAACCGTCCCGAGTTTCGAAAATCAGCTTCTTCTTCCACATTACATCGCGGAAGGCATTCACTTCCAGGTCCTTGATAACTTCAGTGATTCAGTTTGTCAGAGCAGAGAGTTTCTTCTTGCTGTCAACATGAAATAAATCGATGGGTATATACTACACGCGACGAGTGCCAATGGAGCTAATAAAAAGAGCCTTCTGTTTGAGCAACAGCCTCGTAAGCTTTGTTTTTTCTATAAAAACCGTCGCATACTAAAAAAGAATGAAATCATTCAGATATGAGACTGACCTGTCTTGATTGACATGTAGAGACAGAGCGCCGAGAAGACGCACACATAAATTTATATATATACGTAGTATACTATATTTAAGCAGGAAAAATCAGAAGACGACAAAGAGCTTACAGGATAGGCTTACATAGACTTATATATACAGGGTGTCCCAGCTAAATGCGAACAGTTTTTTTTTTAATATATATATATATATATATATCACTTTTTTCGAGACGAAGTCAGTTGCAATATAGCATATGCTGAAGGGCACTCCTTAAGAGGGCACCAGCAAACTCCTAAGGCAATGCCTTAGGAGTTTGCTGCAAATTAACGTTTTTAATTATAAATGCTGCGAAGTTGTCCCAATGAGAACATCTGGTCTCTTTGGTCAACTAATACCGTAGCCGTTTTCAGAACAAAAATCCGTTCGATAGACCGTTCGCAAAAAAAAATTCGTGAAGGAACACCATTTTTTTCTTTATTTGTTCATTGCGCATCTCCAGAGGCACGTCTTCCCTTCACTCCCAATGTGAGAGGGTGAAGGAGCACAGTGCCGCCTCATGCGTCGAAGATGAGCTTTAACTTACGGAAACAAAACAAAAACAAATGTATCGGGTGGCGCTATCGGAACTGTCCTTTTCTTGGGTTGTATTTTCTGTTTTCTTTTAATCTTTTTCCAGGACGCAAGAGGCGATAGTGTGCTCTTTCACCCTCTCACATTGGGAGTGAAGGGAAGACGTGCCTTTGATCTTTTTGACGTCGCGTGGAACACTTCGCGTTACAGACCGTAGACTGTAAGAAAAAAAAAGGGTGTGAAAAGGTGGTAACTTCTATAGTTACCACCGAGGTCAACATAGCGTCTGATAAAGGGTGTAAAAGAGTGGCAAAAGCAATTATCACATACCTAAATTGCTACAAAAAGGCGTACGCCCCCTCGCTCACCGAATCAGATGCGGTAACCTTATCATTCGTAGATAGCATGTAGAACTTTGCAACCTTTTAGGCACAACATATGCGACAACTATTACCTCCTAAAAGGTGTAACTGCTCCACCCTTTTTTCTAAAAGTGTAGATAAGAGGAATAACGACAGAAATAAGAATAGGCTACAATATTCACAAAAGATATCAGACGGGAAGAAAAGCAATAATGACGGTGGCCGGATTGACAGAAGGAACGAGAGGGGACATTAATGGTATCGGCGTGACCGCTTGAACCAGATTATTATACAGTGCGTTATGCTACGTAAAGTTGAGTAATGGCAGCCTTGAAACGAGCAGAATCATGAATATAGACAAGAGATTCCGGCAGGTGGTTCCAGTCGCGAATCGTTTTAGGAAAGAAGGAGTGCATGAAGAAATGAGAATATGGAGTTTTGATCTTGTGGGCGTGGTCATGACATGAAGAAACGTAGTCAGCTGGGGAAGAAAAACGATCGCGGGTACTTGTGTTATGAAATAATTTGTGAAAAAGTCACAAGCATGAAACTGCTCGTCTTTATACGTTCAAAGCAAGGTCCCATTTTAGTTGTGAGACACTATAGTCCGGTGAATAAGTGATGAAACGTGCAGGCCTGTTCTGGACTGATTCCTAAGCATTTATTAGATATTCCTAATGTGGGTCCAAAACAGTGGAGGCGTATTCTAGCTTGGATATTACGAAAGCGCGATTTGATAAGCTTAATGTGGGATGGAGCGAGTGCAAGATGGTGACGAGAATATCCAATGGTCCTGTCGGCTTCCGGGACAATTTTGTCAATGCGATAAGGCTAACGAATGGTCGATTCCAAATGCAGGTCAAGATATTTGTACGTAGGGACACATATCAGATGAGAGCCATTAGCAAGTAAGATGAAGAAATGTGAGAAGAAGAACGTGATAAAGTCATGACCTTGCATTTGGTGACGTTGAAAAGACATGGGAGCCTAGTGAAAAAATGGCTGAGAAGCAAGCGAGCTGGTGAAGATGATGCATAATGTGTGGGGATGCATAATGTGGGGGTTATGGGAATATATAATGTGTTCCATTAACGAGACTAGGGACTTCGTGTTGTGTCTGTCCCTTCGTGTTCCCTATTCTCGGGGTTGCACATTATGCATGAGCCAAGTGTTACACCATCTCGATATAGCGTGTAAATCTAAGTCCTCCTGAAGAAGACCATGGTCAGCACTGGACGCCATTTTCCTATATAAGACCGAGTCGTCCGTGGAAAGCCGAACGGCACTTCTGACGGACAGGGGTAAATCATTTATATAAACATGAAATAAAACAGGGTCAAGAACGGGCCTCTGAGGAACACCTGAGTGTACTCGAATGAAGCTCAATAGTGTGTTGTTAGTGAAAACCGCCTGTTTACGGTCAGACGGAAAGGCTGTGACCCAGGTTAAGACTAAAGGGTCAAGATTTAAAAGAAGTTTACGGAGTAAAGATGCCGGACGACATGGGAATATATAATGTGTTCCATTAACATGCAAGGAATGCTGGTTCGTGAAATTGGCCTATAATTACAGCGAGTAAAGGCATCACCACTTTTGAAGTAGGGATAACTTTGTGGCGACGCGCCAGTTGCCGGGAACTTGTTCCATTAGCAATGATTGATTGAAGATTAGTGCCAGGATCTGACTAGATGTTGCCGAAGCATTCTTAAGTACTTTGGGGTTGATGTTTTCACAGCCAGGAGATGATGACGGCCGTGTGCACTCAATAAACTTAGCAACACCAAGATGGTCAATAGAGATACCAAGCATCGTGACACTGTCTAACACGTGAACATGAGAAACATCAAAGGCACTTTCAGAAGCGAACGTTAAGGAAAAGTAATTATTTAGAAAGGCAGCACTTTGCTCTAAAGGCACAACATCACCAGAACCACCTCTCAATTGGATACGACAGTCCGTACTTGGGTTTATAACCTTCCAGAACGTTCTAGTGTTATTGCTTAAGGGAGTAGAGATGGTCGTGTTGAAAAACGAGCGTTTCGCTTCTTTCATTGCTAGATTATATTCCTTGGCTGCCACTTCATACGTCTCCCAGGCGGAGCCGCTGTTGCGCGTCATCGCTTTGCGGTGCGCACGCTTCTTTTCGTTGGCCAAGCGATCTGTAATCATGGTCGATAGCTCGCGCACTTCAAACACTCCAACGCGGTCAAAATGTTTAATCCCTGGTTGGTGGTTAGAATATTTATTGCTTTATTCTTTATCTCCTAATTATTTACTTTGTTTATTTGTTTTATTCATCTTTCATTTATTTTCTTTCTTTGCGGAATAGCACGCCGACATCCCGTTTGGCTGACCTTTCCGTTTTTTTTCCCCCTTTCGTCTGATAAATATATCCCCCCCTCGGTTATAGTTCGGGTCTGAGAGCTCTTGATATGGTATAGTTAGGTCAGGTTAGGTAAGGTATAGGTTAGGGTAGGTAAGGTATAGTTTAGGTATAGATTAGGTATAGTTATATGGTCTAGTATTGTTCAGAAGGAGCTTCAGGTCGCGTAAGTGAGAATGAATTGGGGGGGGGGGGGGGAGAGTATAGCTGCTGGTGATGAAACTCCCCAATCATCATCACAAAATAAAGTTGCTGTTGTTTTGAATTTCCATCTGTAGCATATGG
Organism: Ornithodoros turicata; assembly: GCF_037126465.1. Classification (NCBI taxonomy): domain Eukaryota; kingdom Metazoa; phylum Arthropoda; class Arachnida; order Ixodida; family Argasidae; genus Ornithodoros; species Ornithodoros turicata. The sequence continues at coordinate 90,609,397 of NC_088203.1, forward strand.
AACTTTCTTGCATGACAATGTCCGCATGCAACCACGAGCACCCTGTACTATCGGCTAGCGAAGAGGAAGGCCATACCGGAGCGTCTCTTCCGTCTGTTGCTTGTGTTCGGTCACCCCCAGCGTGATCCAGGCGCATAGCACAAGAACAGGAACAAGGTAACCAGGAACAAGAAATATGCAGACTGAAACCAATTAATTCTAAAAGAAAATCATAAAGTGTCGACGCGTGCTTTTTTTTTTTCTCTCTCTCTCTCGAATATTCTTCGAATATTCGAAAGGGTTCTGAAACAGTCCGAGGTAAAATTCAAAAGTTAGGTGTTCTTGTTCAATTAGTGAGCGGATGAAAATTAGTGGCTCACTACTGCACGCTCAGTGCTTACCAGCTCCCGTGGCATAGTGGTTAGGATAATCGCTTTCCACGCCGAGACCGGCTGTGCTGTCTGAACCGGCTGTGAACTGTAACCGGCTGTGCTGTCTGAGGTTTTCCCCTGGGTTTTCCGAAGACGTTCCAGACGAATGTCGGCACACTTCCCCTTGAAGTCGGCCCAGGACGCACACTAACCGCCCTGTCCCCCCACTCCTTCCTGCTGTCCTCTCTCCACCTGTACATATCTGTACGCCGCTCATAGCCACAGTTGCTTCGCGGCGCTAACACAGAATTTAAACAAAAATGCTCAGTTCTTGTCCGATGTCTCAGGGATGCCCACTCAAAAGAAGGTTTTAGATATAGCGCCACCTGTTTACGAATTATTCAGCCGGGAGACGTCTCGGGAAACACCACGTGCACATGTCGCGTAGTAAATTAGAAGTCTCCTAATTAATCGCAGACTTCCAATGAGGTTTGTTTTAATCTTATTTAATCATTTCCGTAGCTTCCCATTCCACAGAGGAGGAGGGTGGATATGTTTAATATAGTGAAAAGGAAATGTCAGCCAGGCTAATGCCAGCTTGCTATTCCAAAAAAAGGAGGATCGGCGCGCGGCGCCATCGGCTTTCCGTTTTGGGATGTACTGCAATGTCCCGTCGTCTGCCCTTGTACGTTATTCAACTAATATCGTATAAAAATTGCGACAGGCGGGGATAAGTAGTTGCATTCCACAATAATACTGCTTTGTTCGTTTCTTCGTGATAGCTGTGGTGCCTTCAACGGCAAGATGGAATGCACGACGAAGCTCCTCGAAGAATCCAGCGCTGGAATTTTGAATGTGATTTGCTCGTTCGTCGACCCACGTCCGACCATTATGCGCTCGAAGCCCCATTTCTAGATTCGTAATTTCTATGCGTGTCTTCCTATGTTGATAAAGTTAACATTTTAAAATGACGATTAGAGCGTACCTTTATAGTCATCCAAAGAATGTCTCGGTTGGCTATATAAAACCAGTTCCATTAGTTAGACATCGGAAGAATGTGGAATTTATATTTCAATAAAAAAAGCACTCCCATAATTATCCACGTAGCGTTGGCGAGTAAAAAGACACAGTGAAGTACCGCTACGTGGTGAAGGCCATTCCATAAGGCCCCGAATGTCTAACGAACATTATCATCTGCGCATGTGTGTTATTTTCATTTTCACTGGTAAGAAAGATATTTTTACCAATTACTGCACAAATGAAGGAATGCACAACGCAGTAATCAGCTGAAAGAGATTACGTAGTGCATCGGCAATAACTGTTAAAACTATCCTATATGATAATTTCCTATGGCATATCATACATATATATATATATATAGCTGAAACGAAAAATGAAGCACAGACTATGAAGCTATGGGAAGGTAGAAAAAGGAGTTACTGCGAGTTTTCAGCCGTCAATTCAATTTAACGATGACTCAGTTAGGCACTACCAAAGTGCTCCGCGAATTATTATTGTGGATTGAACGAGAGTACCAGAACTTCTGTTTAATTCCTTATGTTCAGCTAGCTGTGCTCTGCGTGACGTTGAGATGAGTACATGTTAACTCATGCACGTCAGGTTCCTTACAAGGCATACGACCGGGAGGTGCTTGTCTGGGGAAATATGTGAGAGTTCCGTTGCCAATCAATGTATAGAATTTTTAGCCTAAATTAAGCAGGAGGGGCGATATTGAACTGTATCGACGTGGTGACGCCGTAAACTGTTCCTACGCAATGTTGCCGTCATGTGGCAGATACTTGTTGCGTCGACTGCGTATTGGGGCAGTTAGAAGTCTCAAACGTAATAGTTTGTAGAATAATGAATTGCATGTCTTTGAAATTATTCCGTCCTGGCCGTCGGGGCGGCAAGGACCCTGCGAATGTTATATGCCACAATAACGAAAACACATCGACAGCACTTAAATATGCGCGAGACAGCAGTCATTTATATTCTGTCTACAAAGTTTCAGTGGCTAACACGTAGCCATTGCCACGCCTTTGTGCCATTAAACACATAATCTCTCTCTCTCTCTCTCTCTCTCTCTCTCTCACGTATAGCGAAGAAATGGCATCTTGTTGTCAGTGTCTTTGAAACCGACATCTCAACGAATTACAGACATATTGGGGGGAATAATTTGTGAGGTTGCCAAAGTGAAATTCATCACTGAACGCTTTCATTAGCTCGTGTAACTAAAACTGTTAATGTATAACTTCATTTCTCGATAAGAACTTCTGCTTCCTGCTTCCGTGTAACCCCCTGTGCTTGCGTGTACAACCACTACAAAATTTCGACTTCCGGTAAAACGAGGTTTTCCCGAGGGTATGTGTTTCCTAAGTTGTAGTTAGCGTACTTGTCGTAGTATATTCAGTGTATCGCAACTTTAGATCTTCAGAGGCATTGTGACCAACGACTTTCCAGGCAGCACAAGCATTGCTAGTATGGCCAATATTGGACAAATGTTGCGCCGATTGATGTGCTGTGCAGATGCTGTGCTGCTTCGGTCGGTTGCACAATGTGAACGTCCTTAACGCCCACGGAAAACATTCCTCATTCATTAATGTGCTTTTCTTCTTGTCCTTTCTTTTTGAGCAATAATTCTTAACAATTTCTTCATGCGTTCGTAAGGCAAAGACAGGAAGTTTATGCTGACGGCGTACTTTAACCGCTTGTTGCTTGTCAACTCACCGCAACAAGTTAGAAATGTGACAGAGAAGGCTTAATATTAAGTTGCTAGCACATTTGAGCCGTGTGTACAAAAAAAAAAAAAAACAGAGTCGTAAAACAGAGCCGTGTGTACAAAAAAAAAAGAAAAGAAATTGAGTCTGGCCGGGAGGAGTAGCCTAAAGAGGAGGCTCGACGTGTCAATCAAACTTGGGCGCTTCCATTGGTCGCTCCTTTCTATGGGGCTCACTATGAAACCAAAATTTCCCCATTATCGAGGAGGTGTTGCTTGGAAAGGCGAAGCGGGGACTTCGTGACAAAAAAAAAAAAAAATATGTTGAAAAATTTATAAGCTACTTTAATTCCATTCTGCGAGTGTATACGTACATCCTCTTGTAACTAATTGCAAAATCAGCTTCAGCGTTTGCTCCGCCATCATTATCTACGCGAAACTGACACGTTTCGTCGCTAACGTTAGGCCTAGGGATGACCGCGAACCCAAGAAAGTAGCCGGAAAGATGCCACTGATGCGTTTTTGTTTGCAGTTTGCATGTCGTCCAATCGTACACATCGCTCCCGTGGCGTAGTGGTTAAGATGGTCGCTTTCCACGCCGAGACTGGGAGGTGACACGGGTTCGAATCATGTCACCGGCTCTGCTGTCTGAGGTTTTCCCGGGGTTTTCCGAAGACTTTCCAGACGAATGTCGGCACAGTTCCCCTTGAAGTCGGCCCAGGACGCACACTAACCCCCTATCCCCCACCCCTTCCTGCTGTCCTCTCTCCATCTGTCCACGTCTGTACGCCGCTCATAGCCACAGCTGCTTCGTGGCGCTGACACGGAATTAAAAAAACAATCGTACACATCGTCCAATTTTATTTCTCACACATATTTCCCAATTGATAATTCCATTTCTTAAGTCACGTGATTAAAAGTTCATACCGGCAGCCATCTGTGTACGATGGGGTGGGTTACGTCTTAATCGCCGTTGTTAGCCACACAGAAGTGGGCATCGTCACGACTATAGCAAAAAAAAAAAAAAAAATCCGGGTGGATGTTGGAGGATGAAGGGTGGAGATGGCTAGGGGGCGCGAGAGCACGTCGGGGAGTGCAAAGGGCTAGAGGGGTCGTTGGGCAAAACCCGCCTCCTAAGGAGCCGTTCTGCCGCTCTCCTGGCCAATCAGTTCTGCCAGCAACCGTTCCTGCTAAATTTCTGCAGTTCTGCGTCCTCCCGAGTCCCGACATGCCTCTCTCCATCCAGATGTCGTTGATAAACGTGGTCGCAAAATCCATTGTTTATGGTGTGTCTGAATGGATATCTGTTCCAATCCAAACCAATCGACGCAAGCGGCAACTGTTGAACATGTTCAACAGTTGCCGCTTGCGTCGATCCCTGTCGTATGAATGTGTGCATGAGTGTGCAAAAATGTAAGAGTGAAAGGAGAATGAGTGAGAGAGAGTGACTGGTCTGTCCCTTCAGATGACGCACCCTGGAAGTCGCTGAGAAGGCGTGTTAGCTTAACTCAATTGGTAGAGCCCTGGACCGGCAATCCAGAAGATGTGGGTTCGAGTCCTACAGCTGGCTAACCTTTTCAGTGACTTTCATCTTTCTTTTTTATAGACGACCTGCACTCATACGTCATTGATTACGTAGCGCCGCCGCGCAAAGCATGCTGGTGGGCACTATCCGCTTTATCAGCCTATCAGCCGACGCATTTTTCCCGCTTCTTGCCCACCACAGCAATAAATATAACCTTGAACCAGTCTTCTCGTGACGTTACAGGTTTGTGAACAGAGGGTTGTCTATACACGGCTCTCAGGTAAAATAAATTGCGTCAATACTAGCTCCCTCTGCATAGGGTGAAGACAACTGCGTCGTCTGCTACGAATTTCCGCCATATTGACTCCCACGCACAGCTCGCGATACGCTCACAAACGTGCAAGCGATACGCTTAAAGACACACTGCTTTTCGGAGTTGAGTAAATTCGTAGCAATGGAGGTTTGAAAACGTTGGCGAAATCGGTAGAGAGCGTTCATGCATGGTAAGCGTGGAAGTCAATATGGCGGCATTCGCTTCTACAAAGGGTGACACCACCCTACACAGAGGGAGCCAGTATTCAGGCACTCTAAGGTAAAAGGGCTCGGGGCGACGTCTGGTGGAAAATACTCTCCAATTCGCAGAGCAACAGTGTAAAGAAGCAAATAACGAAGTGCTTATTAGTCGCTTAACCTTCTTGCGGTCGTAGTTGGTGAGACACAAGGGTGCGGAGTTTGTGAACAAATATTTTCCCACCTACCTCCACTTATTCCGAGCGCGAACGAGACTAAAATCAGTGGATCGATGAACAACCATCTAAGTTGCATGCTTCGAATACGCGGGCGAATCCTTCTCGTAAACATTCAACCGCGAGGCACTGAAAACGTTAAAATATTACGCTCAATCGATTGCACAAACATTCAGGGTGTGAACAACGGAAACAACTTTTTCTTTTTTTGCTTCCTTTCCTTCGGGACACATTGTTCAAAAGTACAGACAGGTCATCTCCATATACTGCTGCCACATGAGAACTTCGGAAACAAGAAGCAGAAGAGAGAGAGAGAGAGAGAGAGAAAAAGAGTTGGGTGCCCTGTTAACGTTTTATTGGCAACGATATTCACGCTTCATTTCGGACATTTTCCACAGCAACGCGTTTTACTAGCACTACTTTTACGTGCGAGTGTAAAGGGAGGGGGATGGGGGGAGAAACACGTGTAGCGAAAGGAAGCAGAGGCTGATAACCCGTGTCCCGGGAAATGACATTTATTGACGCCCGTGGTACGTGGCGACCAGCAGCCATTTGAATGCAAGCGAAATCCTCGCTAGGGAAACTGCACTTTTCTTTTTCTTTTTCTCTCTGTTTTCCCAATGCGGGATTTACATCCCGCGCACACTTTTGGAGCCTTCCTCGTGTCGGAGCTTCGCTCTTCGTTATTAGTTTCTTTACATATTTATGGTCTGTCCGGAAATATGGGCATTTCACATTAAATATTATCGTGTGGAGCATCCTAGCGAATCCTCAGGATACTTTTCGCGCAGTTTGTATTCGTGAAACAATATACGTACTTTTTGATGGCGTCAGCGAAGGCTCCGCAGAAAATGTACGGTTTTAAAATCGTGTCCACGCACACGCAGCAGATGATAATGGTGATGACGATGATAAGAGCTGACGCATCATGCTACCTATGTTTGAGAAATTGTGTTCTCGCAATCGGTGTGGAAGTCGGCCGCGGTCACACCTACCGATCCCACGCTAGCGAGTTTGAACATGGTCAAAGACACCAGCAATTTGGTGTGCTTGGTGCGTCCTCTCCAAGGAACGTGGAAAATTAATCGACGGAGCGACCAACGTGGCGTGGCTTGTGGTCATAGTTTACTTTCTTTTTATTCCGTGTTAGCGCCACGAAGCAACTGTGGCTATGAGCGGCGTACAGATGTGGACAGATGGAGAGAGTACAGCAGGAGGGAGAGGGGGGGGACAGGGAGGACCTGTACCGACATTGGTCTGGAAACCCAGGGAAAACCTCAGACAGCACAGCCGACGGTAGGATTCGAACACACCACTTCCCAGTCTTCAGTACGACCTTGGCTTTCAAGCGCTCCAACACGTAATTGTGCGAGAAAGTTATTGTGAATGGAAATGCATATATATATATATATCCATTCTAAGACACATACTAATTGCGAAGATTGGACAGTGCACGATTTATTTGTTGTTGTTGTTGATGTTGGACAGTTTAGCATCCGGCGTTTGTTCGTGGGTACCTCTTTCCACGTGTAGTACATTCGCCGACCAATTAAATGCCGCCTGCTTGAGCTGGTTAAGGCGTCCCGCTCGTTGGTCTAGCGAGTTGGTCTGGAACGTTGGTGGTAGCCAAGGTCGTGCTGAACACTGGGAGGGGGCGGCTTCGAATCCTTCCACCTGCTGTGCTGTCTGAGATTTCCCCCGGGTTGGATATTCTGGCAGACTTTGCAGACGAGTGTTGGCAGACTTCCCCCTGAACTCGGCCCAGGTCGTACACTAAAGCCCCATCCCCCGCTCCTTCCTTCACTCTGTCCTCCCTCCATCCGTCCACGTCTCATATGCAGCTCATAGCCACAGTCGCTTCACGGCGCAAACTATCAAAACAAACAATCTAAACAAGCACACAATCTAAAAAATATAAAGCTATATAATATATTATTGGCATTATAAATCATTAGAATCCACATTGTTTGAAATTTGCGGGCAGAAAGACGTATGCGCGACGTGGAGGTTGGGGAAGGGTGACACCCTTCTCTCCTGCTGCAGAATTCTTTACGTCCTGCACACTGCGGAGAACACGTGAGGAAGAAGTGCGGGAGAGGAGTCTGACACGTCACCGAAAGGTCACGTGAACAGATAATGACATTCTCCTGTTGCTCTTCCCAGTATAGTTGTGGGTCCGCCGCCGACTCTGCGGACGACAAAATATACATAATTCTACAAATACATCGATTTCGTGCGAGAGGGTTCGCAAGAGAGCTGTTTGGAGACAAATGGGCCCTGCAAGACATATTTATTTAAACGAATCCGAGGGCGAGCTCTCCCTTTAACTAACTAGTCCTTTCCCGGGTTCATATGTAAAACATAAGGAAAATACTGGTCTGTCAGTGAGCGGCGACTAATATAGTAACGCAAGTTTTGCCTGCAAGCATATACTTGCACGCGCTATAAGTAGCAACGGGTATTCGCTCAAACTACAACCCCATCGGCTATTTTTTAAAGGAAAACTTATCTGTTTAATCGTATCACTGAAACTGTAGTAACCCATTATATATCGCTGTCAGCTAGGACACCGCCCCTTTCATCCGGTGTGTGTGTTATTTGCTAACATTACAAGCGTGCTCCCGAAGAGAGATAGTGTGGCATTTCATCCTGATTTCACTATCTGTCACCGTGATAGGCTCGAAAGAACAAGCGATAGTATATTGATCATCTCTCCATTTCGGTTAATTTATCATCCCCTTTAAAGAAGTTTCCACAAATTTGCCGTGCATTATATCACTGAAATCCACTTTGTTACGGGTGTTTTCTTTCATCTCTCTCTCTCTCTTTTTTTTTTTTTTTTGACGCCGGACTGTTTCGACGATTTCCTGTTTGTGTTCAACGCGGTCATGTCTGAAATGTATTTGCGACATACCGCATGTAAAGTGATTGTACTTTGAGATATTAACTGTGTTGTTGCAAGGCGGTATACCTTATCGGTTTGGTAAGGCACTCCCTCTGTAACAAAGGATTCCTTAACCCTTTTTTGCGATGCCTTCCTAAGCCTTTCTCAGCAGAGTCTCAGCAACAACGTAAAATATTTTGGACATGAGCCCAGGTCTTGAACTAGCACATGGCAAGCGTTATCGTGATTTTTTTTTTTTTTTTTTTCAGTTCACTCCAAACGTCACGCTGCGGCACGTGCACGTCTTCTTGATAATCCGGGATTTCAGATGGGAATAACCCGAAATCTCCCAGATTAAGAATCAACAGGTTCGAAATCGCAGACGTTCAAAATCCGAAAATGGGCCCAGTACACCGCCTATAGAACACGCGCGAGGACCTGTGGTCAGCAAACTTGAACTAACCTAGGTCTCACCACAACACTCACGTAACCATAAACTAACGGACGCCGCTTCATTCTCTGTTGCCCCAGCGCGTCCGCCCTGCTAAGACTAACCGTCGCTATATGTGCAGTTCGCTATAGTCGCTAAATTCGCTATATTCGCTGAAAACGACTTTCGATGAACATCGAAAACACGGGACGCTGGTGCGTTGCTCAGTGACATTCTATACTTTGAACTACGCTCATTCCGACACCTCATACACATGAGCTTTGATTTTTCAATTTGGGATTTTGGTATTTTGTATTTCGAGGACTGGGATTTTGAACGCTGGGATATCGTAGCATATATACTACCATTTCAAACAAACGTTACGATTCGCCTTCGTTACGATGGACTCCGGAGCTCCTGGCGAATCACGGGGGAAGGACGGGGGGCGTTTAACGCTTGTTACGGAATATCGACATGTTGAAGATCTTGTCAACCTCACCTGATATTTTTGACGTAGAACTACGTCTTCGTTTGCGGGACGTATGGGGTGCCAAATGGGGTACGAAATTGGACGCAATTTAAACGCACAAAATTTCAAATGCTATCTAGCACATCGCAATGAGTGAGGTGCCTAAAGTGTCATGTTGTACTGCATGCGTCACTGGCAATGGTACGGGGGAGGGGTTATGTTGCGCAATTGAGGGCACGAATGTCGTCAGTCCCCAGCAGTCACCGTGTGTCGCAACAAAACAACTAAGCTGTTAAACGATTAATCTTGACGTGCTCTAACCGTAACTGTATCTAACGTTTTGGTTTTCGCTTCTGCGTGAAGGTGGATTTTGTTCATTGTCGGTAACTTTCCCTTGAGTTTCTAGAGACACACACACGGACAGACACAAAAGCACGAGACCCAGGGACATTACCCAACTTGCCTACATCAGTCTGCTTGCAATATGTTTCTGTGTTCTATTATATATCTTATTTCGTCGGAAGCTCTCCCTGTACATCCTTCTTTAATCCAGCGTCTTGTCCTCATAACCACGGTGTCTGTCACGAAAGCAATGTCCGCCCTGAGTTAAATTACTATTCGTGTATCCCATTATCTCAAATGAACAAGACACAGCTGGACAAGACACTTAAATGAGGTAAACCTATATAAAACATTGTTCCATACACGCCGTCACATGCTCTCATGGAGAACAGCATGCAGTGCCGCTTTCCAAGTACAGCGGCGGGTAGTCCAGCTATGCGAAATCTAAGAGCGTACATCGCAGATATGAATATGCAAAGAGCCCATTATACGCTTTTTGCAAATACAGAGTTCCCATCCAGCGAGTGCTCACCTTCACTGACTCGTTGCGTATATCGTTTAAACGCAATCGCCAATTTTACGACGACACCTCTGGAGCACATCATTACGATCTTGCGCAACTCAATTATTTCCATTTTAAGTTCAGGGTCGCTCGTTTACCTCAACGTCCCCATGCGATTAAAAGGCACCATTAACCGTTTTTCACCCCTTACGATGGTGGTGAATTGTTAGGCAGCACGGATAGCAGGGAAATATTACGTTCAGTATATCAGGTGCTCGAGTCAATGTACTGATTGCTCATTCGTGTGTCGTTTTTAGCACTAAGCGTTAGAAGTGCACAGATTGGCGCGAAGTACTCCTATAGTATTGACGCTAACGAAACAAACACAGTGCCACATCATGGTGTTCTGTTGCGTTTTGTGAGAGGCATTTCAACGTGCTTTCGAAAGTACAAGGAACATGTGTACATACGTGCTCGGAAATGTCATACTAATCCGTTTCGGTTCGTGCTCAAGTATCAGAGCGGATATACTATACTCTAACCTCTCCAGTTCTATTGTGGTCCGAGCTCTCGCATACGTGTATCACAGGGAGTGGGCGAGGGGTGGAGTGTACCCTTTACCGGACCTCTGCAACGCACCGGAATGATCGTTGGTCACGTAGAGTATTTGTTCAAGTTGCCGAAGTAGAAACTCAAGTAGCCGATACATACACATTCGGGGTGCCATTGTTGATGTATAGAGTCTTGCTGCATTTTCCTATAGTGACTGAACGCCTTCCACCGTATCCGATAAACTTTTTTTTGCAGCAACTGAATGCGGTTCGCGCATAATATGGGACCATTTGAAATCGATCGTATGGGCCCTAGCGCGGGCCCTAGCGCATAGGGTTAACGGTGAGTGTTGGTGAATATCTCCGGCACAGGTGTTAAACGCAGACCCGTTCGCATCAAAATGTAACTCGGGTGCGTTCCTAAACCAACACGAGCTAACTCGGGAGCAGCATTCTATGGACCGTTTTCACAACGCGTCTGCGCATGCTCTGTGGCCCTGACGTCGCCGGAGAGAGTTTTCTACACATCCAATAGATGGCGTCGAGATGGCTCCAGCGGATTTCTTTTTTTTTTTTCTTTTTTTTTTTTTTTGGAGCGCGCCGATCGTGTTTCGCTGGACAGCCGCTATAGGATACGGCGCGAGTGTGAAAAGATCCATTGCAAGCGGCGTTTCAAAATCGGGTAGAGTAACTCGATGACATCAGTACCTACGTTCCAAAGCTATAGGTGTAAGCTATAGTCGCGTTCAACTTACGAAGGAAAAGAAATCAAGTCCGTCAACTATACATACGCCGCTGGAGATAAGAATGACGCATTAGAGATGCCAGGCGAAATACTGTAGAGCCACCATGCGCCATCAGTTTCTGCTGCAGCGTAGTGTCATGTGGCCAGTCTTAACACCCAATACGGAAGCAGAGCGAGTATGATGAATTATATTATCTGGCGCAGCGAGCGTGACCTCTCTGCGTCCATCCATCCTATCTGCGGCGCAGTAAGAGAGCTGACGGATCAGATTTCGTTTCCTACTTGAGTTGAACACGACTATAGGGAGTTGATTCGGCCAACTCACATTCCCAAGGCCAGCAGGGATGGGTAAGTCAGAGTAGTGATGTCACAACATCCACGTCTCCTCTTTTTCTGAGAACTTGGAAACGGAACTGGGGCCAACGTACCATATGGGGATGGCTTTCGAAAAGCTAGTCCCTTCAGGAGCAGCAAGTCCTGGGCTGGCCCATCGTAATACCATTCGAAAACAAGCAAGCTGGCATAGTTGCTTCAATGCGCATTTTGGAAGCGAAACAAGCGAGATTCACTTCCCCAGAAGTCATCCCCATATCATCGTCATCATGTATTTCTCTCTCTCTCACTTCCGCAGTTGTCAAAGTGATGTTTAATTTTATTTTTTCTTGGATTTTGTGTTTTGCATATTTGTTGTATGTCTCATGCCACAAGTTATATAGCCATGCAAGCAAAATTCACGTCATGCTGTATTGTTCTTTCATTCTTTTTTTTATTTTTTTCGTTTCAAGGTAAGCTGCTGGAAAAGAACGGCGAATGTGCATTTTTACTGAACCTTGCTACTATATCTCCAACTGGAATTGGATTGTTGTTGGTTTCATCGTGTTATGCGATTTTTAGAAACGACGTAGCCATCCTGTTGGAAGCGTCCCACCCATCATCTCCGTAAAAAGTCGCTCGCCTCCATGCTTACTCGATGAGAGCGTAACACGCCTTGCGCGTTCCCAAACCTTGATTGCACTGCATTGTAGGGATTGTTCTTGTTCACTGGGAGTCAAAGACACTAGCGTAATAAGCAAGAGTTCTGATAAAACTGTTCGGGAAATTCTAGAGGCGGCCCACATTAGTCTACAGGGCAACACGTGCATCAGTGTACAATCACTTGCCTCAACTCAGCTGGAAAAATATTTCCTTGCTTGCTAAGATTACACGTGGGAATGCCTTTTGTTATCGATCCACGTGGATTGTTAAGATTGGTTGTGGACCTTGTGTAATATTGTCTCCTTCCATTGAACTTCTGCTAGTTGCGGGTCTCCAGCTGCAGGTCTCCTGTACTTTGTTTGAACCCGCTCGTCCGCGTCCCTTGCTCCAGTTTCCACTGAAATATGTACTTCAACCAACTACCCCGCTTCAACCCACTTGTTTCCCAACAACAACAACAATAACAACAGAAAATTAATGATGATGAACCTACTCGACCGGCTAGCTAATGTAGGGTCACGTGGTGCAACCCTGTCACGTGATCTGCCCTGTTCGGGAGTAGATTTAGGAACGCACCTGGGGTGGCTGCGAGTTCGATAGTTACATCACATCGCTCCTAGCATATCAGGCTACCTAATTTGTTCTTTCTTTCACCAGTTTCATCTCCATGTTATTTCTCGGTATTGTCCCTAGTAGCCTTAAAGAGTAAGCGTGTGCGAGTCCTAAATACAGATACTTCGCAACGAGTGTCAAATATAGCTTCACAGCATCCATTGTAATCCGTAATAATTCAGATCAGATTACAATTTTATTGATTCCTCACGAGATGAGTTCCCTTGGCTTAATACGCTGCTGATGCAACTACAGAAGTTGCTCATGTCAGTTTTGATTGGGAGCATGCTGAGAATTAGAAATAGAGACTTCCTGTGCTAGAGCTATTCTTAAATGTCAGCTAGCTCCTAAACGACAGTTGCGGTATTGTGAAAGCCCGGATCGAGCTCTTCGCAAAATGTACCTTCATTTTCGTAGTTAGCTATTTTATTTCAAAAACGACTGGAAGACAGATAACACAGTCCGAAAGACACATAGGCACAACCACACTCCTGCATGCTGCGTGGAGTGCGCATAGAGCGCTCTCCTCACAGCAGAGGACTCTGTCTCAGTAAATAATGCCTCCCCCCCCCCAACCGTTTTTTAAACTATAGAACAATCACACACACCAACTCAGACTTCCACTCCAGTTATCCTGTTATTAGATATGCCACACAGATTACTATGTCATGTCCCAGCACTAAATTGAAACTATAAGCCGCATTTCGTACGTTGTTTATTTTTTTTCTTGTTCGGCTCTTGAACAGCCACTGGCGACTTGGTTGGAGACACAGCTAACACGAACTCATGAGACGGTGTCACTGTCCTTTCCCCGTGCGCGGTCATTTCATCTGGGAAATCTTTGCCGTTGGCTTTTCACAATCTTGGCGACGATCCAGAGCTGTTTGGCGTGGAAATGAAATACAGAGACGTTCGGCAGAATATGAGTTTAACCATAAAACAACATAGCAGTGTGGTCGTCGCGCCAGTTTCTTCTTGCGCGCTCCCTGTTGTCGTACGCGTTACGTGTGTAATTTAAGCGTTCTGCAGCGTTGTTATAATTCGAGTAACTTTCTAATCAATTCTCACGAATGGTTTGCGGTCATGATTATCTTGCACTGATGTACTTATCATGTTTTGCATGATTTTCCTACTCGCATTGCAGCGTACTTCTGCACATGACGTTTGCTGATCGAATTATAAATATACTGTTCGTGTATACGTAGTTTAGAAATGACCTGCATAATAGGATTTAGTAAGTAATCAATATTAATCTGATGGAAGATATAAAGCATTCATTGGAATATCCATGGCATTTGTTTTCGGTCTGTGTGGTCACGTAGGGCAGAGTGCTGTTGTGTACAAGGCGATACACCTAGTGATATGAGGCCAGGTGCACATCAATTGTGCAATTTATTGAGAATTAACGGATGTATCTGCTTTGTATTTCTTCAATTTCGGGAGTCACGTCACGATGGCATTCCGCGCGTGACTAGGAGGTGACCCGGGTTCGAATCCGGGCACCAGCTGTGCCGTGTTGGTGATTTCCCCAGGTTTTCCTCAGATATGCAAACAAATGTCGGCACAGATCCCTGTGAAGTCGGCCCAAGATGCACGATCCCCCCCCCCCCCAGCTGAGCAAAATGCTGCCACGCCGGCAGGCAGATCGCTCGGAAATTGCGCACCACCACTACCTCACGAGGAATACCACGTAAAGTTTGTACGGAACGCTGTGCGGAAAATCCAATCCAATGAGACTGTGTTGCTTTTGAATAATCATGTAAGCCTGAACTGCGTTGTTGTGTAAGGTGGATCAAATATACAGGCCAATGGACCAAAACCGCACGTTACTGCGCCTATTCCCGATCCAAATCCTTGGACAACTTGGAGTTACTCCGCACTCACGCTGGTCTTATTCCCCAAGACTGAACGGAATTCCACAATAGTGATCAACAAAGTCCCTGTGTTGACCTCAGCCACGTGTTGGCCTCGTATTGCAAGCTCTCCTCTTCAGGTGCCATACCTCTGAGTCATCAGAACTGTTTGCAGTATCCTTAATAATTTCGAGTTCCCCAACGCTCTGGTGTCCCCTCAAATCCGCATTCTAATATTTTACTTTTCACGCAAGAATGATCTTTGTCATTCATGTAGGCCCGGTTTCACCAACGCTAGTTAACTTTGAACCGAGATCAAGGGTTGCTAAAACTTGAAGTTAACACTCAATTCTTTTTTACAAACGTTAGTTGGTGACGCGAAGAGTGTTTTAGTGGCAATAACTCCCTTTAATGAAGCAGAATCAAGCGCTAAATTCAAGTTAACGGATCGTTGATCTCGGTTCAAATGTGAATCTGCGTTGGTGAAACCGGGCCGTAGTGTATTTGGAACCGTACGTGTGTGGTAGACTGTAGTATGGATATACGTGTCTCATTATAGCTGATTTTTTCCAGGTAGCCACAACCTTGGCATCGGGTGATGATGTGTGTGGACTAATATCTCTCCATTAGTCTCTTCTGTGATGCATTTTTTTACTCACGGGACGTGCGACTCCTTCCAGCTGTGCCTTATTCTTCAAAGCCGGTTCCAAGAGGTCGCCGCTCAACAGTGAATTTGCGAGAGACGCTGATGCTCTGTACTTGTGTGCCAACAGAAGTGACGTGCACAAGGAACCATTTGTGACTTTCTCTCTTTTTCTTGACGCGCTCAAGTAGTCATAATAAAAGGAGATACGGATCGTCGTGAGGATAATTTCAGAAAAAAGAAAGAAAGACAGGAACAAGGAATTGACAACTGGATGTGCTGTTTTTTTTTGTTTGTTTTTTCGCAAGAAATAGGAAAATCAATGCGAGCACACACAAAATATGCGTTTTGAAAGTTTGTGCAAATGGCGTTAGACACCGCAATATTCAGCATTCAAAATAATGTCCTGCATATTTTCCTGCTATGGTTGTTGCCATCCCTATACAGGACCATATTATATATTCTCGCATATATTAGAGGAGCAATGAGGTGACACTTAACATCGCTCGAAATCCTGTCTCGACTGTCCATCAGGAGTCACCATGCAAAATATTTTCGCTCTGCGGTGCGTTATAGCTGTGCAATCGAATTTACGAAAAACAATCGGAGAAAGTAGCAGCGGACGGCCGACACGGTGCTCTCGTGACGTGGTGAAGGCTCCGTGCGTTTTTCTTTGTTTTTTCTACGCAGCTCACGCGCCGCTTATGCATGCTTGAGCTGTGATGCTGTACGTCACAAGTCGCGTGAGGGGAGTAGCATACGTCACGGAGTCCTCTCGTTCTGCGATTCGCTCTTTTCAAGAGGAGAAGGATTTTTCACAGATGTGCGGAACAGAACCCTCGCGCTCGTTCTGTAGGACAACTACGCTCATGGTTCTTTCGCAGGAACTCATTTTATACGTCGGAGAATACTCTGCACTGAGAAACGAAAAAAGAAAAAAAAAAGATTTTGGTCACCTTTGTGCTCCTTAAACACACAAGAAACATACCGCAAGAAAAATACATCATTTTTTTTAGATTATTTTCAGCTAGGCCTCCGCATTTTTGTTTGTCCCCTTTGAACGGCAGCGAATTAGAGCACACCTTGTTCTACAAAACAAACGCAAATTCCTATTCCTGAATCTCCGGCTTTATGGCACTGTAACACAAAAAATAAACAGTGAAGACAGCAAGGCTACAATAGCAGAACCCGACGTTGTTTTTCATGTTTGCAAAAACTTCGCCCAAAGATATTGTTTGTTTTTACTTTTCTTTTCTTTTTTTTTTTGTAAAACTGGCCTATGCAATTGAGCGATGTTACAAGAGCACAAAAATGGTAGTTAGTGATTTTATGTCACAAGAGAACTATGGTCACGAACGGCGCCACAGTGGTGGGTCTATGGATTAATTTTGCCCACCCCGGGGTCCTGCGCAGAAATATCAGCGCACACCACAGCGCATTCAACGTCCCTCGCGGAAGACGGTGTGTCGAAGCAGCTTGTGCCCCGCCCCAAGTTCCTGGCATGCTCGGCCGGGATCGAACCGGCATCCTTGGGACCAGTAGGCGGACACGTTACCAACTGACCAACAGAGGGAGGTGCATCAACATCCGCGCGAACATACCGATTTGGGTTGCGGCTGTTCGGCCTAGTGAAGACCGCGATGCCATGGAAATGGCGAATAAAACGTTTTTGTTCCGCAAAGTTCTGCATTGCGTTACTCAAACTTATGTACACATAGAAGCGGTTTATTTGCGTTGTTTTATTAAAAAGTCATAAGGATGGACAATTTTTGCTATAGGTCTGGTGGCGGACGCTGTGCGTCGACGGCAAATACGTATCGGTACAGGTAATAGGAAATAGGGAGTTTTAGTATGAATCACAACAGTTTTCACGATAACAGTTCCGAAAACATGTTAAGGCAATCGCGCTACTTGTTTCAATTCACTGGCATCGCATTCCTGACTTTGGATTTGACAGCTTACTGTACTTTAGTGTATCGTTTTCGTGGGTGGGAACACATAATATGGAGAGGTTAGTCCCTATTAGAAACCTTCCTATTGAATACTATTGAATACTGTTGAATACTAACCGGACTGTTCGTTTCGGAGTACCTGTGATGGGCAGTCTCTGTTACACCCGTGTGAGCAACAACTGAAGTACTGCATAGTTACCACATCCTGCAAGCTGTGATACGCGGATGTGTCCATTTGTTTCTAAGGAAGGGTCCATCAACATGATGGGGGAGGTGAGAAGGGGAAGGTTCGTCAGAGAGAATGCAAGATCAAATGAAGGATGTGTCCATAGTGCGACCCCGTGCATTGCCTCTGTTTTATGTTACAAGGTTTAGCGTTCTCTTTGCTTTTCATGTAGCATCGTTTACTTTCCTCGTCCACAGCAATGCACTTCATGCTGCCCCGATCATAATACCGAGATATATGCGTGCCTTAGATCTCCCGATATGTATTGTTTGCTCTGTCTTGAGAGAGCCGTACAAACGTACGTTGTTTCCCAGAGGAATACAAACAATTCCCCGTCGATCGCGTTGAGTGCAATTTCTGCTTATAGACGTGTACGTTCTTCTTGTTTGCACTTGTTACACGCCATCGATTATCGTCGGTGCATACCGTTCGTTTTGGAGCATACGGTGTAGGCTGGATTCTTCTGCAAATTCTGCCCATGACTAGTCTCAACAGCTTTGGAGCAGGACGTTGCCTTGAGAGATCCTACTCCGGAAAACTTTCTTAAAGGAACTCTAAAGTGAATGGCAAACCCGTAGAAAACTTCGGTTTTCTTAAAACTTGTAAGTTGATACAAGATACGCTTCAGATACGTAATAGTTCTGCTCAATATTGAGCATTTTCTCAGCAATCGGACTTCAAAGATTGCTACGCTAAGCAAGCTAGCGGACTCAAACCCTGAGGGGACTTGCGCACCATCTACTGAGAACGCAAGCAACTAGACGATATATAAGACCAGATAGTGCGTTTCTCAGGAGTGCAGTGTGTATTTCATTGCGGAGGTGCGCAGTTTGCGCATTCCGGAACACAAGAACGCAAGCCGCACATTTGTTTAAATCAATTGGATGCGAGGTTTTGCAGACAGCAGCGATACAGCGAGCAGACGACGCTGAAAGGCGGAGAGAGAGGAAAGTCAAGAGATGGCGCAGATCACCTCGCAGGCACGGAACTCTGGCGTCACAACCGTTAACAGTTTAAACAGAACTTCTCAAGAATTTCTGTTGTTCTTCAAAAAAGTCTAATGGTAATTAGTAACCTCTCTCAGATGCGTTACGTTGTAATTCAATATCACGTGATGTTCAGCCTCCAATCCGGGGCCGACTCCAACTTTGTCCTTTGCGGACGTTGAGGGTCGCCACCTTTCAGTTACTAGAGGCGTTCAAATTAATTAGTGCGATAAGTATGTAGCGGCCCGTGGACAACGATGAACAACGTGCTCCTGCTGTCGCGCGCCATTGCGCCTTGTCAGCCAGTTCCTGGCGCGAGGCCACGAACATCTGACCGTTGGGACATTCCATTCCCGCCGGTCAGTAGAGGACGCCACCTCCTCTACCTTTGGTGGCCCGAACAAAGAACACCGTCTTCGGCGTAATTCGGCCCAGTACCCTGCCAAATTTTTGCAAGCCCACATTGGAAGCCATCACAGAGGTCCGGTGCACCGTTCCACCCAGGAACCGCTAGGCGACGACGAGAGTTCACTGCCGCTCCCTCATCGCACTCCACCTCAACGACCGTCCGCTCAGCACCATGGTTTGCACATCTGCCCAGTTGCGCCTCTTCCACGTGTTGCCCTTCTTTCTCCTCTTCGCGTACCAACACGGACTTCAACAGCAAGCTCTGCACCGCTCCGCACGCTATACTGCGTCTGCCAGTCAGTTCTACCGGCACCTTCCTGGCATGTGGCCACGAACATTTGCCCGCTGGGACATTCCATCATCGCCCGTCAAGACTCATGTAGAGGAACGTCACTTTCTCTACAAGTATGAAGAACTGGGAGGTGATGACACGTGTGTGTGTGGTCACACAGCTAAGATATGTAGGCGCGCGCCCCGAGGTGGAAGAGCCCGAGAGAGAGGGCCCGAAGCCCGAGTACAATAAAGGTGCCTTGCAGTAAAGGTGGCTTACATTTATTTATTTATTTATTTATTTGAGTACCCTCAGGGCTTTACAGCATTATAAAGAGGGGAGCAGGATAATGCAAAGCTGGTAAACACCAGTGGAACAGAAACAAGTTCAATAAAAGAAAAAAAAAGGAGAAAAGAATTAACAATAATACTGAATGAACAAATATCACCACTACTCTACTGGAAACCCGGTATGCAGGTTATGTTACATTAAAGTGATCAAACAGCGATTTTCTAAACTGTGCGCTATCAGTGATGGAGGTGATATGACAAGGAAGATGGTTCCATTGTTGTGATGTCTTTGGTACAAATGAGTCAAAATAGGTTTTCTTAGCGCAAAAGGGGACGCCGACCTTTTGTCGATGATCCACTCTCGATGATGTGTACGATGGACTTGTAAGTAATAAACGTTTTAAAGCTTGATTGTGGTAATATATTTTGTAGAACAAGCACAGACGAGCACAGGCGATGTGATAAGGGGGATAAAATAAGAGTTGACTTCATCAGGGTCACACTGGCTCTGCGAGTATAGTTACCGAGAATAAAACGAGCAGCACGGCTTTGCAGTCTTTCCAGTTGATCAATGAGCGATGATTGTCCAGTGTCCCACACAGAGGCGGCATATTCCAGTTTCGGAAGTACTAATGTTCGATAAAGTGTGAGTTTTATATTAATTGGTGCGAGGCTGAAATTACGTCTAATGTAGCCCAAAGTGCGTGTGGCATTATTAGTAATGTATTCGATGTGGTGGCCCCATGACAGGTTAGTTGTTACATACACGCCTAGGTATTTGTAAGAGGAAACCCTTTCTACTTCGATGTTATCGATTGTGTACGACGGACAAGTGTTGTTACTACGAGCCACCCTGAGGTGCTTACATTTTTCTAAATTTATTTCCATGTGCCAAGTAGAACAACAGCTTGATAATTTATGAAGATCGGATTGTAGGCAGAGAGAGTCAGAGGCGCTAGTTATTTCCTGGTATATTACGCAGTCATCGGCGTAGAGGCGAACGGACATTCTACATAATGATACCTCGAAACATTGTGGTTTAAGTTCCTTTAAATATAAAATGTCGTCTGCTAATACGTGTCGAATAGTGGTCTTGGTGTGTCAGTTGGGAGCGGGTTTGCTTACTGACGCCCAGATTGCGGGTTCGAAGGGAGCAAGTTGGTAGCACGGCACAAGTTGCTTAACGACGCCTCTCGCAGAGGGACGCTGTTACAGAGCAGGGGTCGGATTCACAAACAACTTCGTAAGATTCGCTACGATGTCGTAGTCTACAACCGTCGTAAGACATCGTCGCAATCGCGGGGTTCAGTATTCACGAAAGGATCGTAAAGGAGAGGGAGTTTCAGGATGGGCAGAACGAGCAAGAAAGAGCAGCTGACGTGCTTCCTGAAATGTGACCGTGGGATTAATGAGCGATTGGGCCCGAGGTTATGTTATTGTTATAGCAACGACGTCAGCTCAACCAATGGGGCCCGTTGTATCCTATGCCACATGCCACGGTGTTTGTCAACAAAATCGCTCGGTATTTTCAGAAGTGTGTTCTGAAGTTGATATAGAAGTCACTCATCGGGCCTCAAAGCGTGTCCACCGGCAGAATTTTACGGAGAGCGAGATAGAGACCCTCGTGGAAGGGTACAAAACAAACAAAAACGCTATCGACGCCAGTGGAGATGGAGCAGCAGGAGCTAAAGACAAGCAAAAGGTCCCTAAGCACATCACTGCAGCCCTCTTCGCGGTTTCGGGAATTACGCGGAACTTTGCCGAAGTAGAAGTGGACAGACTTTAAAAGTTCGAGCAAAAGAGAGGTATACGATGTGGACGTTCGCAGGAACAGCACAATGGGAGGGTTCATTGGGAATTACAATAGTTGTTAGGGTGGATAGTACAGAGAGGAAAGGAAAGGACGGCTATGAAATTTCATAACATTCACAAGTATATTAATTTCAAACGTCAGGAGCAAGTGTAGACCGCAGCGCGGCTAGTACCGGTGACGATACTGGAGGAAAGAGTGGTTGGGGCCATTGACCGAACTGCTGTCCATGATATTCCTGGCAGTTTCGATATTGGTATGTGTGTGAGGGGGGATGAGTGCACCAAACACCCTCACCACAAACTTGTGTTAATTAATTCGCTGAGAATGCTGTGCTCAGCTCTGACTCAGCATAAGAACTCACCAATCCAGGCACATCCCATCGACCATGTCCAACGACGCCTCTTTCAGGGGTTACGTTTTCTCCCATGTGTACTTACCTTCAGAAAAAGCGACTGCGAATGATATCTATGTAGAGCCTGCTCAGCAGCCTCAGGCATCCGCCTCATGGTCAAGCAAGGACTCATGTTTGAGCAGGGGCATTCAGAGTAGAACCACGCACAGAACCACAAGCACACTGTACCTCCTCATGCTTCGTAACGTGCATTCACAGTGTACAGTCACTTGAGTCAATAATTATATGCCTGTCTTCTCAGATTAGTGTGTGCATGGCATTTCATGAAGGCGTCAAGATGACAGCCGCACTGGGGCAGAGGAAGTTTTGGAGACTCACAAGAAGACTGAGAAACATTTAGCAGGCCTGCTTGTCCTGCAATGCGAATGCTTGCCATATAGAGCAGCATAAGTATGGGGTGAACACATTGCCAGGTGGCAGCTTAAACCATGGCAACAGTGAATAGACTGCGTACATAAGAATGTGGAATCTTCATTTATTTAGTTGACTTCAGTTACAAAATTATTTAGCAGCGTATTCAGACATAAACGTGTTTTCTAAAACAACCACACTTTCCATCCCCCGGGCACTCCTCCTGCACAATTTCAGAATATGCACACGTATACGGAATGTTCATAGAGAAGGACCTTGCTTACGCTACATTGCATGACAACTGCCTGGACATGACCAAACATAATTTACCCAGGGGTTTTTTTAGAAGTTCACTCGGTGTGCGAATGAACTTCATTTGAGCGTCCACACTGCACTTGTTACATCAACGACGATGCGGGAACAACTGCTTTGTTTCACGGCCGCCAAATCTCCAATCACCAACTGGAAGCTTCCACTTGAATAAAAACGAAACGCAACCATCACCTGCACGTCCCCGCGAATAGCGTGGCACCGATCAGTTGGTCACCTCAAGGAGGGAGCCAACACGTACGTCGCACAGGCTATACGAATCCCAGCACTTGACATCCTATGATAGCGTAGCAAGTGGCTCTCGGAGACGTCAAACAAGGTCACACGTTTCCAACAAGCCCTCTCACGTCGCAAACCTCGTCGCGGTTCCAACTGTTCGAAATCCACACCGGCCAAAGTAGGCAGCCATGTTTGCTGTTGATTGACTTACGACAGCTCGGGGGCTCTCTTAGGATTTCGCCGTAACTTATGACGATCTTACGACGCCCGCGCTTCGTGAATCCGCACTTTATCGCAACGTTGTCTTACGACGGACTTGCGACAATTTTTGTCGTGCGAACTGTTTATGAATCCGGCCCCAGGCTCAGCGCATGTAAGCAACATCAACCCACGGACTGGCCAGTGTGGCGTCACTCAAGAACATAGTTTCCTTGCGACGACAAGCCACGAATCAAAGCCACGAAGCGCTGATTGTTCTGTCTGGTAGAACTGGAAGAGGTACCTCCGGAGAAAGACTGCTGATCCTGGCTTCCCTTAAAGACAGTAGAACTGAAGAGGTGACGACGGAGAACGAACGAGGACAGAAACGGTAAGCGTCGTACTTTCAACCGTTATTAGTGAGTTTTAGTATACCGTTGATAAAGTTATCGTCTCTATCGGAACCAATCGCACTCGTGCGTGACTCAGAATCTTATCCACTGATTGGTTCCGGTTGATACGGTGAGACGCTAGCCACGTTATCAACGGTCTGCTAAAACTCTCTATTAACGAGAAATGGCAAAGGGGAGGAAAACCACACAAGGGCATTGCCCCTTCCAGCAACCCTGAGATAACACAACGCCTTATCAGCCATACAGTTCGCACTTATCGAAGAATTTTGTCTTTGTGCGAGAGCATCGCGGTGGCTGTGCTTTGTAACATTGTGCTTTCCAGAGTCGTGCCCTTTCTCGCGTCTACAGCATAGCTGAGGATCTTAGCTTTGTTGCCCTTCTCAGGTATGTCCTAACTTTGACAATTGCGCCCGATGTGCATTTGCCTCCCTGAAGGCACTCACTCCCATTAGCAAGCCTCTCACTATCAAGTGTTAACAGGTGTACAGTATCGATTAATGTCAAATGCCTTGAGTAAAAGCGCAAAGAATATTCTAATAGCACATGCATAGCACGGGTCTCGGGATTCTCATGCATAGCGCCCAAGATCCGCGAACAATAGGAAGATCCGGACTCAGCGTACAGCACTAAGGGTAGCGGGTTGACGGTGAGGTGAATGGGGACACTTTGTTGTCAGATGCAAGAACATTCAAACTTACTCTTCAACACACACAACACTAGTATACGCTGGTACGATGCACACTTCTCGGCAAACAACAATAGCAAACTGGCACAGGCTACTCTAACGCACACTAATCTGATCCACATGCTCTTCGCAATCAAATCATATAACTACGACAACGAAACGTTCGTGGAACGAAATCCTGGAACACGTATTTGTAATACCAGGTTGTCAAGGCAAAGTTACTTATGTAGTAGTGGCATTCCCACAACTTGCGTTTAAAGCGCCTAGAAGAACCTTGCACATTAAAATACGGCTAAGGACGCTCACACAAAAGGCGAGTCATCTTATCATCAAAGTCATCCTGGCAGGGAAGGGCCAACCTGACCGCCTTGGCGTAGCATGACTCATGCAGCTTGAACACCAACCTGTTATCTGTGACTTGTGGGAGTGAGAACCACTCCCATTGTTGTACAGAGCTGTCGCGTTCTGTGGCCCAAAAGAGGATGATTTAAGTGTCCTTCGAAGGATTGCATCGCAGTGTTGACTACGAACCTGGTAGATTTTAGAAAAAAATATTCCCGGAAACAGCACCGAAAAGGATGCTGCCCTGGCGACCGTGCTATATTGGCCGCTTGTTCAAGGACACGGCCCAACCGGGGGGCGGAGCGCGTTATCAAGGGGTTCCACGGTCTGTAAAATACGGAGGACCGTCTCCCGTTCTTTTCTTCTTTCTTTTTGAAAGATTTTATTCACACTGCCAAACATCCGTCAAAAGCCTTCACTGGGATCGCAATAATAACAATAATTGGGTGTTTACGTCGCGAGACAACTGAGATCATGAGCGACGCCACAGCGGTCGGTCTGTGGATTGCTTTTGCCCACCTGTGGGCTCTTTAACGTGCGATGAAAGCTCACCACACGGCACCCCGTATTTAACGTCCCTCACGGAAGACGGCGTGTCTAAGCAACTTGTACCCTGCCACCAAGTTGCTGGCATCCTCGGCCGGGTTCGAACCCGCGATCGCGGGATCAGAAGGCGAACACGCTACCGACTGAGCCACCGAGGCCGGTGGATCGCAATAATGTATGAACCAAAAATGTCCAACCCGCTCCTTGAGTAGAAAGGACAAACACCTTCGTGACGGTGACGGACATACGCCTCAGCAACTCACACTGCCCGCAGTAACTTGAAAGCAGCTAACATTAAGGGCGAAACGCATTGGACGTTTTCTCAGCGTCAAAACGTCGCGCGCACGCCATGGCCTTGCACACGCGGCGAAGAAACGCCAACGGTGCGACCACACGAAACGCATGGGACGCGTACGGAGCGAGTGACGCGCGCCACTGTTGCTATATTCGTCGACCACAAATATCTGTTAGAACGTGCCGATGCTCTTCTTTCCTGTGGTTCCTACGTTCACATTCATTCCACGTTCATTCCTACGTTCACATTCATTCCAGATGCAATTAAAATATTCACGTAAATTTAGTGCGATGGATAATGTCCCAAAAATTTATGCGAGCTGCTCATACGCAACCTTGTCTGCCACACGGCGGCCATGGTTCTGTCTACTTCTCGGAACACGCGCCCAGACGCTGCGAATATCTGTAGTCGACATAATCCCTCGTACGCCCTCCGCGCGCGTTGAAAAACTGGTTTTTACGAGGTCACACGCATGCCGAGTGCGCGCCCGTCCTGAAAACGTCGCAAAAACGCTGCATGAGTTCAAGCCTTTATGGAACAGACATCCCTTCCTATCAAACATTGTGTGATGTACTAGACCTGCCGCAGTTCCGTTATCAATAGAGAAATGAGCGACATTTTATCGCGAACGATACGTCCAGTCCGAGTGTCGCGCGTGCGCATTAGTTGTAGGACGTCTCATTTCACTCAAATGACCACGCTCTCAGTCGGTTCGACCGATTGGCATCGCGAAGCAAGATGGCGGCTGTTTGCAGCAAGTGGAAAGTTGAGTTGTTCAGTTGCAGTGCATGTTACAGTGTGATTCCCACATATGTTGACTGTTTCGAACAATGTGTACCTTCTGCGGGAAGTTGTTGGATGTAACGACATATTGCGTTGGGCATTTCACATGCCTCAACGTCGAATCTTGCCGTGCTGCTTGGGCATTTGGTACAAGTATACCAACACGGGTACGTAACATTTTTTTTTGCATTTTCAGTCAATATGTGGTGTACACGGGCAACATGGGCCCCATATTGCCGCCATTTTCTCCATATTGGTTCAATCTTGGCATAAGCCAATATGGGGGAAATCCTGGCAAAACGGGTCCCATATTGGACCCATATCGCCAATGACCAGCCAATATGGGCCCAATATTGTGTGCTACTTGGGGTAATTAAAGGCAGTTAAAGGTAACTAAAACAAGAAAGCTGAATTTAAAGGTAATTAATGTAAGATATATGTAATTAAGAGAAATATTAGATTACCAAATATAACCTGCGATTACCCTCGTTAATTAAATGTTAATTAAAGGGTAATTGAAAGTAACCGAGGCTCATTAAAGGTTAATTAAATGGACTTACATATAGTAATTGAAAGTCTCGAACCGGAAGTCAAGTATAAACTGCAGGTGAACAACCAGAAGTCAGGTTATACCGGAAATGGACAACCGGAAGTCGAGTTGGACCGGAAGTGGACAGACATGAAGTGCAGACAGGAAGTGGAGAACCGGAAGTCGGGTTTAGGCCAGAAGTGGACATCCGGAAATCGGGTTTAGACCGGAAGTTGATATCCGGAAGTCAAGCATGGAGCGAAAAGGTGCTTAATGCTAACGCGTTTCTCTCGAATTTACCTGTAAATTGTCACTGATTTTTTTTTTTTTTTTTTTCACAGTACACACAGCTTCGCTGACGGTGGGAGTACGCGATTAACTGTTGTTGCTGGCGGGTCCAAACGGCACTCTACGGCTAGGGGAGTGTTTGTGTGATTGTGTGTTGTACTGTGGCTAGAGAAACAGTTCAAACATGGTGCACTACCAAGGCTCTGCCTTCATTGCGGAAACGATGAGCACCACAGCAGGTTACAGTTTATTATGTTGTCTTGAGTGGCCCCACAGTAGTTCTAACGTCTAATAATAGTGGAGTCTCACACTTGTCCGTTCGGGTGCCACTGCCGCAGTACCAGGCTCCAGTTGCCTCACATGGAAGATGCAAGTTCGTACGCGTGCTGAGGCATGGTTGTCGTCGTCCTGTCGTTCACGGTAGTTTAAACCATTGTTGCTTCCACGTGATGCTAACCTGATCATTTCACGCCCTAGATAATCCTCTACTTCGCGAGACCGCAATTTGAACACAATGGGAAAAATGTTTGCAGGATGTTCGCTTGAGCGAACTTATACGAGACCCCAATAGTATAAACTTCAGCAACTTCCGTTTGCTTTCGTCAATAAACCGCGGTCATCCCCAACGAAAAGTGGGACCTCTAATACAGCAATCTGAACTGTTTTAGCCCTCCCGGGGGCACTCTGTGCATCGAATGTTCCTTTGTTTATCCTCTTGAAGCGCGCATATGGTTCCTCCGACCAATCAGGAGCGTCCTGGAAACGTCACCGTGACGTCATGCGCATTGATAATAATAATAATAATAATAATTGGGTGTTTACGTCGCGAGACAACTGAGATCATGAGCGACGCCACAGCGGTCGGTCTGTGGATTGCTTTTGCCAACCTGAGGGTTCTTTAACGTGCGATGAAAGCTCATCACACGGCACCCCGTATTTAACGTCCCTCGCGGAAGACGGCGTGTCTAAGCAACTTGTACCCTGCCACCAAGTTGCTGGCATCCTCGGCCGGGTTCGAACCCCCGATCTCGGGATCAGAAGGCGAACACGCTACCGACTGAGCCACCGAGGCCGGTCATCATGCGCATTGACTTGGTGGACTTGCGGAGCGTATACCACTACTTACAGCCAATATATATTATTTCACACTGATCTCACACCACCACCAGCAACGGGGTAGGGTATCGCCCCTTGCGATGAAACTGTCGTTTCAGAAAAATGTTTTCTCGGAGGACGAGAAGCTCACGTTTAAGCGTGCTGTTGAGAAAGCTCTTGTGCTGGAACTGGCGACTAAAAACGCTACAGAATGCCGCGACAGTGTTAGTTCACAGAAGGCAGACCTTCAAAAATTTAGAGCACAAAAAGTCAGCGGACGACAGAACGCTTCAAGCACGCCTACCGCAGCAGTATCTGGTATAATGGCTGTGGCTTTGACGGACATGCCGCAAATAATTTCAGTTCCGTTGAGGAGCGCTACTTGCTACAAATGTGGTAAACAAGGACACTTACAACGGGTGTAAGAGTAGGAAAAGCTCCCGTTCACGACAAAGGCAAACGCCCAAGACTTTCTGGTTCAGAAATTAAGAATTAAAAACAATACTGCGTCACCGTTATCTCACTTTTTCTCCGCGTTCCACGTCATTTTATGAAAAGTAGCGGGAAAGTATGAAAAGTATGAAAGTATAAATATAAAAAAAGTAAATCAATAAATATGAAGTATAAAAGTATGAAAAGTAGCGGAGAAAGAGGCCCCGCTACCCGGAAATAGTTTTCCCGTTACTAATTTAAAGTGTGTTGCGATAGCTACTCCGCTACTGAAAGAGGTAGGGAATACGGTAGCTGTCCAACACTGTCTTGTCCCGTGCAATTTGACACGTTTGAAGTCCAACGCTGGGCTTCTTTTGGAGAGCTCTACTCGCGTAAAGAAAGATTCCCCGACAGTTCTTCTTCTTTTTTTTTATTTCGCGTCGTGTTCCGCACATCAAAAACGGAGAACAGGCCTTGGCAATAGTGCCAGGTTTTAGTGGATCGGAAGAACAAGACGAAAACGATACAATAAAATAAAGTGTGAAATGAAAGTCAAGAAAGTGAAAGTGCGTCAAGTCAGCCACTTGAAAGGAGCAGCGTGACTGGCTTACCGTGTTGTCGGAACCCTTATCGCGAACACCTTCCAATCCACTAAATCTCCATGATACCGCCTGCAAGTACATCGCCTGCTCACGAAACAATCTTCAGTGAAGCGTACAGGAGAAGCTATATCTGTCGCCCTGAAATCTTGCCGACCAATAAAAGTCGGCGATTGCTTGCGTCGATCTTCATGCATGCATGCAACACTTGCAAAAAGAAACGTCTTGCAGGCTGCAGAACTGTTCGCGCCCCCGTAAAACGTGCGAGAGAGCTGTGTTACTGTGTCACGTTGGAACAACATTTCAGCATTGCGCCAGGCTCCACTAAAAGCCATATGACTCTATCCGTTAGCGGCAACTCGAAGACAGCTTTGTGAAATCATATTGAAACGAGTGCGTTATTCCCAACTGGCACTTAACCTGACAATAGATAAATGGCAAAATCAACATTGCCGATCCATTTACCAGTCTTACAATATACACGTACGACTTACTCTGAGCTCTTCCCATTAAAATTCGTCGTCGCTCAGGAAGGACGTCTCGGAAGAAGCGCCTTGCCTCGATAAACACTGACAGTGATCACAAACGTACGTGAACGCACTGGTTCGAGACACTCATCCTGTGTTCTAGACAGGTCATGGCGAACAGTCTTTCACAGCACCCCCCCCCCCCCGCGTTATGCACGCACGGTAACGGGCATGGTTTATAAATCCCTAATATAGGGATCAGTTATCAGGGAGAAGGGCTACCAACCCATCCACCGAGGACGAATCAAGCGTTGCGGAACGGGTAAACACGGAATTATTTCTGCATTTTCGTGGCGATTTTGCGATACTTTCGAAGGCGACATCCGTAACTACTTCATTATGTGATGCGTACAGCATTCCTAAACAGCATCACTTTTTCCCCAAAGTAGGAGTTCCACCGTTTGCCGTTCGGTCTCCCATAATCCCGCGCGCGAACATTCCACAACGCGTTCCGTTGTGCTGCCCTTTTCAGGAGCTTCGTTTCAAATAACTGCTCTCACTCCAGTGCGTATTGCTTATCGCAAAGATGGCTGCAGTATCACTGGCAGCTTCGAGATTAAAGTCGTTCGTTTCCTCGAGGTTTTAAAGCCAGCTACAACGCATTATGCGAATGAAAGTCGACATCGCCATGCGCCTTGAAATACGACATTGGCATGGCCCGTTTTTGTAAGAGCCCTGTCCCCCCCCCTTTTTTATTTTCTTTTTTGTGACAGCTATCATATCGAGTATATCACTGCATACATGTGGCCCCCTTTTTACAGGGGCATTGAACGCGAGAAGCAAGTGTGATTCCTATTTCTTTCAGCTTTTCTACTTTGTTACCCCAAATGTCGTTGCTTTGAGTGTCTGCCGGCAAAAAGAAGGTTCTTTTCTGGAACGCACTTTCTTTACTTGTTTGCGGCTCAATAACGTTAGGCCGCGAGATTTATGAGGGCCGACGCCTATGGCGCGCATCCTGAGCGTGTTTCTTTTTCTTTCTTTTTTTAATGTAAACTGCTCTCTCTCGAAAGATAGCGTTGCTAGACACGTTTTGTTATTTAGTAAAATATTAATGCTCAGAATACATTTGACTTTCTACGATGCGCCAAAACTTTTCTCAAATTTTATCGTCTGCATGAGCCGGTATAATAGGGACAAAAATTCACTTGCCCAGCATGAACACGGACGGATAATCCGACAAAACGGGCCGGTGTAGACTACGACGGGAGGGAGAGGGAAGTAATTGGAGGGCACGGATAGAGGGAAATGGATGATAGCTTGCCTAGAAAACGTCGCACGTAATTCCCTTTAGTCTTTTCCTCTAGATCAGGCGAATATCAATTCCGAGAACCGGATTTGACGACATGAATATAGCGTCTAAAATGTACTGGAGAAGCGCTTTAAAAGTTAAATAACTAGTTAATTGATAATTTCCTGCTTTACGTCGCGAGACAACTGCAATGATTTGATGATTACCGATTTTGCCGTGCTGCTGCTGGGCTTTGAGGCTGCGCTGTCCTTAGGAACTGCCAAACATTTTTTTCTTTCTTTTTTTATAAATATAGTTGCAGTCAAAATTGGATACGAACAGGTTGGGACGAAGAGAGCGGAAATCTACATGTATTATATCGGCATTTCATCCTTTTGAGGTGTAGTCTCCAAACGTGTTCGCATGATTACGCTGTCTTTTATTGAACATACAACAATAACTTTAGTTTCATGAAGATTAAGCTAAGATGTGCAAACATGATGGCTAAGATTAAAGTGTAGTCTATATGTTTTATTTTTTTATTTATTTTATTTATCAATACTGCCAGCTGCTTGTTAGCAGCCAAAGCAGGGGTGGGAACATACATTGTAAAGCTTACAGCAACTAAAACGAGCACTGCAGTACAAAAAAAAAAAAAAAACACCAATAACCACCAACAAGAACAAGATACACTCAAAACAAGAATCTTTTGTGGAAAGTAATTACAGCTGATCACCAACGACAGCTAAAAATGCATCCACGGATGTTGCATGTACTGCGTCTGCAGGAAGACAGTTCCAGTCAGTTGTGGTTCGTGAAAAGAAACTGTATTTAAAGGAGTCTGTCCTAGGAATTTCTGTTCTGAACTGCAAACGGTGTGATCGAGTTCGACAATGTGAAGTCCTTCCAACGTAATGGTCAATATTTATGTTTACAAGTAAGTTTATATGTTTTAGTTAGTTCGTTAAATTTTAAAGTTAACACAGGGTGTCCCAGGAAACGTGGCAAATTTTCGAGTTCAATTCGTTATAATTAGCATAATAAAGGTTAAATTAGATGGCATTCACATCACAAGGTGGCAAAAACCTAGTAGGAATCAATTCCGTTGACCGCATGATTCTAGGTGGTGTAGTTTTTTTTTTAATTATAATTCAGTGACACATTTTCTGGGACACCTTGTATGTTTATAGTCTATATGTCTCTGGCACAGGGAGTTGGAAATGGTCACCCGTACTGAATGTCGAGCCACGGAATCGAAACGAATGCCGCAATCATAATTGTATTATCACTACAATAAGCTCGTTAATTGGACACTTGCAAAGAACACGGCAATTTTTTGGTGGTTTTGCGTGCATACTTTCACAGCCCCGTAGGAACCCCGTTCGATACGCCCGTGGGGTTTATATCACTATACAGGAGGTGAAGCGAGAGGGGACACTGAAACATCGCGCCAGATGTGCCCCCCCCCCCCCCCCCAAAGGACTGTCGCAAAAAGACACAACAAGGTCGCAGCGTCTTTTGCTTCAGTTTCTTTTTTGCTTGGACCTTTCAGACACTTTTCAGTCAATACACCCCCCCCCCCTTTTTTTTTTCTTGGTAGAAACTCAATTTGCTTCCTCTTCCTCCATCCATCCTGTGGGGATAACGCAGTGACATGTACAGCAGCGAGAGAGCGCTCTTCCAGTGCCGGCGGTGACCTCAGAATTTTTGGCTGCAGTTCAAGTTGAAAATGCCTCTTACGTAGTTATCTGAAAAGCAGGACAGCGGAAATGGCTCCCCCGGCTTCCGGTGCGTCGTCTCTCGCTGCGACTTTCTCTTTCTCGCGCATCGATCTCATTTAGCGCTTTCCTCTGCATCCTTTTTTTTGTTCCTCGAGCTGCTCCGATGGTCGTTGCGGAGAACACGCCGGCGTATTTATCGCTCCACTGAACGACATCCAGGAGCGCTGCAATCTGTTTCTGGCACAGGTAGTTGAAGTGGTCACCCGTAAGCGTTTCTCGCTCCAACGACGTGGACAGTGCTTTGAGTGATTAAGCGATACATGTTCGGCAGCGACGTATACGAAATGGGATAAGATGAGCGAGAAAGAGAGGTAAAAAAACAAAAAAAAAATCGGACGCCAGGTGTGATATTGATAGAGGAACGTACGCTTTAGTTTGAGGAATGACGGGCACGGCCACGTGTCGCATGTCGTCATCCTTCTTAGGGTTTAAGTAGCAGCGCGATATAGGACCACAGATGAAGCTGTCGTCTTCAACGATACGCCCTCCATTGACCACACTGAGGCGGTCGAGGAAAACGGTCACTGTGGTCGTGCCTGAATTTATGGTGGTCTCACTCGTAATTTTATTCTGGTGGCATCGCTCTCTAATCTGTGCGCGTGATCACGCAAAAAAAGAAAGAAAGAGAGAAAAAAGACGAAGAAGAAGAACAACTGACGGCTAAATCTCGGTTACTCCGG
Organism: Ornithodoros turicata; assembly: GCF_037126465.1. Lineage (NCBI taxonomy): Eukaryota > Metazoa > Arthropoda > Arachnida > Ixodida > Argasidae > Ornithodoros > Ornithodoros turicata. Next base: position 90,642,419 of record NC_088203.1, read on the forward strand.
AAGTACATGCTGGGTACTCCTGGTTAGCAGGGCGCGAAGCGGGGGGGGGGGGGGGGGGGTAAACGTCATGTTAATGGTTCATATTTTTCTTCTCTACTACCCTCTCTCCTTATCTTGTATTCAGTTAAATTCATTTGATTAAGTTAATACCGCGAGACGAATCATGGACGCTGCAAACCGTTGCCAGTTTGTGACACACATTTTGCGGATCACAGAGTGCCAAATGGACCCACCTAAAACAGAAATAACGAAACTGTATTTTTCTGAGGTCTCACCCAGAGCAAATAACCGTATAAAGCTCATACTGAGGTTTTTTTTTTTTTTTCATTTTTGCATGCCCAAGAATTAGGGACAAAACGTAAAGCAGGCTTCACCTAAAACAGCTCCCATAGAGCCTGTGTATTTTGGAACGAAAAGGGCGTGCTACATATTCTGCTGGCAGCGCTTTGCATTCGTTCTCTAATGGCATGTTCCCTCTGCCAAGACGAAACTTTTGAGCATTTTTTTGGGCATGAATAGTGGCATCTTCAAGGTTCCATTCGGGTTCCAAATTTTGAACATGTAAAGGAGCCTTCAATCGCCGCACGAACGCGTAGCGGCGAAGCCTACGTTCAAGGCCACGCGCAACCACAGGTTTGGGAAATGGCTCGCCGCAGAAGAGACTAAAACAGATAAAGAAGACAAATAATAAATAACAATACGAGGAGCAAAGATTTGTGTTACTTCACGTGGTAAGGGTATAGGATATAAAAAGCTAAAAGCCTGACAGCTCTTAGGAGAACTAACATCGTTGAGCAAACGTGTGTACATTATGGCTGTTGCGAAGTCTGTTGGTACCTGCAAAACTGTGAGAAATCAAACAAAACGTAAGATAAAGGTGTGGTCGGAGTGAACGGCACAACAAAGACAACAATAAATGATGACGATGAGATGGGTGTTTCACCGCGGAGATGCTTAGCCTACCCCACTGCACGTGGAACATTATGTGAAGATGGTGAAGGGGGGATGAAAACACAAGAAAGAACTAAAATGAACAGCAGAAAATGGACCAACGACAGCTTAAGACGACATGTACTAGTTTGCACAGGAAAATGTCATATCTGAGGTTCTACGATGTGCTAGGGTTGTCAAATCAAGTTTATCGAGGAGAGGTTCATAATTATAGACACCAATGCGTCGGTCATAGAGAATGTCAATGACTCCAAGGGATTCGATGCTGTCATTCGGTCAATCTCTTATCTTTGAAAATTAGTGAAGCTCATTAAGTATACCATTTTAGTTAGCCATCGAACACTGATGAGACCGGCTAGGAAAGGTATCCGAGAGGCCAGGTATGTTAGGCGCCCGAACGGCACGTCCGGGGCTCTCATACATTTTTAATAACAACTGTGGCACCTAACAAAGGACAACCTGTATATCCTCATGTGTTTCCATACTGACTCCCGGAAGAATTCGAGGGTCGTTCGAGTAGACCGAATGTACAATCGTATTTATGAAATAGCGCACAAAAAAAGGAAACGAAAAAAAAATGACATGGTTGCAAAATTTGAGACATACACAAATAAGATTTGACTAAAATTGATTAATGAACGAACAATCAGTTTGATTGTAGAAACAAGACATTTTGAGGCACGATAGATCTATAAGTTGAGTGAACGTTGGCGTGGATATGTCACGGTGTCGTCTAGACGAAAAAAATGCTTAAGGCTGAAGGCTCGGCAGTGCAGAGAACCTACGGATACGCATGTAAGATGAGGGAAGTAGGACAACCATGCACACACACGCGCATGACGCTGAACTATAAAACCGATCTATATATTCCGAAACTCCGAGTGGATGAACACACCGTTTGTATAGACTGCCGGTTTCGTTTCTTCTTTCTCGCTCTCTCCTTTTTCCTTTCGATTTTTTTTTTTTTTTGGGGGGGGGGCGTGGGGGCTTATTAATACCTGAAGACAATTTATGATACAGCTATAGGATGTCAGGCTTCCTCGCGAACGCAGGAGCTTCTCTCTAGGGAGGAAAGCGCAAAGGCGGTCACGTGGTCGGTTTGTATTACAACACATTACTCTGCTCACTTTTGACCACAATAATGCTCGTTGCCTTGTCGATGTCATCTGCATTTTTTAGACACTGTAGATATGTCGTTCACCTCGAAACTACAAAAAAAGTTAAGAAATCACGACTTTCTGCTGTTGATTTATGCTGGTGTTTGATTTGCGATTATCTGGCGACTTTCTGTTGTCGTCATCTCTCAAAATCTCTCAAAATAAGCACAATCTCAGACAACGAAAAAAAAAATAGAAAAGTAAAGAAAATATATCGTTCTACTGTCCTGTCTTTTATTTTCCAGACTTAATACAGCAAAAGCCGTAGTGGCTCAAATCTATCCCTACTGCAGCCTAATGCCGCGTGCTTTTCGACAGCCGTACTCCTGGCTTTTCTTTTCGTCAGTGGAGAGGGTTCTAGCAGGTGTGCTGTCTTATCAGCGTAGTTCTTCTGAAGATTTACAATCTTGCTGCTCGGGCTTTCAGCAGGCTGCTTGGGACTGTGCTGTTCGCTATCGCGTCTTCTTTCATTCGATCATCTTTGTTTCTGTAGGTGTGAAGAAAAGTTTATTGACCGGTTGATAAGCAACTGCGTGCACTACGTAAAAGTCAGTTGTGTAGCATCGATTGCTAATACGTATGAGTTGAATAAATACGAATGAAGCACGATGAACATTTGATTTACACATAAGAGTTAGTGACGTCTTCATGTTGGGAAAAACTTCGCATGGCTGCATATGCGATCACAATGTCCTCCTTTTAACGTTGAAGCCAAAATAATCGGGGGCACTCCAAGCCACGTTACTCAAGCTGTGACGCAACATTTGCCTCAGCTTGCTGTCGTCTGGATCTTTGGACGTCGTTCCCGATTTCCGTTCTTAGCTCCCCTCGCTTCATAGAGTCCACATCTAACATGCGTGACACGCGCTCGTTGAGTTCGACACTTATATGTGGCCTCTTTCCTCTTGGATGCCATCTTCTTCCCAGTACATGACGTCACGTTTCTGATATCTCCTAGCCTGTAGCGCAGATGAATTCTTCTATCCTTTAACATATTTTAGCCTATCCCATGCTTCGTCCCATTTGTTTGTTCGCCGATGATGTAGGTTCTCTAAGACACAATTTTTCTTTTTTAGTCCTTGTCGAGAAGGCCATCCTAGTCAGCGCTGCTGCATGTGGCTCATCGCGGCGTGATGCGAAAAAACATGTATATACGGGGTCACGCTCTACTGTCCGTACCCCTTGCATTTGTTTCCCAGATCTAGAAACATAGTTAGGACGTTTAACGTCTCCTGACGCAGATCTTTCCCTGCAGTATATTGCTCAATCCTTTTACCACACGTCTGAAAAGACCCCATAACTGTGCTAGTTCATCTCTGGTGTCCGAGGGCAGGGCTGGGGTCGCAAGGCGTGGTAGACTCTCAAGAAGTAAATCATCATTCTTCCCTGTTAATGACATGAATTTAGTAACTTCCATTTTGCTGTCAGTGAGCAGTCTGACGTTCGCACCAGATCCCTTTATAATCTCTTCCAGTTTTCTCACGGACGTGTCTTTTCCTTTTGGATCGGCACACTATTAGCAGTGTCTACGTCCTGCATTTCAGGGACAATGAAGCGGGGTACCATAGAGAAGAATGGGGTGCCGCACTAAGTTTTTCATGTTGCCCTACATCTGCGTCTGCTTTCCACTGGCCGAACAATAACTTGTGAGTGTTTGTTTCACAAAATTGATTATCATAATAATACCTAAGAGGATCCTTAATTCAAGTGCTTATATGCGTTCGATTACCGATGCCAAACAATTTAAGAAATGCTTATGCGACCATTGCGGGCGGAGGGGTGACGTGGAAATTGGAGCGATATGCATGCCTACACTGGCGGCACTTTGCTGGGGGAAGGGAAGAAGAGGGGGAGATGAAGGAGGAAGGCTCACGCGCTGGCTGGCATGACAATTGCGCTGCATTGCCGTTTTTCAATTTCCACTTTTTACGTGTTGTCATTGTTTGCTCCAGTTGACCAAAATGTTTCATGTACTTGTTTATTTACCTCCACGTATCTGCACATTTTTTTCATGTGGTTGTATGCTGCTATGTTAACATTATGCAACGAAATGCTAACCTCCCGTTTGTATTGCCTCCATGGCCAACAGGGGAAATAAATACATGAGTCTGTACGTCTCACAGAAAAAACAACCGTCCACCTTCCGCGTACAGGCTTTGAGAGCGATAAGAGATAAGAGCGATAATCAGCTTCTTTTGCGGGACTCGCCGATGCCACTCGACTACTGAAGTTTCTCTCTCTCTCTCTCTCTCTCTCTCTTTGTTTTTTTTTCTTTTCTTTTTTTCTTACAGCGGTTGCAGACCGGCCACTGCTGCACGGCTCATCATGTACTCGTACCGGGGCATCAAGCGCGGAATTATTATTTTATCTGTATATTGTTGAGTTGCCCGCTTCATCACGGCTTCCGCGTTAACCACATGACAAACAGAAAGGCGAGGGGGATTACAGCAGCTATCAACGAAACCCGTGCACAAAAGTAACGACCGACTTATTGTTTCCTTTGATTTTAGTGACTTTTTTTTCCCCTTCCATACTTCATCTAATGAAATCATTTCCTTGTTCATCAAGATATCTACTGGACCTGATAGCACTGCGGTCTTGTCTTGAGTAGAAAGTATGCTAGGACGTTGCCAAAGCTTATTCGCTCTGCGCGCGTTCTTGCTATTGTTCCTGTATGCAAGAGCTTTTGTGCCCCTATTTTCTGCGGCTGAGAATTCTGGGAGTCTGCGACGGGAGTACGAACAGATGTGCCTTCCTATATGTCTTCAGACTGCCTGTACGCCATAGAACGAATAATTGCTAAACGGGTATTCGATAATCTGTATGGGAATATACAAGGAATATATTACACGTCCGTGAGAAACATGGCAGAGATTATAAAGGGATCTGGTGCGAACGTCAGACTGCTCACTGACAGCAAAACGGAAGTTGCTAAATTCATATCATTAACAGGGAAGAATGACGATTTACTTCTTGAGAGTCTACCACGCCTTGCGACCCCAGCCCTGCCCTCGGACACCAGAGATGAACTAGCACAGTTATGGGGTCTTTTCAGAGGTGTTGTAAAAGAATTGAGCAAGATACTGCAGGGAAAGATCTGCGTCAGGAGACGTTAAACGTCCTAACTATGTTTCTAGATCTGGGAAACAAATGCAAGGGGTACGGACAGTAGAGCGTGACGCCGTATATACATGTTTTTTCGCATCACGCCGCGATGAGCCACATGCAGCAGCGCTGACTAGGATGACCTTCTAGCCAAGGACTAAAAAAGCAAAATTGTGTCTTAGAGAACCTACATCATCGGCGAACAAACAAATGGGACGAAGCATGGGATGGGCTAAAATATGTTAAAGGATAGAAGAAAATTAATCTGCGCTACAGGCTAGGAGATATCAGAAATATATATATCATCAGAATATCTGACGTCATGTACTGGGAAGAAGATGGCATCCAAGAGGAAAGAGGCCACGTATAAGTGTCGAACTCAACCAGCGCGTGTCACGCATGTTAGATGTGGACTCTATGACGCGAGGTGAGCTAAGAACGGAAATCGGGAACGACGTCCAAAGATCCAGACGACGGAAAGCTGAGGCAAATTTTGCGTCACAGCTTGAGTAACGTCGTTTGGAGTGCCCCCGATTATTTTGGCTTCAACGTTAAAAGGAGGACATTGTGATCGCATATGCAACCATGCGAAGTTTTTCCCAACATGAAGACGTCACTAACTCTTATGTGTAAATCAAATGTTCATCCTGCTTCATTCATATTATTCAACTCATACGTACTAGCAATCGATGCTACACAACTGACTTGTACGTGGTGCACGCAGTTGCTTATCAACTAGTCAATAAATTTTTCTTCACACCTACGGAAACAAAGATGATCGAATGAAAAAAGACGCGACAGCGAACAACACAGTCCCAAGCAGTCTGCTGAAAGCGCGAGCATGTACGACGGCTGGATCAAGATAGTAAATCTTCAGAAGAAATACGCTGATGAGACAGCGCACCCGCTAGAACCCTCTCCACTGACGAAAAGAAAAGCCAGGAGTACGGCTGTCGAAAAGCACGCGGCATTAGGCTGCAATAGGGATAGATTTGAGCCACTACGGCGTTAGCTGTATTCAGTATGGAAAATAAAAGACAAGAACGCAGAACGATACGTTTTTTTTCTCCGTTGTCTGAAATTGTGCTTATTTTGATAGACTTTGATAGATAGAACAGAAAGTCGCCACAAAATCGCAAATGAAACTCAAACAACAGAAGTCGTGACTTCTTACCTTTTTGTGCAGATTCGAGGTGAACGACATATCTACAGTATCTAAAAAATGCAGATGACATTGACAAGGCAACGAGCATTATCCTGATCAAAAGAGAGCACAGCAATGTGTTATAATACAAACGGAACACGTGACCGCCTTTTACAATTGCGCTTTCCTCCCTAGAGAGAGGCTCCTGCGTTCGCGAGGAAGCCTGACTTCCTATAGCTGTATCATAAATTGTCTTCCCCCTCCAAAAAAAGAAAAGAAAAAGGAAAGAGCGAGAAAGAAGAAACGAAACTGGCAGTCTATACAAACGGTGTGTTCAGCCACTCGGAGTTTCGGAATATACAGATCGGTTTTATAGTTCAGCGTCATGCGTGTGCGTGCATGGTTGTCCTACTTCCCTCATCTTACATGCGTATCCGTAGGTTCTCTGCACTGCCGAGCCTTCAAGCCTCCAGCATTTTTTGCGTCTAGACGACACCATCTACGTCAGCGCGACATATCCACGCCAACATTCACTCAACTTATAGACCTATCGTGCCTCAGAATACCTTGTTTCTATAAGCAAACTGAATGTTGGTTCATTAGGCACACTTTAGCCCGCCAATTTTAGTCAAATCTTTTATTTTTGTATGTCTCAAATTTTGCAACCGTATCCAATTTTTTAGTTTTTTTTTTTTTTTTGCGCTATTTCATAAACACGATTGTACATTCGGTCTACTCGAACGACCCTCGAATTCTTCCGGGAGTCAGTATGGAAACACATGAGGATATACAGGTTGTCCTTTGTTAGGTGCCACAGTTGTTATTAAAAATGTATGATAGCCCCGGACGTGCCGTTTGGGCGGCTAACATACCTGGCCTCTCGGATATCTTTCCTAGCCGGTCGCATCAGTGTTCGATGGCTAACTGAAATGGTATACTTAATTAGCTTCACTAATTTTCAAAGATAAGAGATTGACCGAATGACAGCATCGAATCCCTTGGAGTCATTGTACATTCTCTATGACCGACGCATTGGTGTCTATAATTATTAACCTATCCTCGATAAACTTGATTTGACAACCCTAGCACATCGTAGAACCTCAGATATCACATTTTCCAATGCAAAGTAGTACATGTCTCGTCTTAAGCTGTCGTTGATCTATTTGCTGCCGTTCATTTTAGTTCTTTCTTGTGTTTTCATCCTTCGTTCATCATCTTCACATAATGCTCCACGTGCAGTGGGGTAGGGTGCGCACCTCTGCGGTGAAACACCCCATCTCATTGTCATCATTTATTGTTGTTTTTGTTGTGCCGTTCACTCCGACCACACCTTTATTTTATGTTTTGTTTGATTTCTCACAGTTTATCAGATACCAACAGACTTCGTAACAGCCATAATGTACACACGTTTGCTCAACGATGTTAGTTCTCCTAACAGCTGTCAAGTTTTTATCTTTTTATATCCTATAACCTTACCACGTGAAGTAACACACAAATCTTTGCTCCTCGTATTGTTATTTCTTATTTGTCTTCTTTACTGTTGTAGTCTCTTCTGCGGCGAGCCATTTCCCAAACCTGTGGTTGCGCGTGGCCTTGAACGTAGGCTTCGCCGCTACGCGTTCGTGCGGCGATTGAAGGCTCCTTTACATGTTCAGAATTTGGAACCCGAATGGAACCTTGAAGATGCCACTATACATGCCCAAAAAAATGCTCAAAAGTTTCGTCTTGGCAGAGGCAATATGCCATTAGAGAACGAATGCAAAGCGCTGCCAGCAGAATATGTAGCACGCGCTTTTCGTTCCAAAATACACAGGCTCTATGGGAGCTGTTTTAGGTGAAGCCTGCTTTACGTTTTGTCCCTAATTCTTGGGCATGGTCCTACAGAGAGCCGCTAGGAGAAGCAAGCTCGGTAAGTCACTAATGCCTCATAAGCAGCCAGAAAAGAGGGAGCGAATGTACTAAGGGGAACGCACGAGAGGATTCGCATTACTTGATTAAACTGAGAATGTTCATACACGCGAAAAAGTTTGTTGGCTCTTCTCCATCCTTGGACGGTTCCTCAACACGAAGCAAGTGCGGATGGAGAAAATATATATTCAGTCAGCGCATGCGCCGACTGAAGCTGTGTGCAGTCTCCCCCAAAACCCAGACAAATATGACAGGGTGTTCCCAGACTTCTACGTTTTCTTTTTGTCATTAACTTGGGCCACTTGGATGACATGAAGCAATTCACAACTGAGTATTGGAACATATTCTTAATATACAATGCGTTCGTGAACTCATCTCCCCAAGTTTCGGTGCGCGTGCGCAACGTTCGCCTTTGGTCCAGGTTGGCCAACTATACACCGGACAATTCCAAATGCCACCAACTGCGCAACCTGACACGTCGCTTAGATGTATGCCCGCCAAACTTTCATTGGCGCCACGTCGTCTGACGAAACGTCAGCAGTGTCAAGACCCGTGGGAGTCCGCAGGTGGGGCGGTCGCCCCTATGAGCGCAGCATGCGGGTTCTCACCCTCCCCCTTTAATGTATAGATGGGGGATATACGTTCATTTCGGAAAGGCCAACTTGACCAAATGTATAGAGATCGGACAGGGTATCTGGCAACTTCTCTCATGAGGGAGGTATTCACAGGATTTGCATGTTCGTTTGAATGAATTTTGATTACTGCAGGTGCCCTTCCTCTGGGTCAAAAAATCTCTTCGCATGAGCATATTCTCTGGTACCCATCTGACACGAAACAGACGCGCCACCTAGGTATGGTGGTATCAGAGTAGCACATAGAGAAAGACCAGCCTTTGCTTTGCTGTTGCGTTATTATTGTGAGTGGCCCTACACTGCTTGTGTATGGCATATGCCACTTTACTACGCTGCTGCGTCTTCTTTTTCTTTTTTGCATACAGAACGTTCTTCACGTATCAATCCTACTTACATCAGCCCCCCCCCCCTCCCAACGAGGGACTTTCGACGTCCCTGTCAAAACCATTGCAACAACAACTATTTTATTTTATTATGATGAACCACGACAATTCTCTCAAGTGACACTCCTTTATTCTTTTGTTATCATTATCATTATTGTCATTATGTATTATTATTATTATTATTACCAGAAAGTGATAGGGACCAATGACAAAAAGTCACTGTATTTATTTATTCTTGTCTCAAGCGATGATCCTGCACCACCAAACTGCAATGTCTGTGGCGTGGAAGCTGACATCCCACACCAACTCTTGTATTGTCAGCAGCACGTTCACCATAGCAACACCCTCCGTTGCCTCCTGCTCCAGATTGGCTGTAAGCACTTTTCATTGGCTGCTCTCGTTGGCCCCGTCGTACACCCCATCCAGTGCGCTATCACTGCCGCTCTCCTCAGTTTTTTCCCGAATCTCAGAACTCGTGAACTGCATGGGACGCTTTTCTAGCGTCTCTTTTCTTCTTTCTTTCTTTCCTTCTTTCTATTTGCCTTTTGTCTGTTTCCTATTCTAATGATGCCAAATACGGACGCCAGTGTCCCCCACCGAAATCGCTTGATACCAATTCCCGCCTCTCCCTTCGTTTCTTTTCGCAAGCTTGCTGACGTTCTTATCAAATGTGAACCACGGAATTGTTACTCCTGCTTATTGCGACCTTTTCTAGATTATCGATTGCCACATCTTTATTCCGAGGCAATTGTTTCCGAAATTCATCCTGAAGCATGCTGCAGCAATATTGCTGGGAAAGCAATTATTGAATCCATACTCAACTGACACAGAATTCATTAAAGAAAAGATTGAGAGTAAATTAAAAACTAAGTGCCCCACGAAAGCTCTACATTTAGTCAATCTTACATACATACTACAATTCCTACATACATACCTACTTACATACTACAATATCATAATTTACTTCTTGGTTAGTTACAATTTTTTGAGTTCGCCGATTAGCAGTTACCTTTTTCAGAAGCTACTTGACATAATAGATACCCATATATGTTTCTATCGAACGCACTACCTGTAATGTTAAAAGTAATGAACTGCACTCTAAGAAAAAAAGGTGTAATTTTCTACCTTTTGGGGTAGAAGTGTGTTGTTACAGATTCTCAACCCTTTTGGGGTAGAAAGTGAGGGGTAGAAACACTTCTGTCCCTTCATTTCTACCACACTGGTGGAACAGTTCTACCTCTGAGTGTGAAGAGAATTCTACCCTGTTAGTGGCAAAATTCTGCCCCTACATGGTTAACTGTTATTCCTCTGGGGGGTCTATCTTTTCTCTGCATATGGAAGACACCTCTACCCCAAGGATGAGAAATATCTGCCCATCTTGACGCTAAATATTCAACCCTTCCCGGAAGACAGTTCTACCGTGAGTAGAACTGTTCTCCCTTATTGGAAGATAATTTTTTTACCCTAAATGGTAAGAATCTCTGCTATTATTCGTGCTGTGCCTACCGGTGGCATATCTCTACCCATAATGACCGGGCATTTAGACCTTGTAGGGAAATATTTACTCCGCCTTTCATGAAGGACGTCTGCCCTTTTGAGAAGAACTTGACATATAGTATTTGTGTGGATGAGATAGAATATATACGTAGACAACTGTTACTGGTCACAGCATTTTATTACCACGTCACAATTGGCATCGTACACTTGCGCTTACCAATGCGAAAGGTACATCCATATTGAAGAAGCCTGAGCACGGAGACACGAAAGAAAACACGACACAACACAGACGACTCCATTGTTGCATCCATCAGACTGCACAGCACTTGGGACTGTCTTGCACATAAATTCTACATGCATGCACAATAACAAGGGCATCGGGATAACTCCTGAGGGCTTGACGTTTCACACTACTGTGTCGCTCTAAATACACACGAATCTACGCTCGGTGTGTAATATCTGCCGGGAGGAACACGTGGCAGGACGGATGATTTCAACTGAAATGTAAATGGCATTAATAGAGCATTTAAGATAAGCTATAAATAATAACGACGGTACATGTTTCACTCCTCAGAAATATGTTTACATGTGTGATTCCCTCACAAATAAGCATGCAAAAAGAAGAAGGCTATCCCAGCAGTGGACAAAAGCCAAGAAAAAAAAATAACACAGAGCACATCTAAAAAACCATGACTCGAGCGATGAGTGCCTTCTTCCATCAAACAGTGGCTCACCGTATGTTATGGCTCCGTTTCTTCATTTTCGAAGTGGATCCTGTAATCACATCCGGCGTGCGCTGATAAGGTGCCGTGCTAAAGTTGTCATGGTGACCTGCGTGTATTACACAAACGCGCACACATTACATATATTACACATTACACGCTCATGTTGCAGTTTCATAGGATGCTGAAAAAGTGTCAGACGACATGCCGATCAACCCGAACACGCAATGCGCAAAACACATCTGATCACTGCATATAAGACGCTCGGGAAGAAAATTCTTGAATATCAAAATTACTCACCTGATTCTGTCCTAACTCCACCTTGCTGATGCTCATAGCATTGCAGCTAAACCGATAACACCTTCCACCACGGAGATGCGAATACCCGACAAAGCATAGCCATTAGGCCGCACGCATGGCCTTCGGTGCAGCAATGTCCATGTGCAAACCGACAGTCTGTCACTTCCAGCGTTCGTCTCTATACTGACCTCTTTTGAGAGAGACCTCTCTTGAGAAGCTCAATCTGCTCGCGCCGAGCCAGTTTGGGTTTAGGCGCCACTCGTCCACTGAATATGCTGTACTTGAACTTACTAACAAGATCAGAGGTGCAATCGACTCGGGCCAAGTGACTGCAGCTGTTCTCATCGATTTAAGCAAGGCATTCGACACTATTGACCATACCATTCTTTTGTCTAAATTAAACAGCTATGGCATTTGTGGTCCTGCTTACACACTTATATCTAACTATCTGTCCAATCGCTCGCAGGTGGTTAAAATTAATGATGCGTTGTCTTCACCCGTAACAACTAATAGAGGTGTTCCCCAGGGCTCTATTCTAGGTCCCCTACTGTTTTTACTATATGTTAATGACTTACCTAGCTCCACCATTCACTCACAGTGCATTTTGTACGCTGATGACACCACCATCTTCTTAGCTGAAAATGACATTAACTCATTGCAGGCTAAACTAAATGAGGACCTTACTAATGTTGCTAATGCGCGAATCAACAGAGAAAAAAGCGCTGCGCTGTTCATTAATGTCACTCCCTCCTGTCCGTCTCCATTCGGGATCCCTGTTAGGAATGAGGTGCGGATTCTCGGTATTCACTATAACAGGACTGGGGTCTCTTCTCTTTCTTCGTTGCGTGTTCACGAGCGCAGCGTCTCGGTTCTCATGGATTTAAGGGGCCTAGTGCTCCCTATCACGTGTAGAGCTCGCCTGGCTGCGTCGTGGTTCCTGAGCAAATACTGGTATCACGGGACAGTTTGCCTTCCTCCTCGTCAGGTTTTCCTTGCAGCAACTCGTACGGCCTTTCGGTTCATCTGGGGCAACGGGGCTGAGTGGGTATCCCGTGCACGTATGTACCAGCCGAGAGAGGTTGGCGGTTTGCGGGTTCCGCACGTAAAAATCAAGTGTCTTGCGCTCGGGATAAAGGCAATTTTCGACGGCCTTAGTGACCCTGGCCACCCCGCCCACGATCCCCTGCAATACTGCTTAGGTCCAGACGTACATCTGTTTCGCCCGCTTGTGCAGAATAGACCGCGCTCTGAGTTTGTGGCCTCGCACTTGAGAGAGTACGTTTTGAACGTCCGTCGCCTACGCGCATCATTCCCGTCGGAGGATTTCTTTGTCTGGTCCGTCAAGCAGTTTTATGCCGCTCTTCTGGAGCTCCTTCCGACGGCGAGCTCGGCTGTGCCTCGCCCGATCGCGTGGCTTCATATTACGACCGGCTGGTTGGATGCGCGCCGTGCAAGCTTGCAGTGGCGTCTTGCGCACGACGTTTTACCTCTCAGGGACAGGTTGTCCCGCTTTGGTTTGACCAGGCCTTTTTGCCCTTTCTGCCCTACCTTTGAAACGTCGGAGCACGCTTTTCGCAACTGTCTACTCCCGGATTTTTTGTGGCACAAGGTGCTTTACGGCATTCCGTTCATTCGGTGGGGCACGGTCCAGTTACTGAGCTCGCTCCCAGTTCCGGTCTGCGATAGACGCCAGTTTGTACTCCTGGCGGTAGAAATAAACTACCAGGTCTGGATAGCACGCTGCATAGCTCTGCACGGTAGCCGTGCTCGCACCGCCGTTGAGGTACTGAACAGGGTCAGAGCGGGCATCCGTAGAGTGTTATATAGGGAGAGAGCAGTTCTTGGGGCCGTCCAGTTTGGTAGGCGGTGGCAAACATCAGCGACCCTCTTCGAAGAAAGCAATGGTAGGTATGTCATCCGCTTCTAATATCCTTCGTGCTGCTGTCCCACGAGCAACTCTCCGTGAGTTTTGGTTAGTTGCGAGGTGGCATCTAGCACGTACATCAATCCCAGACCTGCTGTGAGCTCGTCTTTGGGTGTTGGCGTTGCGATGGTTGTAACTAGTGCGTTTGTTGCGTTAAAGGGAGCCAGCCAATATGGCTGGTCTTCCACGATGATGCCAATACATATATATGTTGTTGACTGGTGCCGCACCAACAAGCTAATTATTAATAATAAAAAAACTGAATTCATTCTCTTCCATAGCCCTCAGGGGAAACTACCGCTGCTGCCAACTTTAACGCTAAATGGTAGCTCTCTTTTACCTACTGGCAAGGTAACGTTCCTGGGAGTAACGTTAGATACCCATTTCAAGTTCACATCACACATCTCAAACATATGTCGTCGTGCGGCTTACGGCCTTCATGCGTTATCCAAGGTCAAATATTTTTTTCCACTCCATACACTTGTGGCATTATATTACGCTTTCATACATTCCCACCTCTCTTACTGCATCACATCATGGGGATCCACATATATCTCTCATCTCTCGTCTCTAAACCGCTTACAAAGAGCTATTCGCATCATTACATTCACTTCCACAGTATGCAGCAGTCGCCACCTCTTCATATCACTGCGTATTTTGCCACTCATGCAGCTGTTTCATTTCCGCGTTCTACTGCTTCTGTACAAGCATTTGTCAGGTGTCTTCAACAATCAGTGTCTTGCAGTAGTCGTTCCATCTAGATCACCTCGCTCCGGTAATTTTCTCCTGACACGCACAACAACCAACTACGGGAAGCAAACATTCACCTTCGTTGCTGCAAAACTATGGAACGCCTTGCCCGATAACCTAAAGTCAGTACGTTCGTTCCATCGTTTTCAGATCATCTTAAGGAACCATTTCATGAATTAGTTACTCATATTCATACACATTCTTTTCATGCACGCTTTTTCAACTATTTGTCTTTTTTCTCCCATGGGTTTTTTCGCCTACGCTGTTCACCTTCATAAACGTCACAATTTTGCTCAATCTCAGTTGTTTTTATTTCTTATATTTATTCAATTTGTTTGTTCTTCTTTTTCTTTTGTGCGTATTTGCTTTGTCCCATACTGTGACAGTACATTGTTATATTGGATACCTTGTTCTGATGTTGTCGCCACATATGATATGATATTCAGATTGTTTCCGGGAGGCCCCACCTCTAGCTATGCTACGGGGCCCCCACTGTGTACTATGTATTGCAAATACTACTAATAAAATTGAAAAAAATGAAAATTTTACACAATCAGCGATTCCGCGCAAGCGCAGACACTCTGTATTTGGTCGCTCTGGCTAATCTCTTGAACAGTGACCTCGAAGCTGGACCAAACGCCTTTGTGCGCAGGATTAGTAAACCTCAACCATTCTCGTCGCTTGGGTGAATCCATTTACACTTCTATTACTGCCATGCTACGAAACACACAAAAGGAAAAAAGAGTCACTTGAACCCTAATAGTGACAAGATTGCCGCAGTGGTTCTACCGTTAGGGGGAGAGAGTTGAGTAAAAGGGTAGAAACAGCACAACTTCAACCTGCAGTCGGTAAAGAGAAAATAGGGGAGAACTGTTGCGCTTCTACCCGTTTTCAACCTTTTTTTCTTAGAGTGTGAAAGTCCCTTAGGGCTCAATATTAGTTCCCTTCCTTTTTTGTTACACTACATGAACGATCTACCAATGCAACTCACGCACAAAAGAGTCCTATGCGCGGACTACAGAACCTTTTTCTTTTCTTCTTCACTTGTTTTCCCGGCTCATCCATTAAAAGCTGTATTACTATACTACAGATAACGTTATACAACAACAGCCACAGATAAATGATGAATGGAGGAACGTTACAACGTTAACGTTATACAAGCCAGCAAACTTGTAGCCCATTTCAGTAACGTCACTTACATATAATTTCAACTCATGATCCAACGATAAGTCGGAGCTAGCCTGCATCTACACTTGCAATGAGAGTGCACAAAATCTATCGACGCAATTATCGACCAATATCTTTCCTAGAATAAGCACATTGACTTTCTTTGTACATGTACAAAGTACCCAGTCCCGAAACAAGTAGATGTACCCAGGCATTGATATCCCCTCTAGCCTCCGCACTATAAACTCCACCAATGTCACTGTGAACTGTACATATTTCATTTATACACTCTGTGTTGTTGTATATCGAATGACCTATAAAGCATTTTTGCATCAAGTAGTTCAACATTCACACATAAAACTATACCGCAATACATACAGGAACCTCATCGCCAACTATTCTGACGGTTCCAACCTGCATAAATAACTATGGAACCTTCACGTTTATTCACTTGGAATTCACTGCCACTACCCCAGGAACATGTCATCTTTTCCTCATTTCTCACGTGCTTTAATACACTTTGTAATGCATGATTTATTATGATCTATAACTTTGTTGTACTACCTGTACATGTAATGTATTTTCGTTTGTGTTCTACGTTTCACAGCAATACGTACCTTATTTAACCGAAATGTTGCTCGTTGTCTGTTCTTGCTTACAGCACAAG
The DNA here is from genome assembly GCF_037126465.1 of Ornithodoros turicata. NCBI lineage: Eukaryota > Metazoa > Arthropoda > Arachnida > Ixodida > Argasidae > Ornithodoros > Ornithodoros turicata. The sequence goes on from NC_088203.1 coordinate 90,658,726, forward strand.
GTCATGTAACTAGTTTCAACTGTAGGGCCCACTTCCGTATAAAAACTCCATAAAACTCAAAACAATCCAAAAAGGCCCAGCCAAACCAATCCAATCCAAAGGTCGAATTCAAAAACGGTCGTCGGGTGGGATTCGAGCGTTCTGTCTACCTAGATTGGCGGCACATTAGATTGGCGGTAAGGGATGAAAGGGTGGGGAGGAAGGCTCATACGTCTGGTTACACAGTTTCCTACACTACAACCAACCGTGAGGGTTCACTGCCTTTGGAAAGTTCAGCAGGGCTTTCTGTACGGATTTGCGGGGCTGGAGGTTACCGCACGGATGAACGATCTCTTCAATATGTAGCTCTGATTCCAGTGTGCTCCAGTGCTTTCTGTAGTTCCCGCCTGACGTCGGATGTACCCGGACACACCATTTTAATGCGTTCCTCCGTCTCTGGCTCGATCACTGCAATGGCGACAATTCGGGCTGGAAGTGCGGCCGAGTTTGAAAGTGTGGGCGCACGTGTATAGGCACTATACGAGATCGGATGCCAAGCAGGGGGGAACCTTAGCCTTGGAGAGGCCACTCGCTGCACAGGGTGGGGGTGCAGACCCGTCTCCCATTCGCGTATCATGATGTAGCTTCCATACATGCTTTTTGATAGCTCTGGAGCAGGTGAAACTACTTGAATGAAAAAAGAAAAAACGCCCAGCGGATGTTTCCTTTTAAGTTTTTTTTCAACCCTGCTCCAAATGCATATAACACACAAGGAATTCTGTATCGGATTCGAACAAACACTGCCCACAATTACTTGACATTAATGGAGCGATGAAACTCTCAGCAAAACGCAAGAACATCGGAGCAGACAAAACAAAGACGAATGATATCCCTGCTGTGTCTCCGCGCTTCCTCGAAATTACGGTAACGTATACCTTCGCAAACTTAAACTAAGGAGACACTGACAAATCTATTGATCTCTCTGTACAGGCTATTTGTGTCTTCGCGTTTCGATCGTGTGTCTCCTGCCTTGTCACTGTGTCGTTCTCCGAGTACAGCGTTTCTATGCGAGGGGAACAGAAACTATTAACTGCTGAAGACAGGCTATCGACCTTCTCAAGATGGACGTCGCTGTAGCAGTTTGTGACGTGTTTCTTTACAAAGCTTTGGAACACAAAAGCTTTGGAGTCGCGTTCCGGAGGATATGTCCAGGTAACCACTGGGAAACGTGCTTGTTTCTACCCCAAAGAACGAATCGCCCCGGGAAATAAATGTCGCGTTCACAAACGTCTGCAGTACGAGGACGCGATTTCGACGGCTAGACTACTTCAAGTATCGCTGTGGTAACGTATGTTGCTTTTTCTTCGATGTTTTTCTTGTCGTAGGAGAAGACGCATTAAATAGCTTCGAAAGAAGTGACTACAACAACATGTCCTGAGGAAGTGAAGGTGATGTGGTTAAAAGCATAAGACTTGCACTGCGATAGACGTAATTTGGTAATTCTTTACTTATTGTGTGGAAGACGAGACAGCGGAGAGGGATGACGATGTCTTTATTACGTTGGTAATGATAATAATAACGTTGAAAACAACGTTTATGATGAACGCGATGCCTGTCACGTGAGTGTAACAGTGACACATCGTCTTCTTTGGTGATATCTTCAACACAGCGCGTTACCACGTTAAGCATGACAAACGACATAAGGTACTCTCATGGTAAGAACATTTACCTTCGTACTCAGCCAGAACGTTTATTAACACGTACTACACAGATTTAGAGGAACTGCAAAAGAAGATAAACGAATATCATGCTTGCGAGAACGACCCTCGAATGTGCAATAAAGCGAGAGATGCACACCATAACCGTAAAATTGTGGTGCAATAAGGAGAATGGTAGCTTACTGTCAAAGTTTAGAAGAGACAGGCATCTCTGCTTCACTGAATTGAGATTAAAATGTTTCTTCGTTTGTTTTCTTTCTACGGTGGTGAAGACGCGATGTTTCAGGTTTCTGTCGCGTCAGCTTTAGAAAATGTGTTAAATGATTGGGTGTGGCACATCGCTTTAGAGGCACAGGCCAGGAATCACGCGAGAATCCGACCTAGAGGTCATGCTATCTTGGAAGCAATTGCAGAGTCGCCAGTACGTTTGCTCCCCTTCGCCAATAGACCTCTACCCGAGAAACGTCATCATGACGTTGGTAGACAGACTGAACCGAAACAAATCGGAAGGGGAGGCCTGGGTTCCACGAATAAGCACTCGTTGCATAGGTACCTCCTATTGAAAGAAAAATAGGACCGAAGGTCGCGTCCCTTTCAGCGACCATCGTAATCCCCTCAAGACCGTGGCTTTCGGGCGCGACCTTGTTCGCCCCTAGTTTCGAGCGTAGTTCAACTCTACCAAATAGATGGCGCTGTCGAACTCTATGACGTCATTTGTTTACAAAGAGGGAGGGGTCTATATCCCTGCGTGCTATAGGCCTGTTGCACTAAAGTTTCGTCCGGAGACTGCAGCGCCAACTGTCCTCTAGTGTAGAGCTCCCATACTAGATGGTCGTGTCGGGCGTGTCCCCTGCCTTACCGCCGTACCAGGAATGTCATCTCTTTTGTGTGAATCCTTGTGTTACGATTTTTCAGAGTCGCAGTGTAGGTGGTACATGCCTGTGTACGGAAAAACGTCTGGCTACGCGACCACAAACGGCGTTGCAGAATACGGTTCGGAGTGCCCCCAAACGTAGTGAAACGGCCCATGGGGGATGCGACCACGGTTAAATAACTGGATTCCTTACGCCACCAGCGCGGTGGGACGGAAAGTGATGCGTGGAAATCTCGAATAAAATACTGTTACTGCAGACCAAAAAAGAAAACAGTATTGTGTTTGAAACCTTCTGACAGGAAAATTATTATGCACGTATGCGCTATGTGCATGAAATTATGCCTTAAATGCGCGTTGTCTCGGAGTCAGTACCAATGTGGAATAATATATCTTGGCCGCAAGTAGTGGTATCTTAAAGTAGCATAGAAGTCATTTTTAACACCCTGTTTTCTTCCTATAAAACCGTTAAGTAGGCCAGTGAGATGCACCATGCGAAGTAATTCACACCACAGAGTCGCAGAAATTGAATTTAAAGTACGCTGCAAAAAGCGACCGTGCGCAACGGTGGTGAAGAGCAGTACCAGCCTGTGATCTGCCTAGAACCTCGCGCTGATGTTATAAGGAGAACGCTCGCTGATTGGTCTAGAGAAATGCTGCCTGCTACTCCGCTGTCGTCTGCTACTCGGCCGTTCGGGGTTCTGAAAAAGCCATTCTCCTGGCTCGGTAATGATTCGGCTGCTCCTTCTATCCCCAATTCTCCGGGAGAACTGGCAAAACTGGTTTACGACGGCAAAGGGACAAGGCGCTTACCCCCACTGACCGGCGAACCAGAACGAGTTCTCTTTATAACGTCATCGGTGACGTGGCATCATACCTTCTCATCCTCGTTATACCTGAAATGGCGAGTTAAAGGGTCTCTGACCAGAACCTGGTCAATGTCTTTGTTTGTATGGATAACGAACCTACATGGTGCCTCCAAGTTACAACTGAAACGTTTCGTCTCTGGGGAGCCGCCAACTATTCCAAACAAGGAGCCGAAAAGCGGTTTCGATTTCTGCCCTCAACTCGTGCGATCAGCGCAAAACTCTAGCTATTATGCAGTGGTTTTCCCATGTGTGTGACGTCAAACGCCCGCGACGTTTATTGGAGGAATGTCCATACCGGAAGTTCGGGTGGTTTCCGCAACTTCCGTATTGCTGGGTGCTTTTTCAATATGGACGTGGAAGCACAGCGGAGTCAACAAGTCAGCTTTTCAGCTACCTTTCAGCAGCTGAGAGGGACCTGCTACGTGCAGCAGAGTCTGGAGGCCTTGCTTTTGAAATGTTGAGCCGCGAACCGACTTCAGTATGAAGAGGAAGTTCCAACGACAGACTGTTAGATGAGCTTTCAGCATCCATCATGATGAAGCACATGAACAGTTTTGTGTAAATTTCGTGTTTGACGGCGCCGTGTAAAGGTGCCGGAGTGGTTCATGCATAATAATGCCGAAAGAAGTCGAGTGCTTATGTTGCAAGGAGCTGCTCTTAAAGTAGCGTATTTAGAACTTCGATGGCAGCACGAACCTAGCGCTCATATTCACAAGTAAGAAGCGTGTCTCATGCACAGTCATGCTGGTTGGTTTCAGTACAAAATAGTTATTCTGAACTTTTCGTTATTGTTCGTCACTTATTCAGAAAGAGTGGAGCTGAATTAATACTCGGCGTCCTACTAGCTTTAGCTTTGTTCAAAGCTTGCGTGTCTCATACAGGAAATAGATACACTACATACCAAGAGTTCGTGAGATGGGTGTTGCACAAACATGAAAAAAACAAGACTATCGTTATACCAGTCTGCGCGGTGAACAGGATACGGAAAGCCTTTCCCATAGTAACTACTACATGCTTTAAATACCCAAGGTACTAGGTGGAAGTACCCCCTACAGGGGGTGCCCTTGCAATTTCAGCTGTAGACACGTGTCGCTAATGATATAACTATAACAATGACCCCCTCTCCCAACTTTTTTCAACACCCCTCCATGCTTGGGATTCTGGATAAGCCACTGTGCTGATCCCTGGCACAAAGGACCATCTCATCAGCCTGCTCCGCCTAGTAAGAATTACATTGTGCTCTCGATTCCACCACAGACACAAATCCAATCCTGTTCTGACGCATCCTTTTGTCCACCCATTCAGTCAGTATGTCGTAAGTGTTGTTCGAACTCTTACTGTCTGATAGCACCCAAATAGTATCGTTTAAGCACATCAAGTATTTTAATGATCGTTATATGGAAGTAAATCAGACTGTTATGCAGGTTACCCTGTGTGTGACCTCCGGTTCCTGCTCTCAATCCTCCAGAAGTGCTCACTACACAAGTTGACTATCGAAAACCTCAATCTTCCATGCATGATGTAAAACCCCAGCTCGCTTGCTTCCTAGCCATTTTTTCATTCTCAATCTTCCTTTTGTGTGCAAAGTGCGCACCCAGTTCGAGTAGGATGTAGACCTTGAGGAACCAAGCTCTCTTGGGCTGCTCAAATACTCAAATAGGCATGTTGTAGTCAAAGAAGATGTAACCTGAAATGTGGTTCATATAGTTTATTGTGGCACTCAGATAATATCTTCATAATATGTATGCAGAGATTGTTCCAAAATAGCTTATGTGATGCAGCGTCATACATTATTGGGCTTCTGGGAAAAATCATGCTTCACCTTATACAGACGGCAGCGTTTGTAACGGTGTCTGACACATTTTTAGCAGCCACTGTTTTAAAATATGCATTAAAAATGATCCAACTATGAAAGTATCACGAAGTTCTTCATTTCATTTGTTTACTTAAAAGACCCTTGTGAAGGGATTTACATAAAGGGGGAGGTTTCTATCCAAAAAAGACAAATACCAAAATGTTGTACATAAAAAAATCACAAAATTCGTTCTCTCACCACAAAGTATTCATTCGATCCGAAAATGATCATAGCACTTGGAAATAAAGGAAGATATATTTTGTTCTGATGCTATGTGGGCAGGAAGGTCATTCCAGTTTGACACCATCAGCTGGTGCGGAGAGTAGAGGAATTTTTTTGTTTGTGTAGGTGGAGCAAGTACTTTGTCCAGGTCATCAAGTCGTGGAAGTAACTTGTGAGGAGATTGACAGTAAGTGGGGTGTGTAGGGTGGGGGGAGGGTGACCGTGATATAACTTACAAAAGAATGCGAGGCCTGATACTTTTCATCTGGTAATCAAAGGAGCAAGAAAGAGTTGGGCTTTAATGGCTGGTACGCTGGAAAAAGGATGATAATCACGAGCAACAAACCGTGCGGTTCTGTACAAATTCTACTTTGTCGATTAGAGATTCCAAGAAATTGTTGGGATGGGTTCCAGATTGCAGAGGCATATTCCAGTTCTTTTGAACATGGCAGTTGATGTTCTGAGACTGGAACACATAGAAAGGACAAATACATACACAGCATCAAGTGCCTAAGAAATGAATGATGAAAGAAGGCAGTCACAGGGAAGGTTAGCCAGTAGTAGGACTTGAGCCCACATCTTCTGTATTACCGATCCAGGGCTCCTACCAATTGAGCTAAGCTAACACGCCTCTCCAGTGACTTCCAAGGGTGCGGATGTACCCTAGGAATAGGTTTATGGGCAGGAGAACATTAGTCACTGTTATTATACAGGCATAGCTCTCTGTCCAGTATGGTCACCGCAGAGCACATTTGCAGGAACTCACAGGCACAAAACTTGCATAATAAATATGTAATAGCCTCAAACAGCTATTATAGTCTGCATTCTTCAAATACGATTGGCAAAATCCGCTGCCAACCATACCTGCCGCTGCGGTTGAACGCGCAGTATCCTACGGAACTGAATGCCCGCCGAGAAATCTCGCTTTGACGACACAACCGAGGCATGTCAAATGAAGTCTGTGTACCTCGATAAATTGGTCGTTGTTCCAAAAGATATCAATAAAGAAAACTTGGAAATACACACACTACACTAACGCTGTGAAACAGCGCGCTGGATCCCGAAAGTCGTCGTAGCTCATAGCCTCGTAGCTAGTTCCTCTTTCCACGGAAGTCCCTAATTGGATTATCGCAGTTATAAAACGGGTCGCAGATTTCGAAGTATATACATACTTTTTATTTCCAGACATTGTGACAACAGTATATCGGCGTAAAAATGTTGCTTCTTGCTGAAAGTTGTTGTTGTAGTGCTCGATCACGTGGCGGCATTCTGCGCGCTGATTGCATGGGCGATTGACGTCATCCCAGTGGGATGACCAGATGAGTTTTCTATATATGCGTACGTTTCCTTGGTTTGACGCTATGTGTGCCAGCGTCGGCGTGAACCGCGATGTTCAAAATTCGAGTTTACGAAAACTACGAGGTGCTGAGGCATGCATTTTCGTAGGTGAAGTCGCTTTTGTGTATTCTATCGGTAGCCACTGCGGAAAAGTCTCTCCAGCTTCTGGTCAGGGACCCTTTAAGGGTGAACACGCGGAGCCACGTTTATGTGAGTTTTTTTCTGGGAAACAAATTGCACACATCAAAACCTTTCGTGCTATGCGGCAAAATGACACACACACACTTTCATCAGACGTCTTAACCTGAAAAATTTTTGGATGGCCCTCTGTACTCCTTTAAGCTGAATGCTGACTATGTGAGCGAACATAAACATTGGACAGTCTTTAGAGACATTCGGCAACAAGATGCCTAAGGTAATTCGCTGCCCATGGAAAGGTACGGTGGCTGAAAAGTAGCTGCATAGTATTTACGTTACTTTTACTTGGTGGCTGTAACGGTATCGTGAAATATTTTGAAAATTGTGGCGCCGCTAGTATTGCGCTACTTTTTTGTGGAGTAGAGGTTTGCGGTATTCCGTTTTGGTAGCGGATACAACACCGGAAATAGTACCACCAGCACCAGCTGAATTTTCTAGACGTTCTGCAGATAAATACGACAACGTTAACACAATGATGCAAAGAACCATAACTGATATTAGTAGCAGACCTTATGTTCCACGGTTTACCTACATTCAAATTCCACACAGGCATGGGTCTGGATAAGACCTGCTAACAAACCACAATAATGGCTTGACTATATACAAAAAAAAAGAAAATCTAAGTTAAGTATCCGGCCATCTCTTTATTCATCAACGAAATGATATTTTATGATAGCGCATGCTTCAGCAAATATCATGCATTCTGTATTCAGTACCGAACTATGTGCGAAAAGACTACACTCAACATCATTACCTGCTGTATCATGTGTACTCGCAAAATCATGTGCGTTAGAATAGATTTTGAAGGTACACGCACGAAGGTAAGACACAATGCAAACAACACCAATATCGAGAAAGCTGCGGCACTATATTTTCTTCAATTTCTTTACTAACCCTATTGCAGGAGGAATATACAGTTAGAAGCACATTCGTATAACGCGTCGGCACCCCCGAACCCGATGACACAATCGAGCCCTGCAGATACTTCCTAGCCAATCGTCCACATGTGTTTCAATCTACAGAACTCCGGCATTGTCAAGTTGTCACAATGTCTATGCAGATGGACGCCTTTCACTCAGGGGACTGTTAGAAGGACGAAATTGAAATACGACAGTACGTTTGACGACCCCGCGGAGAAGGAGTAGATCTCATTCGGAAATGCGACCCCTTGGGAGTTGCCTCGGAAAGCTTCAGACACTTTCGTCTCGGCGAAGTGGGTTCAACTTTCGGAACGCCGTTTGTTTTTACGGTACCGACGTGGGAGTCACGTACGAGTATTGGCCAGCATATCCTCCTTAGAGCTCTCTCCGCTGGTAAACAGCAAGTGGCTGTTTTAGCCGTTCCCACGCACACCAAAAGCGCGTTCTACTGCGCGTGGGGCTCCGTTCTACTGACATCTTCGTAGACGTCGCAAATAGTTAAATAACATCCCTAATAACATTATGTAAAGGAACATAGTCTCGTTCCTAGCATGCGGCTGATAGCGAGGCTGGCTGACACTACTTGGAATACGGTACGACAGTACGTCTCTGCGCATGAGAGAAAGAAAAGGTTGGAGAAAGCACGGAGGTAAAGCGTCTTTTCACTCGGAGAGCAGCAATATAAGGGTGCATTCGCAGGCGGGCTCGCGTGGCTCAGTGGTTCGCGTGCTGGCCATGTCACGTCGACACTGGGAGGTACCCGGGTTCGAATCCCGGTGCCAAAGGCTGCGCGAAAGGCTGTATAGCGGTGTTGATAGCGGTGCAGCATAGCGGTGTAGCGCTGAAAGGCTGCATAGAGGGGCTGCAAAAGCTGAAATGCGGTGTCCCGGCGCGGCGAAGCCGGGACACCGCGTTCGTGTAATTGGCCGACGCCCATTCGAGTGGGATGACGTTACGCGTAGCTGTGCTGACCATCTGTCTAGGTGGTGTTGGGCTGACGTAGCAAGTTGCAGACGTAGCAAGTTGCATAAGGTTGAAACTTGGGGTAGTTGGTAATATCTTGAAATGTGTAAGAAAGAGCCAGCACCACGCGAAGTAGTTGAGCGTTCTGTGGTGAGTCTTACTCCGTGTTGCGTTTTGGCGCTGTTGCATCCTTGAAGATGAGATTTCCGAATAGATGAGCTCCGCCTGGAGTCGTCGCGAGAAAACTTTATCCTCAAGTTATGTTTGCAAGCGTATGTATCTTTAGGACTGTAAGGTATGCGGGCGGGGCAGTTGGTGACTGTTTATAGTGAGTGAAACAAGCAACAAAGGAGGCAGAGGACGACAAGGAAAACTGAACTTGCATAAATGCTGGAGGAGGAACTGCGAAACACATCTCTGCCAAGTCCCCTTTTCTGATACAATGGCTCTAAAGGTCCCCCCCCCCTCAAAGTCCTTCAGGTGTGTTTTGGCTGTAAATAAAAAAATAATACAGCTGCAAGTGTCTTTTCTTTCTGATCCGCTACGAAATCCTCTCCAAGTTGGACTGTTGACAAACCCGAAACACCTTTGCAAGTGCATCGTCCGCCGCCTGACCTGAACCTCAACCAGCCCTGGCTATATGTTCCTCATGAGTCCCAAAACCTCACCCACCCTGTTGCCAATACTTCACGTGGTTTTTGGGGATCCTGCTTCCTGGCTCTCATTAAAAGAAATCGAAGGGTGTCTCTCCAGATAGCCGCTAAGCTGTTGTGTTCAATCTGGCGGTTTGTACAAACAATGCCGCCAGATTGGACACAACTGCACAGCTGGGGCTGCACGCATTGGAACTCAGTCTCCGTGCGCGTACCGAGCAGTGCAACCCTTTTAACATATCCTACTTGGTACTTCTAGGTCCTGCGAAACTAAGCAAGTCTAGGGGTTTTGCCAGTAATCGATATCAAGCTCCTGCCCGAAGGCAAGGAAGAGGTAGGATGTTTTGTCGTTGTCCTACCGGAGCTGTATTTATTTTCTTTATTTCAGCCGTACTATTAGCCCTGTAGGGCTGTAACAGCAGTAGGTGGGATGCAAACAAAACGAAAAATAACACGGTACGAAATACTGTACTATGATTTTAAGACTTACAGAATACATACAGGTCAAGAGAGGCAATACAAATGCAAAGGAGAAAACAACAAGAAACGCATAAATAATGTATGAATCATGTATGAATGAATGAATTTATTGTGCCCAAGAACGGCCGCAGGAGCCTTGATGTTGGCGCACTGCAGATTACAGCAAAGTGCAAGTAATGTGTACATTAAAGGGACTATCGCATCCGTCCCGGTCGATTCCGCAACTACAGTGTTGTTTTACTCCGTGTTCATCACTGATAATAACGCCGAAAACCCGACGCGAATTGGCAGCGTTGTTCCTGTGTAGTTTGATATAAAACTTGGCAAGAGCAGACGACTCATTCCGGGATTCCCTCTCTGGAAACGTCACACGGACGAGGCCAATCACTGCGTGCCCTTTGACATGGAGAATACCAATCACAGAGCAGCCGGAGGGACCTTGGTAGCCTTGGCAACCGACTGACAGGCGTGCGGGTGGCTGAGCGAGGCGGAATGCTAGGGGACGGCGTCTTTGTTACCGGCGCGTGGAATGTTGTTTCTGGTTAGTGTCGAACGTGTTCGTACAGTCAGGAGCGTAACACCATGTTTCACGGTTACGTCTGCACTCACACTGGTAAGCGAAAGTCAGCGTATTTACCGATGACTTTTCACTTAGTATATTGCGATGCGAATGCCAAGCAGACGATCTCGGAGACAATCGCCTGCGCTGCTCTCTCATTCGTGTGCCTGGCTTACGTCATCATCGTGTTGGATGCATATGGAATGCGAACCTTTAAATCTCGTTTACTTAATATGTAAGCTGTTTTCGGAAGAGAAATTTGGCAAAGTTGACTCTGAAACGGTGACGAACATTATCCTATCGGTATCATAAGTACGTTCCCGGATGCGATAGTCCCTTTAATATAATGTACAGTATGCAGCAACACCTTAAAGTGATGAAAAGAAGAAAGGAAATAATGCAATAATCGAACGCACATGAAGGTGGAAAAGAGTGAGCGACAGGAGATGTACATATGGGGTGCATAATAGAACAAAATGGTAATTTGGGAAGAGGCACCACAACTGCAATATTTGAAGCAATACATGAAACGGTGAAATGATGCGAAAGGTCACTAAACAATAAAAGTGAAGGCGGTGAAGTGAAGTTAAGGTAAGGAAGATGCAATGTTACGTTTAAATTCAGCATGTGGGGAAAAAATATCACAGGAGGACGAGGAGGACGAAAAAGTGTTCACAAAAATTTGGCAACGTATGAGTGAGTCATAAAGGCAGGTTTTATGTACATAAAATGAAGGGGAATGCGAAGGGAACTATAAGAACAGCGAAAATTTATGCGGTCTAGCAAGAGTGGGGAGTCAACAATTTAATGTCCACACTTGTAAAGGAATGTGGCATCAGCAATTTGACGCCGCGATGTCAGGGGGAGGAGTTGAAAGTATTTTAAGAGACTTGGGTAGTCGAATGATTCAAAACCAGGGATAGCCCGGAGGTAAAAGTTGTGAACAAAGTGAAGTGCGCTTTTCTGAACAGCTTCGAGGCGATTGCTCTCAGTAAGGCAGAAAGCGTTCCATGCAACAGATGCAGTCTCTAGTTGTGGTAAAACAAATGTCTTGTAGCGTTTAACAAAACCAGAGGGAGTGCCAAAAACTTTGCACCTATAAGTTAAGTAACCCAGTGTCCGAAGAGCAGAACGACGTACTGCAGCGACATGATCATGGAACGTCAGTTTGGCATCAAAGCTGACTCCGAGATCACGGACAGTACTTACCCGAGATATTTCAGCACTTGACATGTAAGTACATAGTATATACATGACAAAGCACACTACAACGATTCAGTCAGTCAAGATAAGACTGTAAAGTGCTTGTCGAAGTAACTTGACAAGGTAGGTTGCTCCAGTCGCTAATAGTTCGTGGAAAAAACAAGACGCAGAAGCAGTCAGTTCGAAAACTAGATTCAGATAGGATACCCTCATGGATGCGACGGAAGAGTTCGTCCAGTGTAAGGCACAATATACCGTACTTTGTCTATTAATAAGTGATTCTAAATGCCGTACAAGAGTTTAAGTTCATTTATGTCAAAACCTCTTATTCATGGGGAAAATGTTTGCGGAAACGCGTCGTGCTGATGACTTAGAACGAATCGCGACGCTTTGTTCTGAATAGCTTCGAGTGTTGAAATGCTGCTAATGCTGTGAGGATGCCATACAGGACTCGCGTATTCTAAGACAGGAATAATTCACGTTTTATCTATATGCACGGAACAGTGAGACTGCCCTGAAGAACAACTTCTGGCCGGTTTCAGGACAGGGGATGGGTGATGCACTTGAAAAGTTACTTCGGATCCATCAACTGTCACACTTGGGGAAGCTTCTCGAAGCGCGCCAGATAGGGTGTAACGGAGGTGGAGTCCCGACCGACGATGATGCTATGCCACGGAACGGCGATGACACAAAACACAGCTTAGCTGTGTTTGAGACTTCCTGTTCTGTCTGTCCCTTCGTGTTCCCTAGTCTCGGGGTCTTTACATTATGCATCATCTTCACCAGCCCGCTTGCTTCCTAGCCATCTTTTCATTGTCTATCTCCATGGCTGCGCCAGTGGAGCTGAGGCCGGTGCTCCAGGCGCGTGGCCATCTCAGTCGTTGCCCACGACCCGCTACAAGAGAAGAGAAGACAGAGCTGCTGTCTACACCCGAAACACACAAGAGGGACACGCATTTCAGAGCCATCGTATCGGAAAAGGGCACCTGGCAGAGGACTGTTTCGAAGTCTCTTCTTCAACATACAGGGTGTTCAAAAGTAAGCTTTCACTAGCACTTTATAAATAGGCGAACAAAAGAAAACTGGCTCCTATTTTTCTGTTCCTTGAGTAAGAAACAGGTGCTACATAATTAGCAGCACCTGTTTCTTACACAAGTAGCGTAAAGTTATCATCCGGTTTCCTGCCATCGCTGTGTTTGCGTAGCGCTCGTGAAAGCTTAATTCTGAACACCCTGTATATCCCTGTTGCAAGTAGCAGTCCTCCTTGCCTCCTTCTCCCGTCTTTCTCCTGCTTACTGTCTGCTACACTAAGTATGCATCTGTATAGTGCTGGACAAACGTTTACGGAACGCGCGAGCGGTATATTTTCTCCTCGTCGCGACACCCTAGCGGCAGGCGGAAGGGGGTTCGTTCACTCGTTCAGATGAGGGAGAGGTGTGCGCCGGTAGCGACACTAATCCAAATCACTCCGCGAGCACACTCGAACGATACCGAAACTAACGCGGTGCATCGCATCCCGTGCCCACCCCTCTGAACGAGTGAATTCGCTCGCTTCCGCTAGGGTGTCGCGCCGAGGCGAAAATACACGACTCGCGCGTTCTGTAAACTTTTGTCCAGCACTGTACCACATAACACATACGCCCTTCTTCTTTAAGGTATCTACAATAACAGATATTGATGAGGATGAATGGCTGTCAGGATGAATGGCCGTAACGCGCGAGTGCGTGGCTTGAGCGGACGCCAGCGCTGCAGGACGTAAGCCTCTGGGTTTGAGACAGGGTGCAAGAGATAGGTCCGAGACAGGGTTGAAACATGCTCGTATATAGCGCACCACGACAACAGCTTGGCGTTCTCGGTTGAGCGGTTATCACAGGTACAATCGGGCTGTGCTCCACACTCACGCCCGCGACCCGCTGACATGCAAGTTTCAAGCTTAGCGGCCAACTGTTCTCTGCGCTTCCGTCCGCGTGCGTGACGTCTGCGAGGCGCACGAGCTCTACGATTAAGTCTGATGGTGACTGTATAGCAGGTGAAGACGTTGAGTACACTTGATGTCCGTAGAATGACACGTATGGGCATAAAACCACGCTGTTCGGATGTCTCGCTTTAATAAAATACAATTTCGTAATTTTAGGAGTAAGTTGTAAGGAAACAACACTTTCTAAGAATAGCTACAAAAATCTAATGCCTTCGAGTTAAATGCCGATGTTCTCTTTTCGTGATTCATGATTCTGTGGACGAGGCTCATGGCTCCGATCTCATTTTTTGTTGTATTCATAAAAACTGCATTCCTCTAAGAGAAAGAAAACTTCACGAAATTGCCGACTACTAATTGTGTGAGCGCCAACGACGCCCAATTAAGAATCGCACTTTAGGCTTTAATGGCATTCGGTGTTTCGTTTGTGATGGCCATCCAATTGAAACTGTTTGCTTTCATTGGCGTTTCTTTCATCCCACCTTCATTAAGCGATCGACACTCGTTGAAAGATGCACGGGACCTCTTAAATCGATTCCGCTTCCCTGGGGAAGTGTAATTAGTAGGGTGGCCTCTGTGAGGCGTGCAGACAAGTTTCTGACCTAGTATCTCAAGGGGCATAAGTCATGCTGTGTATCAAGAGTCCTTCGTGTTAAACCGCCATCATCTCTCACGTTACTCAGGTACAGGCCTAACGCTGACACACAAGTATAACGCCATGAATGGCGAGCCGTCAACGGCACCACTATTAAATGATAGACAATACTGGTGGCTGTGCCACACGTGCAGAATGAAAGATGGTTGGGGTACCACAACGCTGACTTGAGCGAAAGAAGTCTCATTTTGGACACCGTTATACGCGCGATGATATAGTTCTTCGACACCCCCAGAAGCTCAGTTGAAGAATGGTGTAGGAAGCAAGCGAGCTGCTGTAATGAATTTGCAGGTAACATATTCATTGAGTATGAGAGCGAAAACAGATACGGATCTGGAAGGGTCGTGCTCTCCCTGCCTCGGCGTTCCTGCGCACGTTCCTCGCCACTTCCTAGCTTCGCAAGTTCGCGATTCCTCCACCCTCGTTAGCGCTATGCCACAGCCTTTCCAATCGTCATGATGTGCGTACCTAGCCATATCTTGCACTGCAAAAAGAAAAAAAAGAAAAAACTTCGACACCTTAGATTCCCTGTAGCCAACCGTCATCGTTGGAAACATCACATCAATAAAGTTCATATCCCAGCTGAAAGGTTTACCAAATTTACTGTAGCTGGCGTTAGCTTTTGGATGCCGTTTCAGTGCATGTCTACGGGACACGCAATTGTTTTCCGTTGCAACGATTTCTGCTACAACTGTAGAAGAACCGGCAAAGTATCCGTTTTATCTCTGCTGCGGAGCTGTGTATATGCAAGCCTTAGCAACAGACATCCAACTCCAAGCGTAGCACAAGACAAAATGGTGTACAATGAACCTCCAGAAGAGAAGAGGAGTAGGAACGAGAGAGAGAGAACGGGAGACAGAGGGATGTGAGTCAAGGTTTCGTTATGAGAGGGCTCCATGGTGGACAGTACTCTAGCCTTTCTAACAGTATCATGTGGTGGTGGGTGGTGATAGGGCTTGCCGTTGTCGGCCTCACGTATGTGGGCAACGTCACGACTCACGCCCTGGAGGAATGTGCGTCCTGGGCCGACTTCTAAGGGAACTGTGCCGACCTATGTCTGAAAGCGTCTGAGGAAAACCCAGGAAAAACCCCAGACAGCACAGCCGGCACCGGGATTCGAACCCGGGTACCTCCCAGTCTCGACGTGACATGGCCAGCACGCTAACCACTGAGCCACGGGACTAACAGTATCAAGTGAAAAGAAACAAGAACAAAGACCGTTGCTTTGTAGCGGTTCAATCGTCGTCGCCAACTGTCGTTCCGCACGAGAGCGCGCGGAGAATAAACCATTGCGGTCTATATTATCATCCATTGACTGCTTGTGTTTCATTCACGACCTTTAGGGTTCATGAAAATATCGCATGCTGGAAGATCTGATGGGTTATTATTCAAGCCGGGTTATTTTTCATGATATGGCACGATACATAGCTTACTTGGCTTGTGTACAAGTTTAGCATCAAAACAGTATTTACAAAGCTAATAAAAAGAATTCGAGACACTTTTGTCACCGTGGGAACTCTTTATTCCTTTTTCCTCACATTGTAGCAAAGGCATCCCTATCAGTGCGATATTTACGCTCTCGGTCGTCATCAGCGGTGCTTTCGTCATTTGAGAGCACAATAAAGGCTTTTATTTTCAGCACGAACGTAGAACGTCGCACATATTTGCATCGTTCAGTCTCCTCTCGCAACGCTTACGACGGTAAGCGCACGGGCTAGCTGGGAACGGATTATTCGGTACTCACCCAGCGAAGCGTACCACGTGGCCCGCCTGTTGCTGTGGCGATAGGCGGAGCAGATGCGAACTTGCGAATCTCCGACGTGGCGGCGAACACGCCCCTGGCCATTCAGCGGCGCAGTGCAGGCGAAGGCGGAGCAACCGCGAAGTTGCGTAGCTAAGAAACGGCGAGGAACGCGACCCTGGCTTCTTTCATATTGTCTCCTTCTTTCTCTTCATACTCAAGGAAAGTGCGACCTACAAGTCGGAAGCAAAAGTGACATGAGCATCCGTTTCTGACGCACCACCCCTTTGAGAGTCTGCTATCCTTGCAAAGCGATTCAGGTTCGCACAGGTTAAGCAGTGCACGAAATGTTAGCGCGCCATGCTACCACTATGGACCTCCAAAATATTCCAAATATTTTCTCACAGATATTTTCTCACAAATATTTTCTCATACGCACATATGTTCCCACGCACCATTTGTATAGTGTCAGCCTTGCTTGTACCGTAGCGCGTACCACGCACCGTGTAAGTATGTAATGCATCATAATCTTGAGACCGGCCTCGATGTACCCAAAGTGAAAAGGTGGAGACCGAGGAAAACCCAGAAAAAGCACCCCGGCAGCACATGGGGTGTCGGGATTCGTTCCGGGACTAGAGTGTAGCGGGCCGTGAGCAACGACGATGATCGCCATGTGCCTGGAGCACCGACTTCGGTCCTACCGGCGCGGCCATGGAGATAGGCCACCGTCATTGCCTGTCCTAGGCATACCATCACCGCCGGTCGGGATTCATGTAGAGGAACGACACCTCCTCTACATTTGGTGACCCGAACGTGATGGTATGCCACGGAGAGGCACTGCACGGGCTCGCGATTACGGGGCCGGGTTAGGCCTTCTTTTTGTGGGCAGGAGCTGGGCTAGGGTTCGACCACTATGAACCCGGCTCGGGCCCGTACATTTCCGGATTCAGGTCGTGCTCGAGCCAGCGTTACCCGGTTGTTAGTTGTAGTGCCCTACGTGGAGGAGAACGACGACGGAGGCGCGTGAGAATAAATCGTTCTCCAGTTGTGGGGATGCTCTCGAACCGACTGGTTTGGTCTCTTACATTGGCGCAGCCGACATTGACGACGATGTGGATCGAATTCCACATAGAAGGTGCATCTGCAAGCCCCATGGTCAGCAGCTGTTCCGTTGGAGGTGAGCACGTCGACTTACGGAGCTCACAACAACAAAAGGAGCTGATCGAATATCTGTTGCTGAAGACACAAGCAGGCAGCGCGGAAGCCCTTCTACAAAGAAAGGTTGTGAAAATCAACATGAAGAGCGAGGACATTCAACGTCTCATTCCTGAGGCAACAGAAAAATACCAGCAATCCTTTGCGGCTAACGCACCTGAAGACTCGGACATACAGGCTCCAGAGAGGACAGACCTACAAGCCCCAGCTCCGGACGTACAAGCACTGCTATCTCTTCTCAAGGAGCAGCAGAGCCACAGGGTGAAACAGCATGACGTCCTCGTCCGCCTGTTGAATTCTACGCTGAGCGCTGTGCCTTCCCGCCGCGATGCCTGTATGCCCGACCCCTTTGATGGCCATACCCAAAGTGCCGATACTTGGTTGCTCCACTATGAACGCTCTTGTGATCGGAATGGCTGCCTCACGGATGACGCGAAGATAGACAATCTTCACAACGTCCTCACGGGTTCCGCTAAGAAGTGGTACGACTCCCGGATCGTGGCGAAGAAGGATCCGAAGTGGGCGTCTTGGCGGGAAAGTCTTCTCCTCGCGTTTGGAGAAAACTTGACGCAGAAATGGAGCGAAGCCATAGAGTACACCTTCCGCACTGGATCGCTTCCAGAATATTTCTTTGAGAAGGTTATGCTTCTGCGCTGTGCTGAACCGACCTTACCGGACGAGTCCGTCGTATTAGCGGAGCGAGCCATACGGGACATCAAGCAGTTTCTTCACCTATATCCAGACTTTCCGCATGGGTGGCGTTCGTGCCTCGAGGCTGCCACACATCATCACAACCGATCTCACAACAAAGGGATTGGTTGCTCCCTCACTTCGCATTGCATGGGGAGTCACCCCTCCTGGCCGCTGACTCGGAACTCGGGATAGCCGACGACCTCCACCTACGGGAGATGCGGAGCACTCACGAGCAGCAGAGTCACTATAGAAGGTCGATGAAGAAACACTTCGATAGACGACACAACACACGTCTTCCGGACATTCAGGTTGGGGACCTCGTCACTGTGCGGACGGGACTACCTGGCGCCACACAAGCCTTAGTAGGTCCCGTGAAAGTACTCCAGACAGCACACAAGCAGGGCGTCCTGAAAACGATCGCGTATAATCACCCCAGTGGCCACTACCGTCTAGCCACCATCGGCAACGTTTTCGAATACCATCCCAGGAGGCATGGTCAAAACACCCCCGGGCCTATGTAGTGCCCTACATGGAGGAGAACGACGGCGGAGGCGCGTGAGAATAAATCGTTCTCCAGTTTTGGGGATGCTCTCGAACCGACTGGTTTGGTCTCTTACATTAGTCAGCCACGGTCAACTTTTACAGCCCGCTACGCTGGGCCGGTCTGGGTAGCATATAAATTATATGGCTCGGGCCGGGCCTGGGCCTAAGAATACGGCCCGTGCAGTGCTCTAACCGGGATAACCTCCCTGCCTCGGCGTGGAATCCAATCATCTTAGCCAACTAAGCCACGAGAGCTGGTGAAACCGGGAGAGAACGTCTGCAACTTGGTATAGAAGTTGCTCACATACGTGGTCGCATCCGAGTCACGTGAAACACGGTTGGCCTCCAGCTGAGATTCTGGACTAGTTTCAAGAACCCGTACAGGTTCGCAAAACCTGCCACTGTGGCATCGCTCATCATCATAGTTGACTGACTGTTGGCGACTTTTAAACTAAAGACCAGGGACAATGAACAAACCCACAGTCAGTCATATACCATTAACGGCCCCGTACTTTTCGTAATTGTCCGTCATCATAATGGTTTCGCCTCGTAATGCTACGAATTTTTATTGGTAGTTTTATTCGTAACTGATAAATTGCGCTGTGTTACGTTACCCCAAAGGGGTGTCTTCGCGCTGCGTTTACTCTCGCCATAAGAAATATGTCTTCTGTCTCGTACAACGAGCTTCCGTCCTAAGCTACACCCAGCACCACAGTGCGCGAGATGACGGAAAAATTCCTCGCTCCAATGGCGCGAAAGGCGTTGACCCGTGAGAAGCGAAATAACCTAGACGGTGCCCGCTAACGCTTGTAATTAGAACACTTCAAAGAGACGAACGCAAAATGCAGTTTCGCTCTTTTCATTCATAAGCTATTTGGGCCAATTTGCATTGCAAAGCGACCACCCAACCAAGCGAAGTCGTCGGGGTCTTACGCCTACCTTAGGAGGCTCCCTCCCAAATCATCTCCATTTCGCTCTGCATCAGCATATTTTCGCCTTGAAATCTGGTTTCTATCTACATTCCCGCTCGATGAACGCAATTCCTGAGAGGTGTTCGACAAAATTATGCTCGCTACTCCTTCATTGGCTCTTCTAAAGTGATGTTTTTATGCGAACATCGGTGCGAGAACTGAAAATGGGGTTAAAGAAAAGGTGGTGGGTACGCAAAGGATACGGCGAACAAATAGGGCAAAGAAAGAGAGTGGTGAAAAACAAGCAGATGCGAAGATGACTTGATGATATTCCGAGGAAACGTGGTTCTACAAATGAGAAACAGTCGTGGTTGCGTACTTTCATTGGTTTGAAAATCTGTTAACACACATGGCTCCTAGCCAGGGAAGAGTAACAGGCGTATGTTCGTTTCTGAAACGTTTCCGTTTTCCGTTTCATGGGGATTACATCTTTCTTTTTTAGCTTTTTTTCAGAGCCCGCTTTGGCCTTACTTCGAAACCATGGAGCTACACCGTATGAAAAAAATTTGCCTTCATTGAGATCCGCATATCTCCCGGGATTACAAAAAAAGAAAAAGAAATAGAAAAGAGTGAATGTAAATGTGAATGCTTTTCTACATGTCTTTATCTTATGGAGTGTTCTGCTGAAATTCTGAGTCCAGCAACTCTAGATGGGAGCAACCAGACCTCCTTCCCAGTATGCATCACAGGTGGACGCTGTCAGTAGTAAGTAATGCACATAAGGATGCAATATAATAATATACATATAGTGTCCCATTTTATCGTCGCGATAAGTATCTAGTTAATTGTGTGAATAGTTCAATAAATTTCCTAAAACAACAAATAACAGACCCCATGTGACCGTTAAATACACACACACAAAAAAAAAAGGACACCGTTTGTTTCGCGTTATCGTGCTATGTCGTGGAAACTTTTATCTAGATATTTCTTCGCATGTGTTTGAATAATGAATTATGTTGACTGCGACGAGTGAGCGACGGATGCGTCCTGAAGATCCCACAATGCTCTTTCCGTTCTTCAGCGTTCTGTAGGACACGGCAGTATTAGAGAGAATAGATTCAAAGAAAGAAACGAAAGAAAAAAGCGAAACGAAAAATCACTCGTTTTGTCACATAATATTACCGGCTATCGCCCGAAATTCAATACTAGCCGATCATCTTAGCTTCTGCCGCTGTTTCCGGTAAGGGATGAACATGGCACGAATTAAGCAACTCAAGGCAAAGGTGCTGACTCCCGGAATCGAACCTGGGTCTTCGAATTTCCGGTCAGATATGCTACCGCTATATATGCCGTATGAGTACCCTTTATAGTTACGAACTCGAATTTCAGAAATGGAGCACTGTTGTTGTTGTTAAGTGTTTAGAGATGTCAGCCAATATTTGGCTTGCTACTCTTCAAAGAGAGAGAGAGAGAGAAAAGTTCACCCGGACCAAAAGGAAACAAGAAAAAAAATATTCACACACACTCACACACAAAAAAATCACAGACACAGGGAAACGAAGATGCGCGGAAGCATACATGTCACAGGTCACGCAGGTTAGCGGCCTTGAGAAATTGTACTGATATTTCCTTTACCAATACCATTACCGATCCCGTGTTCATATGATCTAGGCTTATTTGAGCTCTCATCATATGGCACGAATTTGCCTCTGGTGTGCATACTTCACCCTGTCAAATACGCGTCACTGATACACTATTCTTAGACAGCCTAGCGGCTCACCGACGTGGGACTCTTGTCGCTCTCGGAAAAGAAACCCACACACTGAAAGACAAAAGCGTTCTCGAAGCTGCGAGCGCTCGTGACTGTCGTCGGCTTTCCTTTCCCCGCACCTTCGTCTTCCGGTTTGCTTGTGTCGTTCGTTTCGTTAAAGCGGAATGCATTCTAAAAACGGGGAGACAGAGGCGTGTTTGTACACTCAGTCCGCCGAGGGCGTCTGTAAAGCGTGCTTTCACTGCAGTATTACAGTGTACGTAGGAGAAACAACCAAGCAAAGTCTTTTCCCGGCTCTCTTAGCGAGCAGACACAATGGTATTGCACTATTGAAATGGGGTGTGATGATAGCGTAGCGAGCCCTTAGAACTTCATGACATACGCAGCACGAAGCCTGAGGCTGTGTACAGTACATCACTTACGTCAATCATCACAAATCCATTCCCCGCGTTGCCAGTTTTAGACACGTCCGAAGCGTAGGTTATCGCAGCACCACATTGGTGAGAAGACGTTCCTGTAGCGGTATCCCGTCCCCCATCGAACGAAAAAGTGCTTCACCATGCCAATCGCGCAGAGAAAAGTTCCTAACGTGCGAAAGATAAGCTTAGATAAGCTTAGATAGGATAAGATAAGATTTCTTCCTTTCCGCATCGGCTTTGTCCTTCGTGACCAAGTCGCGAAGGAGATATCCGTAAAATATTTCAGCGTTCGAATACCCTATTTTTCATTTCCTTCGCTTTCCTACGCGTTATCATATGGGCCTGTTGCTCTGGGCCAGGTGGCGCGAGTGAGCATCAACATCAGCGCCCCAAATCATGCAACACTCCCCAGTTTAGCAGACGACGCGGCACTTTCAAGTACACGGTTTCGAATTGTTCGCGCTTTTCAAGAAGCACCGCTTTTTCTGTTGATTTCCTACAGGTTTTGTAGCTTCCTTGGCACCATACCGTTTGACACACCATGCAAAACCCGCTGATGGAACTCCTTACTGTTGGGATCCGCGGCCGTTTGGGCCCGAAATGGCGCTGTGCAAACTTCACTGCAACAGCCCTATAGCGCGTTTTCTACACGCAAAAAAAGAAGAAAAGAAAAAGGAGAAAAAGAAAGGAAGGAGGATGGGGCGTCCGGAATTCTTTACCAACACCAGGTTTCCCAAGAAATAGACTCTTCTTAAACAGGATTCACAACTCGCCAGACGTCATTTGCTATGTTTGCTGTGAATGCTTCTCGCACGACTCGCGCATGCGCATAGGCCATCAGGTAACAGGTCATTTAAGGCGCCCTTACTTGTCTCGATATGCGTTGCACACATGCAGATAATCACGTATCGCTTACTCAGTTTATCATTTATCACTTTCTAAGTGTATCAGTTTTTTTTCGTTTTATCATCTATCATTTCTCAACATGTGCACTTATGAAAGAACTGATATGTTCTGAGGCTGGAACAACATAGAAGGGACAAATACATACAAATCCGGCAATCCAGAAGATGTGGGTTCGGGTCCTACAGCTGGCTAACCTTTTCAGTGACTTTCATCTTTCATGTACACATATGTACTGATGCGCTTGTTAAAATGCAGTCGAGGATCGTTTAAGCCGCAACAACTACTAAAGGAAGATGGACGAAGGGAAAAATTCTAGGGAAGGCAACTCTTTGTGGATATATTGAATGAAATGCAAGTTTAATGACAAAATCTTGTCATTAAAACTACATGCTCCCAATGGTTCGAATTTTATTCTAACTGCCTCCTTCGTGGACTTGGCGGCGTTTTATTGATGTAGTATTTACTTTCTGTTAGTAATATGCTTGCTGTTACTATTTATACTATTATTATTTATACTCTTAGTTACAAGGGGGACCATTACAGGAGGATTACAACACTGCTAATTTCCTTGACACCCAATAGTGACAACATATTTAAAACGCACAGTCACGTAACCATCAATTAACAATAGTAAAATAAGATGTGCACACAACTGAAACTGTTAAAGAGGTCCAGTTGACAACGACAACACAACACACACAGTAGCTATAAAAATATATTAGGCTAGTAGCGAGGCCTAAAGAGCATTTATTGTCCACTAGCAAGTATATTCCAATGAATTTAAACCTTAATTGAAAGCAGAAGCATTGTCTGTGGACACAGCAGGTTCGCTCGGCGGATTATCACCACATGGCATCATACGGCCTCACCACCTAAGGAAAGGTAGGTCGAGACGACAAAGGTGGTGGGTATCTCCTCTTGCTTGTGAATTAAGGTACATATGTATAGTACATAAGAAAGAAAAGTTTCAGTTTAGCCCATCTACGTCTGTGTACCTAGGCTTCCCTGTTCTAAGGCTTTTAACATGTCATATATACAGAATCAGCTTGCTTGAAGGGGAACATTATGAAACGAGCTGCTAACGAGGCTACTTTGTATCTCGTCTGATCGAGGTATCCAGACTGACAGGGAGAGTCTTACTTTTTTTGTACAGGATGTTCGTGCTTTTCGTGAGGACTATTTGGGAAGCCGACAAATTCCCCACTCCGCCCTAGAAAATTTCGTCAACTGCACCCAGCTACGACTACGAGTGATGTGCCTTGTTTTAGACGCAAACGTCGAGTCCGTCACGTGATGAGACTTCGGACAGACGAATCAATTTATAGGGAACACAGAAAAGAAAAAAGAAAACACAACGCTCAGCTTCCATTTTCGCGTCGCACTATAACTCTGCAGTGACCATTTCTACTTATGACATTAACGTACATAGCTGCTGATGTAGTTAAACGGAAGAGGATATACTAATATGTTCGACAGCCATGAATTCTGCGATAATTTTTTTCGTCCCCCAATTTTTTTCTCCCTCGCTATTTAACGATGATAATAATAATAACAATAATAACAAAGTTAGTTTTGACTAGGTGACATTACAACCGCTAGGTCTCGCGAATGGTAACAGTTACAAGCAATAAACACCAACAGGAGTAGCAACACACTGACATCTGGCGGAACTGGCAACATGTAAAAAGAGAAAAGGCTAGAGCAGAACTAATAGCATTGAAAAATTAGTGATGTGGAGCAAATATGTCTATATCATGGTTCTCACAAAGACTGTTCCTACATGTTAAGGATAACAGAGAAAGCGCGCGTCTGACGGAATGACCAAAATGACCATCAAACCTGTCTTTACTTCCGAGACCATTTCCTCGCGTTAAATTTGCCCGATCTTTGTTCCTGAAGACGGCAACAGGGCCGCCGTCACAGAGGGAGAACATCTTGTCATGGTGGTTAACTTCTATAACTGAGAAGAAAAAAAAAAAGAAAAAGAGTAAACTTTAGTGAGGACAACGGCCCTGAATGTTACTAATGCAACAATAACGTCGCCAACTTGATCAAGAATGTATCGCCATTTATTGTAATTAAAAAATGAAGCCTTTCCCTATTTTATACAAAATTCTGCACATAGCTAGCTCTGGCACTGTGTCCGTGAAGAACGCGTAACTGGACCGAAAGTCGCAAAATACGCAACCCATCCTTTTTTATTTTTTGAATAGCAAGCCGACCCCTGTCTGGCTGACCTTTCCTTTCGTCCTTAGTATATCTTCATATCGCCCCCCACCCCCACACCACAACACCCCCTAGAATACTAACTCGGACGACTAGCAGAGCTGGGGTATCGATATCCGCGAACAATCTGGTGGTACAGACACGCAATAATCATCCCTCAAGGATGGAGATGCAAGACGTCCACTGAACGTCGCCGCTGCAATCAAGTATTTCGCACTCTCTGCGGATATACCAAAATGCGTTTGCATACCCGAGCCTCTAGCGCGCCGTATAATAGTGAGTTTTAGTATAACGTACGCAGACGCTTTTGCGTACGTTATACTAAAACTCACTATTCTCGCGCGCTTAACGTTTCGTCACTTTAAGTCAATAGTGTGTTTACTAGGGCGCTAAAAAGGGTTTAAAATCGGGCTGTATGGGTCTTCCTAACTAAACGCGATAAAACACCGTGCCGTGGAGAGAAAAAAAAGGACTGGACGGGACAAAGCACTGACTGACAAGCAGTTGTCAGTCAGTCTTTCTCTTTTCACAGTCAGTCTTGTTCTTTTTCAGTCAGTGGTTTGTCTCGTCCAGTCCTTTTTTCTCTTCACGACATGGGGGGGGGGGGGGCATGTTTAATGGTGAAAAATACAAATAAAACAGGAGGGGTGAGGGTTCACGACACGGGGTTTTATCGCTTTTAGGTATATTTGCTTTACGACATGCTCCACGTGCCGCACGGTAAGACTGCAGGTAATTTCGGCCACCTGGTGTTCCTTAATGTGCGCTTGAAATATTCCAAATCGCTTGGAGCGGACCAATACACTTTGCAGTAGATTTGCATGCCCACAGTCGCAGTATAAGACCATTTCTGCATCTCTAAAGGTATTGTGCCGACCAAAATAGCCCGACAGAAGGCGTAATGGAGGCAGACCGTAGATTGTGGTAGTAGATTGCTGTGATATCAGCGGCGGGATAAGACGGCGATCAATCCGCAAATTGACGTTCCACCCACCAGCATTGTTGTGCAGACGCTTGCGTTTCTCTGCTTGTTACAAGCCTTGTAGTCTCAAATGGAGGACATGTTGTTGAGGGGGGGGGTGGAGGAGGAAATATTTGTTTGCTTACGGGAAATTGGAGCACGGTGACATCATCATGAGCGTGCCGCTCTACCTTGTGTAGAACCGTCTGAGTGACGCAAAAAGGAGATACAACGAGAGGCAGTAAACGAAACAAATACAGCAGATATGTATAAGACCTGACTGATTGGAGAAGCGTCTCAGTGCTGGGAGCTGCAACGAGGTTCTAAACTTGCCTTGTAGCCATTTGAATCAGCAGTCTTTCAGTATCGCATGGGTCGGACTCTAGCAGCATCATAGCACTGCTGATGCCGTTGTGTGATGAGTAGAGTGAGGATTATCACGCAAATGCATTTCTTTTTCTTTTTTGCTCTCGATGTGGTTTCGTGTCTTGACGATGAAAAACAAAACAACGTAAAAACTTTGGTGTCGGTTTGGGACCGATCAGAAGGGTTCTATGGTGCAAATGCGAGTAAATGCATGTTCTGCGCGTTGTGGCGTATTTTGCTTTAGAGTTTTTTTTTTTCACTTCGTGTTAGCGCCGCGACTCAACTGTGGCTATGAGCGGCGAACAGATGTGGACAGATGCGAAGAGGGCAGCAGGAAGGAGTGGGTGACACGGCGTTTAGTATGCGTACTGGGCCGACTTCAGGGGGAACTGTGCACGCATTCGCCTAAAAGGTCTTTGGAAAACCCAGGAAAAAACCTGAGACAGCACAGCCGGTGGTAGGATTCGAACGCACCACCTCCCAGTCTTCAGCACGACCTTGGCTTCCACCAACGAGCGAGACGCCTTAACCCGCTCGGCCATGCCACTGGTACGACTTACATGGAAGTACATGAATAGTGCATATCTTACCATATTTTCAGGTGCGAGAACTTACCTCTTTTCATGGATGATTTTGCTGGTTTCGGGACGGCGTTGGGCCGTCTTTCGCACGCATCCTGGTCGGAATAAAATATTTTCCATGTTTCGATGGGGTTAGCTGCGGTGTTCAGCCAGTGCTCTGACTGCTCCATCCTCCACTGCGTGCATGGCCGACGTGCCGTACTTCACCTTCGTCAACTGCAGACTCTCAACTGAGGTTTAATCAAAGAACACAGCATCTTAAACGCTAACATCAAGGTCACTGACTATCACCTAAAATGTACGGAGAGGACAAAGGTTTATGCAGCTTGGACAAGGTGTTGAGTGCTATGTCCCAGCCGGCAGCATAAACCTTTGTCCGTTCCGTACATTTTTAGGTGATAGTCAGTGACCTTGATGTTAGCGTTTAAGATGTTGCGTTCTTCGATTAAACCTCAGTTGAGAGTCTGCAGTTGTCCTGTCTACTTCTACATTTGTCCTTGTTTTCTTGCTGCTACTCGCCATCATGTCCTCCAGCTGGCCTGCATTTGAGCTACTGTATCAATCACGAACGCAAAGCCTTCAGCTTCATGATTTATATCTGTGGCGCAAATATTCCTTGTGGTGTGCTGCAGAGCGAAAGCGGCTTTAATTTACCGTGTGATCCCTAATAAAATACTCACTTTTTAAAATAAATAGATAGTTATACACTGCTTCCGTACCAAGAACAATGAAAAACCACAGGGCTGGGTGCTATAGGTCCTCTTCTCTTCCTGATTTATATGAATGACCTTCCTAACAATCTTACCTCCACAGTGCGACTGTTCGCCGATGACTGCATTATTTATCGCAACATTTCTTCAACTTATGATCAGCTTACTTTGCAGCGTGACCTATCGTAAATTCATTCGTGGTCTGTCACCTGGAAAATGCCACTTAACCTTAACAAGTGTAGTTCTACGTCTTTCCTGCGTCGCGATTCTAAGCACATTCCCACCTTCCACTACTAACTCAGCAATATACTATTCTCACTAAGCTTGAGACATACAAATATATCGGGGTGCATCTCTCGGATGACCTAACGTGGAATAAACATATCGAGCCCATCATAAGTATAACGCTAACCGTTCTCTCGGATATATCAGACGTAACCTTAAAATGGCCCCACAGCACGTAAAAATGTAACTGTACACATCCCTAGTCCGTCCAAAATTAGAATATGCCTTAGCCTTGTGGGATCCACATCAACTTCACTTGTCCGCTAGTATCGAGGCTGTTCAAAACAGAGCCGCCCGGTTTATAGTTCGTTGATTTCTCACGTTCGTCGTCAGTCACCGCAATTAAACAAGAACTTGAGCTTCCTGACCTCGATAAATGGCGTTTGCTTGCGAGGATATCACTCTTTCATAGTTTATTCATAATGTTCCCCCTGGTATTTCTCCTATAACTCGAGCTACTGTAATTTTGCCACGGTTTGATCACCAATTTAAGGTACAACGCTTCGACCGCCGGAAGAATGATGTTTTCTATATCATTCTTTTGCAGGACGTCTATCGATTGGAACGGTCTTCCCTCAGAATTAGCTTGCATAACTGATCATCCACCGTTCCGTAATCGCATATTTGACTTCATAAGCATCCATTAAGTTCCATGTCTATATTGTTCGCATATTGATGTGTATTTGGAAATATTCTTTATTTTCTATATATTGTTTTCATATTGATGTTTTCTTAGAGCTTTCATTTGGCTGCGCAATTTCATGCCCTTTTCTTGTTTTCAAATCTGGTATTTGGTGTTATTTATGTTAAATGTGTGCGTGTATGTGTATACCAATTGTTTATGTTATTCCACTCCCCGATGTAATGTCCCTGGACCTTTGGGGTATCTTGAATAAATAAATAAATAAATATATTGAGGGTTTTTACTGCATATTTCGAATATTTGCAGTGTATAATTGCATGCATATTTCGGGTAGTTTTTAGTGCATCCGCGCTTTATTGATTAGTGTCATTGTGCGACGAACTCAATAAATTTTCCTACTACAACTCATGAGTCCCACGAAAGACAGGGGTCGTATGTCCCGCTTCACGTAGACGGCCTGAAGCTTCGAATCTTCTGAGGAATGCTTTGGTAACTGCATGATTATAAGCGGGGTGTCTTCGGCAGTGCTGCGTGTGGGGCATACCGTTGAGGCTGAGGGTTCGTACTTGTCCACTACACACCCAGGCGGTGATGCGAGTCCCGCAAACTTGAAAGCTGTTGAACATGAGAGTGAACATGAGTGAGAAAAATGTAAGAGTGAAAGGGGGATGAGTGAGAGGGAGTGGTTGATTTGTCCTTCAGTTGACGCGCCCTTGGAAGTCGCCAGGGAGGTGTGTTAGCTTAGCTCAATTGGTAGAGCCCTGGACCGGTAATCCAAAAGATGTGGGTTCGAGTCCTGCAGCTGGCTAACCTCTTCAGTGACTTCCATCTTTCACTGAAAGCTGTGTTTATCTCACAAACGGCTAATATGAAATGAAAATAATGAATTTGCAACACCGATTCTACCCGATTCTACCCGTATATCGTGGAAGAAACATCAAATGTCCCTAATAGTTTCGAGCCGTGGTCATAGAAATTACAACATACTTGAAAGTAACGCTGTTTCGCTTCTTTTTCGCTTAGAAAAAAGTTAAGTACATATTTGCACATGGGTTGCATACAAAACTACCTCATATGACAACATGCATGCCGTTTATGTGCATCTTTTCTTTGGCTGTAATTTCAAAGATCCATCTGATAGATCCATCCATTACAGATCCATCCGCCCTCTTCGGCGGCAGCTGGAAGAAAGGAAGAGAACGTTCCGCCTGTTGTGAAATTTGTCAAGTCATGGAAACATCACGCAAAGGAATAGGCGGGCACAAAACACAAGAGCGACCAAGTACGAAATCCGTAAGTGAAAAAAGTGTAATAACGGGGCCATCGACCGACATGAAACCTCGTCGCGTAATAAGAGCTGGTTTTTACCTGTGACCAGACATGACGACGTTGTCAAATGACCTTTTTCTGTCTCTTACATATCGTTATATGGTGCATAGTGCTCTGTTGCAAATGTATATTACCTCCCTCGCTAAATGGCGCTGCGGCCTTTTTGCTCTGCGTAAATGCGTCCTCGAAGATTAATGTCGTCTCATTTACACTGAGGATTATTTCGCGGGTGAAAATGAGTAAACAACGTTCTTCGCGCAGGGAACAAACTTATTTCGGTGTTGTTTACCACGCATGAATCACGAGGAAGTGGGCGCTTGACGTCGGGCACCATTTTGGAAAGTTTGTATGGGCACCGAACGACAAATTTAAAGTGCGACTGGGCCACGAGATCACCACGAAAGTCGTGGTATATCTGTAACCTTTCGCTTGTCAGGAACATGTGTACGAAATATCTCCCTCCAAAACTGCTTTTTCAAGTTTAAAAGTCTTGTTTAGACGTATTTCTTATGCTGCGGGCGCGCTGGTTTGTGACGCTAGAGGTCACTAAAAACTGTTAGATATACAGGGTGGTTCACCGAGTGTGATAAAAAATTCTAACTGGCGACGTACTCGCCGGAGGATTGAGAAACTTTCGGCAGTTACCTTCTGGGAACTTTTGCTGCCATTTAGGAAGGCTTTGGACAATTTTTAATTGAGGGAAATTTATTTTTTCAATTTAACTTCGAAAATTGCCAAGCGAACCTCGCTTCTTTTTCTCTTTTTACAGAAATATGAAGTCCTCCACGGAAAACCACAGACCCAACAAAAAACTATGCACAGTATCGCAACAGATATAGTCTTAACAATGTAGTAAAAATTCGGCTTTAGCCCCGCCTGCTTGATTGTCGTAAAAAAGACCGCACGGAAGTTGCGGGGAGAGGAGGAAGTGTTCCCGCCTCTTGTTTTACCTTTCTTTCCTCCACTTTAACCTTGGTGCTGGTGACAACCGACTTATCACAAAGGAAACAAAACAACCGTCTCATCACAAAGAAGGCAAAACAACTTAAGCTGTCGGGAAGCGCCGGGGAATCGCTGTACATCACACAGTTAGATTCGTGCTGCTCCACTCGTTCTTCCCGTGGGGTGAGCGGTCTCAAAAACTCGAGGTCGTGTCGCTAATAGCCTTCAAATCCTCCGTTTTGGGCATCACGGAGCCGGAAAACGCCTATCGTCTTCGAACCGGTAGCAGACGCTCCGGTCTGAGCGGAGTTACTCACCTCGGTCATGCGATCCCAGGTCCAATGAGGAGCGTCCCTATCAGTCACGTCATATAGTGACATGCGTGACGGCGCTCATCACGTGTCTATCGTGAAGGCGAAGGAGGTTGCTTCGCGCACGGGAGGTTCCGGGGGCTATTACAGGCGTCCCAATTTCGTTACAGTTGTACTAATTGTGGGAAAACTCTTTTCGGGTGCCTAACATTCCCTAGCGAACAAAAACAGAAACAAAGTTGTGTGCCTCTAAACTGCTCCTTTAAGAATTGCGGAACAGCTCAGTGTGCGTCGCACGAAATGCATTGTTAAGCTTATCTCTCCTTAGTGTGAGGCAATAAATGTGACAACCGTGTTTTCGCTGCACAACCATGCGTGCATTGTCAATTTTCCTCCGAATTTCGGATATTAACTGAGCTGTAAATCATAAACCCCGAAAAACATCCTCTGGTAACGCGCAGAAATAAACTCTGAAAAGCCTGAACCCTATAATTAGAACTCACCGAGACAAAAACGAACGGCATCATCCACTTGATCACATCGACTATCGGGTCATGTTAGATGTTAGTAGGCCGATTCCCCTCAAAACTTCTTGTTTTGATATAACGACAGCTGAGCGGTGAGAACGTCATTTCAGTACTGGACGAGCACACAGTAAGCGACACAGCCCGGCACCAACTGAAGGGAGCTCTCCCTGTCCTTCGTACTCTAAAGAACATTAATGAGTGCCGCGATTTGTTGGATTGATCTATCTCAATTACGCGAACCCCCCATGACGCACCAGGAGCACCAGTGTCACTTAACTCGGAAATCCGACGATATGTCAAGGACAAATGCGAAGGCTGTGGTCTACAGGAATATGCCTCTGCAAAGAAGTTGCTCATCAAAATTGAAAGGGATGGATGTAACATCAGTCAGACCAAAACATGGGCAGTGCTTAATTTCCTCATGTCGATCCATCTTGGACCATGCATCTCTTTGGAACTGTAGTAAAAGAATTTCAACGCAATACACCACGCAGGGAAAGATCTCATTCAAGCGACCATAAAGTTCCTGGGCACGTTTCTACGTTGGGGAAGGGAGACAGCACCTCATATATGCATATTGCTTCTCACCATATCACATTGAGCCACAAACACACAGCATGACTGCTTGGGATGGTTCTCCAGCCAAGGACTACGAAAGAAAAACACTGTTCTAGAAAACCTACATCACAGACAAAGAAATAAGTGGAACGCAGCATGGAATCGATTAAAAATGTGTTAATGGCGCAAGATTTAATGGAGCAAGATTCATGCGCGGGGAAGGAAACATCAGAAGCATGACGGCACATACTGGGAAGAAGGTGGCATTCAGGAGTAACGGAGAAAGACCCCGAATTTCAGTGTGGAACCCAACCAGCACAAGCCACGCATGTTTACTGCGAAAAACGGAGCAGCGACGTCGGAGAGCGTCAGTCGCGGCGTTGACCCAGTCTCGACATAGCGGACTTTTAGTCTTATGTTGTGCGCCCACTGCTCTTCCTCCAGCCGATAGGATCTTCTCGCGAACTAAAAAGAAAAAAAAGAAGAGTGGTAACAGTTGCAATTCGTACCTTGCCTTGTTTCAGTATACAGAGTGACCCACCGAAAAAGGGCCAGGGGCTAAAGGAAAAAAGGAGTTCTCTACACAAATGGAACCAACTGTACGTGCTTGGCAGTTGTGTGGTCTATCCAAAACTATTTTTTTCATCGCCCCTTGTCAATTAATTAGCGGTAATTAATTTACTAGCTTTTTAATTATCGGTTTTAGCTCTCAGATGTCAATGTGAAACTTGTAGTACATGTCGAAAAAGCCGCAACTGAAGTGGTTCGAGGATGGCTTGTGGTTTCGTTTTTTCCGGGTTTAAAAATTGCTGTCAGAAGCGCGCGCACCACAGAGCGCTCCCCATAATTCGGCGCCCGCGCGCGACGATTGCAGTGCACTCTGATAGGTGTGCCGTGAAACAGGTGAAATATCTTCCTCTTGTGTGACGTGGCCCAAGGATGGTCTCGAAGCGCTAATCTCAAGGTCAATGTACGCCGGAGGGTGCATGGAATCGTCGCGCGCGGGTGCCGGATTGTGGCCAGCGATCTGCGGTCCGCCCGGCAGCTGAAACCAACTTTTAAACCCGGGAAAAAATGAAACCACAAGCCATAGCGACCTCGGACCACTTCAGTTGTGTCTTTTTCGACATGTACTACAACTTCCTCATTCACATTTGAGAGCTAAAAGCCTAAAACCGATAATTAAAAAGTGTAAAATAAAAAAGTAGTAAATAAAAAATATTTTGGGTAGACCACACAACTGCCAAGCACACGTACAGTTGGTTCCATTTGTGTAGAGCACTCAGTTTTTTCTTTAGCCCCTGGCCCCTTTTCGGTGGGACACCCTGTATACGCGTGCGTAATGTGGCTTTCTTAATATTTCAAAAATGTGATGTACACTGTGGTCCCCGGGGTTGCAGCTCTGATCAGGATGACGAAGCGAGAGCCCCCATATTTTTGCTCACTGCCGTGCACAACATCGTGGTTTAATAAGACACAGAAAGCATTACTTCTCAATCCGGCATATTTTTTACGCATAAATATTTTGAAGATTGCCGGAACATGGACGGTGCTGCCAACGAACGGCGAAAAAGAGCAACTTGGGTTTCGGGTCAGCTAAACGAATTCTCTAAAACCAGAGCTGAGGCCGCGTACCCACATGCGGAGAATCTGCGCGGAAACACGAACGCGGCGCGGTAAACTCTTGCCGCTGGGCGGGAAAAGCCACCTCCGCTTACTGCTTTTTGGGGATCGCGCAGTGTACGATTTTTAGCGGCATCCGCACATGCTCGGCCAATCATGAAGTAAAAGGAAGTTGCACGAGTTCGTTTTCTTCCGGCCTCCCGCACGGAGAGCATTGACGGCGTCGTTAACTGGAAGGTATGTCGGAGTGATGCTCACTTTTTTAAACCGGCGAATTTATAAAGGAAATAAAATGCCATTGTTGATTAGACCGTTGCATTAAAATAAACTTGCTTTTTGTGCCGACACTGGAGTAAAATTTGGGAGTACAGATAAGTAAAGTGTAAGTGTAAGTGTAAGTTGTTGACAAGAAGAGAATGCGCTATCGCCACAGCGAGTGAACCCAAAGCCTGAGTTTCTTGCGTCTGCCATGTTGATTTCGCAAAAGCTCAGATGTAAGCATGGAAACGTTCACTACAGTCAATAACTTGACTTCGCTGTCGTTCGCCATCTTGTCAAACACTGTCTCAGAGGCTTTCGCTGTGGAGAGTCGCAGGCGGAGGCAGTATGGCTAGGGCGGCATGCATAGACGCGGCAAGCCGCAGGCGGTTGCACACACCTCTACCGCCTGTGGGTACGCGGCCTTAGTTTCTCAGCGCAAATAAGCAATGCACAACAAGACGGTCAACAACGGTCTAGGGTTTCAATGTGGAACTCTTACTGGATCGTCAACATGCTCGAGGTTGGGTGCTTACTCGGATATCAGCGCATGTCCGTCATTGGGATTCAGATGTAACTGGCTGTCACGCATTGAGGCACATAACGCTAAAATATGGCATTTAATGTACTTCCTCGAGGCGGTAAAGTATATCGCGTTGTGGTCTCACTCCTGGAGTCCCGCGTGCTTGTGCGCGTAACTGGCGAAGATCTGTTCCAGTGTCGTGTCGCAAACATAGAATTCCTGGAACTTGAAGAACTTCCTCAGGATCAGCATACGATTAAATATTTCGGACCGGGAAATACTTTCGCCGTTGAGCCTGAATTCTAAACGGCCGTTGTGCGACCGAGCCAGTGCGCACCCTTCGGGAAACGCCTCCAGAACTGCGTCAGCGATCTCTCGCAAGTGGGCCGTGTCGTTTTTGCGGTCCGGATACGCATCCACGTTGATGGTGACGTCACGCCCAGCTTGCAGCTCTTTAGCAGAGCCTATGCATTCCAGGCGTCCAGCTACCATGATGGCGACCCGATCACACAAGACGTCGAATCGTCCCAGACGGTTGCAGGTTAGTAAAATGGTGATCCGTCGTGTGTCTCGCGTAGCCTGGACTACCTGAACGAAAAAATAATTAAACGGATAATGTAAACTGTTACTAGGAATATGTATGGAGCAAGATATGAACTTGCTTGTTTCACTTGCTTCTTGTTGTATCACTTTGTTTCAGAAAAAAAAAAAGGATGATATGCCCAAAATAACTTACAGAAGTTGAAATGTACTTATGTCAATTAACACAGTTGGCAATGTTCATTTGTCTTTGCTGAGTATGAAGGGATTTCGGATTTCTCATTTCACGGTACTCACTCATTCGTCATCGATGATGGTTGACTAGGAGCGTGCTATGTGGTGAAGTTGTGGTGTGGTGTGGTGGTTTTTCAGAGTGCGGGTTGCATGTCCAGGAGTTTCTCGCGAAATGCCAAAGAGGAGGTTTCAAAGCGGGTGTGATTAATAGAATTAGGCTTCCGAAGCTTTGTTATATCTGTCGTCATATGCTCTAGGTTTTGTTTGGTGGTAACTTCTATAGTTACCACCTAGGCCAACATAGCGTCTTATAAAGGGTGTAAAAGGGCATACGCCCCCCTCGCTCACCGAATCGGAAGCACTAACCCTATCATTCCAATGTAGCAGGTAGAACTTTGAACCTTTTACGCACAACATATGCGACAACTATTACCTCCTAAAAGGTGTAACTGCTTCAAGAGTGCATGTAATAGTATCGCGAGCATCAACGATGACGAATGAGTACCGTGAAATGAGAAATCCGAAATCCCTTCATACTCAGCAAAGACAAATGAACATTGCCAACTGTGTCAGTTGACATAAGTACATTTCAGACGGGAGGCGGAGCCTATTTTGTGCTCATTATGTATGGCACAGAATACGCTCCACCTCCCGTTTCCAACAAATCAGGGGCGAGAACGTTGCCATTCGGGATGATGGTTGGCTAGGAGCGTGCTATGTGGTAAAGTTTTTTTCTAAGAGTGCGGTGTCACACTCTGTATTTGAAAGGCGTACCTTGTGAACATTCCCTAGCGAGACGAGATCAACTTCTGGAATATCAAGTAGAAGTATGGAGGGAGAACCCTGGAGCGCAATCGCCAAGGAAAGTTTCTTCCTGCCTTCGGGAGTGTACGTGTCAACCAGGTCATCGGGATCCGGTAGGTCGACGAATTTCATCAAAGCATCAACGGCCTCCGGCACGTCTGGTATTCCTCGAAGGTAGGCGTATATCTTCAGTGTCTCCCGTCCTGTCAGGGTGTCAATCAGTCCACCTGCGAATGGCCCAACAGACTGAAAATCACGGTCCATGCACCAGCGGCTCTGCAGATATCAAACAGCGCATATCCCTTTCCACACTCTAAGAAAATAGGGTGTGAAAAAGTGGTAAAGTGGTGGGTGAAAAGGGTGTAAAAGGGTGGTAAAAGCAATTATCATATATCCAAATTGCTATACAAAAAGACTTACGCCCCCCTCGCTCACCGAATCAAAAGCGGTAACCATATCATTCGTAGGTAGGAGGGTAGAACTTTGCAACCTTTTAGGCACAACATATGCGACAACTATTACCCTCCCAATACCAATGTAGCCCTCCTCCCCACGCGCGCACACAGATACACCCCTGTGTAGTGCCATGTCG
Source organism: Ornithodoros turicata (assembly GCF_037126465.1). Classification (NCBI taxonomy): domain Eukaryota; kingdom Metazoa; phylum Arthropoda; class Arachnida; order Ixodida; family Argasidae; genus Ornithodoros; species Ornithodoros turicata. The sequence goes on from NC_088203.1 coordinate 90,695,396, forward strand.
TGTCCGTACACTCTTAAAAAAAAGGGAGTGTGTGTATCTCGTAAGGAAAGTACTTACCTTCAGCTGGACAATATCCAACCATTCTCTGCCAACGTCGCGTGTGCTTGGTGAGTTCCAGGCCTTCCATATATGCCTCACCGGAAGTAACGAATAGGTCTCCAGCGAGCATTCGCAGTAGCGTCGACTTTCCCGTTCCAGCCACACCCAAGACTCCAAAGCATTCGTTTTTGGCTACCGTCAAGGACACCCCACCCACAGCAGCACGGGACTTACAAATACCAAATGTCTTCCTCATATTGTAGAGAATGAGCGTCTTGGACTTCGCGTAGTCCCCTCTCAGGATGATTTCCGCTACCTTTCGTTCCTCCATAACCCCAGCATCGAAGGAAGCGCCAGCGACAGAGCAATGCCTCATGCGGGTTGTGTTGGGGGTTTGCGGACGGGACGGAGTTGGTGTCTGTGTCCCGGGCCCTTTGGATGTCTTGCGATGAAGCACCCACCAGAAACGGTACATGAGACCAGAGTCGAGGAAGGCGATGATAGCAAAGTAAATTGAACCTTGTAGAAGCATCGTGACGACTTCGTAGCCACCAGTATGCTTCCCGTACAGGCTGAGAGGAAGGGTAATTTCCGGCTCTTCGCCCATTTTAATGGCTGCACGGAAAATAGAAAAAAAAACGTTTTCGGTATCATAGCTCTTTTACGTGCATGTGTTCTTTCCGCACGCTCTAGCTGACGATCACACAAGGTCACGCAAGGCCCGGTTTCAACCTAGATCAACAGTCTCTTAACTTGAATTTAGCGCTTAACTCTCCTTCAGTAAATGGAGTTGTTGTAACTGAAGCATTCACCACGTCACCAACTAACGTTTGTAAAAAATAATTCAGTGTTACCCTCAAGTTTTAGCAACCCTTGACCTCGGTTCAAAGTTAACCAGCGTTGGTAAAACCGGGACTGAGTGACCTTCCGTTTCTTCTGCCACACTGTGTTCATGCGCCACTTAACCGCATCTATAAGCAGAACGGCGCAAACAAAACAAACAAAATGTAATGACGAACATTGCATTTAGGACAAAAAGAATTCGGTGAGTGTCTACCCCATCCCACACGAACTTTTACGATGAGATTGACCCTTTCCGCTTGTGGTCAAAGATTAACGTTACGGCACTGCACATTATTGGCAGTTCAGGTTACGTATGCAAGAAGAGGCGTTATATACGAGACGCATGGCAGGAGACATGGGTCTCATGGGATGCCCGTATATGACTAATCGCTATCCTGGGAAGAGTATATATTGACGGTCGGAAACCTGCGGATGGCCACAACATATGGATCGTCATCACAACATATCGATCAAGGTCATTCGGTTGGCAAGTGAAGTACCAGTGGGAGGCTACTTATCAGAAAGGATAACGGGATTGCCGATCAAGGGAATATTCTTTGGGCAACCATGACAGCGAAGTATGAAGTGAAGTGAAGCGTGTCAGGTGCTTACAGTTTCGCGCTAAGCCTACCACGGGGTTGATTATACCACGCGGTTGCCAGTTTGCAACGGTGACTCTTATTGGTCTACCGGACCTACGTACCGTCAGTACGAGGTTCGTTCCAGGTAGGCGTTTTTGTGTCGTATATTTGTGCACGTCTTCCACGGAAGTAATAACGGCCAGCACTATAGGCCTTCTCTAGACAGAGTGACACCACATATGGGACATATCCGCAACCCTGTGGCATGGCAGGTTCTACGATAGGGTGTATTCCCCTCTCGGGAGCTCGCCATCTCGCGGAAAGAGTCGAAACTAGTCCCCCTTGTCCCCCGTTCTATAGTGAACTTACTTGCGGCATTTGCGAGAAACTGCAATTACTTTCAGCCTTTCATTATTGCTTGTGAAATGAAGGATGATATTCGGTGCAGCAGCTACTTCAAACAAAATGGGAGGAAATCGCATATCAATGGCAGGCAGTCTTTCGACCAGCACCTGTACGAGTACATCTAAAAACACATGTATCTGTTCAGATACCACCTACAAGCTGCTCCCCGCGTGAATTAGTGGTAGGCGCTCATTATTTAAATGAAAATTCAAACGAGTTTCGTGAAAAGCATAACTTCTAAAGTAGGGCACCATCGGCATTAAAATGGGTACTACACCTTTTGGGACCTTCAATTGACACAATTTAGAGAAAAATCTGCCACCGAGGCGGGTCATTTGTTGCAGTAATTATTGGTTTCGGTTTACACATGTTTGTCGCGGTGAAGCGCAAAAGGACGCTCTTCGACCCCCATATCCACCACTGAATTACGTGTTCGTGAGCTTACTTCGCAACAGGGAGTGCTGAAAAAAACAGGAACAGCGTCAGACAGGCTTCGCCAGTCCCTCACCCCGCTTACCTGAGAAAGGCCGCATATCAGTCAGATACACCCTCCGCTGGCAGATTTTTCTCTAAACGGCGCCCTGCTTTAGAAATGTGTTTACAATGAACGAAACAGGGGGGAGGCACCTATCTGGGACAAGATAATCTGTCCCAGAAAGGCGCTTCCTCCCATTTTCAACAAATTGTATACAGAATGATATCATTCGGAATGATGGTTGGCTATGAGCGTGCTATGTTGTGAAGTATGTCTTTGAACAATGTATGTGATATCGAACAGATACTTGCAAAAAAGAAAGTTCTTGGATTGGTGCATCCCTGCATGGTGTCCCGTTGGCTCGAATCTAGCTTGCTTGACAATTTGCCAGGAACCCCATTTCATACGTTCTTGAACTTGAGTATAAATTCCAAATTTGTCCAAATGAAGTCCATCAACGGTAATGGTTTCTATACGACTAGTTGTATGGGTAGCTATTAGTAGATCGAGTACCGTATAAAATTTCGCATTTATATACGTGATATCCTCGCTGTACACATTCGTCGTCGCACACATTCGCAAATAAACATTGTGCTATGGAAACACGTCCCGAAGAAAAAATATGTCAGAAGTATTATGAAGTATCATTCAGTATTATTATGGCAAATAGTTGCCGTGTGTACAGATTAAGAAAACGTTTTTCAAACCGATCCTGTTTGTGAAACGAACTCCCATGAGGGAGCAAGTGACGAGGAATTTGTGCACATACAAACTTTTGTACACTTTACAGCATATTATTGCGTTGATACTGTCACCCGCTTTATCCTGACAGACTGCACCTCTCGATGGCTGCAAAATATTTCCATATCTCTAGCACCCTCCTTTATTGTTTTACTAATCCTAGAGTCTTGGCAAGCTAATTTTGCAGAGGTATCACCTAATTCAGAACGTCACTGAGCAACGGCTGTGTGTGGTGCCGTCGCCGATTGGAAGCGCCCCTACCGGGGGTTTCACGAAAATCTCTCAGCTGAATAATTCAGAAACGGTTGATGCCATAGAAAGGCTTTCATTTCGGTAAACATCCTTGAGACATCGGTCAAGAGCTGACCAGTAAGTAGCTCATTTGCGTATAGTAGTTAAATAAAACTCCTTGATTTTACGTTTTACTTTGAGGTGTACGTTCTCAGCACCTCTACCTTCTGCGGTCGGAACCTTCAGCGAATTGAGACACAGAAAAAAAAAAAAGAAAAAAAATCTGCGTCGTCACTTTTCGAGATTTCTTCCAGCAATTCCTTGGTTTCGGTTTCTACACTCTTAAAAACAAAACCTCACCGCAGAGCATGCAGTGCGCCAACCATTGCCGCGAATGATGGTACGCCTTTTTGTGGCAATTTGGATATATGAAAATTGCCACAAAAAGCGTACGCCCCCTCTCTCTTCGAATCAGAAGCGATAACCCTACCATTCTTGGCAATCCTTGGAGCACCGCGTGCTATGCGGTGAAGTTCTGTTAGAGTGTATATTTATTGCACGGAGTAGCGGAGCAATGCGCTATTCGGAGGAGCGGTCCGGCTCTGACTTGCTCGTCTGATTCACACACGGTGTTGACGGAACGCAAGGAACTGCCGCAAGGAATTTCTTGGGTATTCCTCATTAGGTTCACAAGAGGGAACATACCCCCTCCCCCCCTCAAAACCCACCGTCACTGGGCAATTTGGCGGACAAGAGCAGAGTACTGATTGTCTAGAGAGGAGAACAGTGCCTTAAGGGTTGTGCGTTGGCGTCTTGGTGAGCACGACTGGACGACAGATCAAGCCAGGACCCAGATTGCATCCACATATTTCGTGAATGAGTAAAAATAATGAGTCAAACTCATTACTGAGAATGTAACTACAGTACTTCGGTTGCATGTAATTAATTACCTTACAGGTCACAAAAGAGATGTCAGCAAACGGCCATTTGAGAACGTGTCCTTTTGTGAGGGTGTTGATATACGCCTAAGGTCGGTTTCACACGAACGTTTTTGCGCGGCCAAACGTTGCCAAGACGGACCCATTGGAACCTGCTGAGCTCGATTGCCTTTATGGTTCTAATTTTGAAGCAGACGGACGATAAAGGAGGTTGTGTAAAACTGCCATAAAAGCTCTCCTGAATTACGCGCTAAGCAGTGAACACCCTTTCTGTTGGGTGTGCCGTTCCCTAAGGCTGCTGGAATGGGCTGGGGAACTGTGCCGCGATTCGGCCGGAAAGTCTTCGTAAAACACAGGGAAAACCTCAGACAGCCGGTGGTAAGATTCGAACTCACTACCTCGCAGTCTTCAGCACGACCTATTCAGTTAGGGTACCGCTGAACTACACTCAAATAGGTGTAAATGTGGTGTGACTTTGATATGGCAGATACGAATTATAAAGTGAGCTTTGGTAAACAGTCATAACACACTTACCAATACAGCATTTGTGAAGCGAATTACTGAAGCGCCACACTTCTTCGGAATTACAGAAGCTGTCCAATTCTTCGCCACGTTCCATACACAGAAGGTTCTCCTTCCGCAAAAGGATTAGTTTGATGAGGGCGCGGCAGAGCAAGAAGGTTGGCAACCATTGCATGGGAGAGCTCCTCAGCGCGGTCACCGCCAGCATGCCCACACTTGATCTTTCAATGTCCACCAGGTCAGCAATAGCTGCAACCGTTGCGCCGAATACGCCTGTGCGAGAAAATAAGTGCGGCAAGTTGAGGTGACAGCCATATGGATGAACTAGCGACAGGACAGAAAGCCGCATTAACCTCGTACATGTTACAAAAGCATATCTGCTCTATTGAACAGGTTGGTAGTGGCTGGTATCTTTTGCCTCCATTTGCAAAACAGATTTATTCTCAGGATGTATCATGCTAAGGCATGCTAAGTTATTAAAATCCTGTGTTGTAAAAACCTACCTCCACAGAGGTAGACGTAGCTGAGAGTATAAAAGGCAGCAGAGGCGCTGTTGAACAGAAACGATGCCAGGTAGGCCAGAGGAACAACGGACGCGCTGTAAGCCATGAAGACAGCGAACACGGCAGCTGCAAATGGGCGGTCCCTTCACTGACAGTGCCAGAGACCGCTGTGAATCTATGACAGTCTATATTATCTTGTACCGGCTGCATGTGTGTGTGTGGATAACACGTAACTCGCTGTGTAATGTGGCGCACTAATACTTAACAAAAACAAACAAAAATACACTGACGAAAACGTGAAAAAAAAAGTGAAAAATTGCGACCTAAGGAGAGTTGTGTGCAGGTACCACTAGGGGCACTACCGATGAGCATCCATATTGGGCCATCGTTTCAGTTTCTGTACCAATAGCTCCCCTCTAGTGGTAGCACAACTGTCCAGAAACCCTTGTTTTCCAGGAAAACACATTGCCCTATTCTAATACACGGAAGCAGAAATTTCCGTCGCGCTGAGTATGGCTTCCACGAGCCTTTCGCACGCGTTGCGCCAGGGTAAGTTCGTGGTAGAGAACGGCTTAAGGGTACAAATGCCACTCAGGTTTATCTAAGCACACGCTTATAACACACGAAATACGCTGTATTTCGAAATTATGGCTCTAGATTGTCAGGGACCATAAAAGCGCGTTCCCACCGCCGGACGGGAGCTCGGAACGGTGCCCGCAACGGCAGCATTGTCACCTGGAGGACGCATGAGGCCCGTTCTCTGGCGCCGTCCAAGCAGCCGCTCCTTGGGCGACTGACGACTGCGGACGGCAGCGACCAACCAATCAAAGCGAAGAACAAGATGAGGGTCTGTGCGGTCCGTGACGTATGGAAACAAACGATTGTCTCGTAGCAAGCGTGGAAGAATGGCTTCCCTCGCCCTCGTCTCTATCAGTCTCGCCTCTCGCCTCTCGCCTCTATCAGACTCTATCCGCCTCGTCCTCGCCTACGGCGAACTTCGGTGTGGACACTCTTGCCGTTCGCCCCCCCCCCCCACCCCCCCACCCCCCGAGAGTGCACGACCGGCAGTGGGAAAGTAGTTTCAACCACTTGAAGGGTCATCTCGGCAAGCTCGCGATACCTAACGACCAGCGTCCCGGCTGAACAGCACCTCATGCACCATGCTTCTCGGTATGGATGCCATGAGCACTGTTTATTTGCATTCGTCATACTGCGTTTCTACGATGAGCTGTGCAATTAAGCATCTTTTTGGGGACGCAAGCGACCTGGAATAGCTCTTTTGACACTTGTGGTGCCAGTATCTACATATCTTTCAAATCCTATCCCACCCAATCGGTCAAATTGCTTTATGGACAGCGGTAATGAAACGGTGCGACGCGTTTGACAATCGAGATCGTGATTGGGTCTACTCTACATTACATGACTGTCTAAATGAATCGCAAACCGCTGTGATGTTTTAGGGAAAGAATAGGGCTGGGTGCGGATGACGGCAGCGGACTATATGTACCGTTGAGCGGAAGTACCCATTGTTCATGACACTTCCTCTACACAATAGACGTAAAGTAGTGCCCCTAGCGACAGCTATCTTAATTAGGCTTTACTTCCTCTCTCCTGTGAACAATTGGCGTAACTAGGTCTCTGTAATAGCAGTTCCTAGTCATGGTTGTACTTGGAAGGGCTAGAATGGGCAAATTCGCAGTGTTCGTTAGGCTGGCATCCTTGCAGGTTCTTGACGAAACCAGAGAGAGGATTCTGTGGAATTTTGTGGCGCAAGTACGGTACAACAATCGCACTACATCTGTGAAGGTACAGGTGTCCAAGAATAAACACCTCCACGCTTCCATGCAATACAATTGCAACCCACTTAATTCTCCCGTGCTCAATGGACTTACCAACATACAGGAAATCTTCCAATATCGTCCTACAAGACCTTACTGCTGCTGTAAACACGACTGAGTGTACGGTGCAGAGTCCCATATCGAAGACGAAGTTGCCGACCCAATAGAGCAAGCCAGACAGTCCAGTCATCAGCTGCAGGAGTTTGGACTTTGTCACACGTTCCCTGACCGCAGAATCCGCAAAACTCGCTGCGTGGATGCATGCGCCCAGGGGCACGAACAAGCTGGCCAGTATGCGCACCTATAGGAATAGAAGAGCCACGCAATGCCCTTCTGTGTAACAAAATTCCAGTGTGCATTTTAGCACCCCACATCAGGCGGCGCGAAACGTGCCGTCCTTAAGTTCAAAGAATACATAGATCGTAATTCATAGCTAACCCATAACCCTACATTTCCCTTTCTGTTGCGATTACAAAGCAGATGCACACGTCCTATACAGCCTCCTGGGCAAGACCATTGCCTCAGTGGTTTATCCATAAAATTTCTTTCATAGGAGTGCGTAGAGAGTGGGGTGACGTCGTGACATGCAGGCTACTCCCCATGTATTTTTATGCCCCAAGACGAATTATTGCAAGAAACGTTTAGGGCTATCTTCCGGATTTGGGGGTTGTTAGGGGGTGTAGGGGGATTTCCGATCAGAGAACGTACAGTCCTTGAGTGCCCCACCGTTTTCTGGAAGTACGAGTTATGAACGGCGTAAGTATGCAGTCGTTCAGGGTTAGCTGCAGGTCAGCAGAGGTCTACAGAGCATAAACCTAGAGCATCCCGTGTCCAACCGTCAAATCAGAAACCGGCGAAATCAGAGACTCTGTTTCACTTATTTACCACGCAGCATAATCCATCAGGTTGCGGCACGGACGAGGCAAGCAGCTGTCACGAGCTGAACTTTAACACATGTCCAGTATGCAATAGTACTTCCAGGAACGACAAGTCAAGCACTAAGGTACTGATGTCCCTCCCGAGCTATGTAATAGGTGTATGAACCTATTTATGTAATAGGTGTGTGTGATTTGTCCCGTTTATTCGATATCACATTTCCAATTTTTTACGACGTATCCTACCTTAACAGCGTTTCGGCTTATCAATTTCAAAGTTCGGTGTCTCGCACTTTGTTTGAACCCCGCCTTGAAATGAGAATGCTTGATACCAACAATCACAGCTACGAGGCACATACCATGATCGCGTATATGACATATCCTGTGCTGCGAGGTATCCGACCCACTTCGGACTCCAGAAAGAGACCGGCCAGCGTCTGTTCAGACTGCATCGGAGCGAACGTGACTGGTGCGTTCCTCAACTGGATAACGACCTCGGGATCACCAGTCAAATTCCGAAGCACAGCCGTGTGGTACAAACTGAGGAGGACCAAGGGCGTGTGTGGGCATTGGCCGTTGTACCACAAGTTCACCCTGCATAATTTTTGCATGTCATCGCCAAACACTTTTTCCATATTAATAGCATAGGGGAACCTGGCACAAATAAGCTGTCTGGCCGATGTTATAGAGAGATATCGATATTCGTCATCGCCTCTCAAACTAAGCTAAGGGCAAAAGTTGAAGCTCGCCTGTTGCAGTCAGCACGGGACATGGCTTACCTGAAGCCTGGCTCGTTCTCCACGACCGTGCCCATCTGCACACGAAAGATGAAACGCCACATGGACATCCTCGATATTTCGAGCAGGTCATCTGAAGGACTCGTCGGATCTAGATGCATTTCTTCGAGGCCTCTTTGCCACAGGGTTCGACAAAGCACCTGGCTGGTGAAGTTCTTCCATTGACCTTCTGTTCCGCGAATTTCACAAAATCCTTGCGGATCGTTGAACAGTTCGTCGAGCTTGTAGTCGAGTGTTTTCTGAACAGATTGCTCTGGATCGAGAATGATGTACTCGCAGATACCCCACACGAGGAACACGACAGCCGGTAGGCACCAACGCGTAGGTCTCAGGGCTCTTTTACAGTCGAGGTAGCGCTTGTAGAGTAGGGTTGAGAGATAACGTAGCGTACCGGGTTCTGTGGCTCTGCCCCACAGGTCAACGGTTTCTGAAATAGAAACCGTGTAACAATAGAATCGCTATTCAAAAATGGACGGATAACTGTTCTGTGGCATTTTGGTGCTTTTGCTCTGATTCTGTTGCTTTTTGCCCAGTCCCCCCAGCATAATCTTTTGGTGCAAAAATACTCAACTGAACTGACTAGAACAGACAATAAGGGTTACTGCTTGGACGTACCTGTCGTACTGGACGCCCCGGGTGACGCTGTAGTCTTGACACTTGTAGCGCTTCCTCTATCCCTAATCCTGCACGTGTGAATACGTTAAACCTTCGAATCGAGACCTTAAAATCGAAAACAGCGAAACGGCGAATGAGTATACGTTTATATGATGAATGGTGCATGCTTTCTAAACCATCCTCACCTCCAACAAATATACTATAGAACAAAGAGCCGTTGATAAGCGGTGCAGAGGAGACATACATACTCGCTGCCCTGTGCAGGAACCTTGCCCCAAGCCACTGTCAAGTGATACTATTCACAATGAAACAGCCAAATATTTCATACTCTACGTTTTTCTCGCGGAGGGGCATAAACGGTTAATCGGATAGATTCAGCATCGCTCCATTCGCAGACTTCGAAATCATGATTTTCATGCTGCCTTCATCATCGGCGATGCCCGGCTTCCATTTCGACCTGGTACAAGACCAGTTCGTTACACGCTGTAGTGAGGGAGCTTCAGAATGTGCGGGTGTGTGTAATGGGATGAGCACGCACCAAAAATAGACTACAGGGCAGCAAAATCCGGCACAGAGGGAAGAGGAGGGGGGAGTGTCCTTGTGGCTCGATTTTTCAACACTTGATGCGTACCGACTGGTCCAACTCTTATGGTCATCAGACATTGTCAACTGATTGTGAACTATAATATAAAACAGTTCTACTTAATAACCTCTGGTACAAAGGCATCGTTTGGATCCGGGGTATGGAATACAACGCATACTCCACCGAACACGCGTTTGCCGAGGAATTTTCCTGATAATCCTCAATTTGCTTTTGATAACAATTGATTATTCAGTTATATTTTTTCCCCGATAACCTGAGACCAAATACACCCCAATCCCCCTCTCGCTTTTAGGGCCTTCTCTGATGACGTCGCATCTCCAAAGGTCTGACGCCTGACCTATCGCTATTCGCTTTCTGCTCTGCAGTGCAATAGAGGTGGACGGGTAGGTGGAAGGCTTTGAACAGACTAGTGAAACTAAAGAACAGGGATAAGACACATACCGTCCACCCCTATTGCACTCGAGTTTCAATACATCGTGCTGCTTTGCATTGTGAAAGTTTCGGTTTGTTTGGCGTGCGCTTTGAAATCGCGATCTTTTTCTGTGGGAAATGTTACAATGCGGTCAATTTGACGCTTCAGATAACAAAGATAACAAGCAACATTTCAGATATGGCACAAGAAAATGTACAGGCGGTATTTTACGCAGCAATCTTCTGCGAGGGTAGTACGCATGTAATCATTTCCGTTTAGGTTGGGACGATTGTTACACAGCCACGCAGAATGCAACATGGTAGTTACACGAGCACGACATATGGTGACCTCTTACGCTGCTTCTTTTTTTTTTTTTTTTTCAAATGCGCAGGATCCCATGGTATACGAGATACATTTTCCGCAGAATAAGTGCAGTTAAACGCTGAGCATTCGTTTATTTTTGCTTTGACATAACGCTGACATTATGAGATTCCAGCAGAGCTTCGAACCGGAAGCGTGAATACATGTCACATAGCAACTTCCCTTTCGTCATTTTGACCCGAAGTTCCAAACCACCCATTGTACTGACTGCAACATGCGGATGACGCTGCTTCATTTGGGAAACATGAGTATTATGTCATGATTCTCACAAGACACGTCACATTATTAATCCACATTATTACTATTTTTTAAAAGTGTTGGTGTCGACCCGGTCAAAACGTGGAGGGAAGTACGGCGCGTGAGGGAGGAGGAGGGCAGTGGAGAATAAGGGAAACTAGGTCACACAGCCGAAGACAATGTACGCGCGCCGGGGTGGGTGACGTTAGGGAGAGCAGCGAGTCTGCCGAAGCGGTCTTGGCGGCGCGCCAGATACGCGGGGGAGCCTGAACTTGCGGGTGTGCAAGGCGCGGATGGGCCGAATTCAAGTACACAGCGGAGTATGAACCGAGTACGAGCGCTGGGACGAGTAGACACCAAAAGAAGTGTGAGCGAAGGCGACGAACTGCCGAAGCCGAGGAACAATGCAAGCAACGTCAGGCAGCGGATGCCGCTGCTCGCCTCCGAAAGCGGACGAACAAGACTGAGGAGGAGCCAAAGCAGCGTTTCAAAGTACGCCGCCGACGGTGAAAGAGGCTGCGCAAGCCTCCACTCAAGCACCCTCAAGTAGTAATGCTTTCCGCTATTGTGGCTGTGGGGTGGATAGTAGTGATGGGTCGGCTGAATGCTAATGCATTTCTGCCGCATTAACTACATTAATCGTCCTTGAAATTTTTTTAAAACAAATATGTCATACCACAATAATGTTACCTGAGGATGACGTCTTCCAGAGTTCTCACTGTAATTCCCAAATTAACGATGTCCAATTCGTCTTGCCGAAGTTCAATGTCCAAGACGATGTCACGCATCGTAGTGGAAGGATCTTCGCTGTCGGTTATCTTGTACGTCACTTCATTGGCGTTGTCAGAGACGCGTTGAATCCAACGCACTCTCCTAAGCATGCACGATAGAATCAGATTGCAGCTGCTCATACATGCACGGCAACTGTCAGGTTCATGTTGCATAATGTGGAACGGATATGGGCAGGCAGTCGACTAAGTCACCTAAATAGGTGCCAGCTCCCAAACGACGTGGCTTTCAAACAGTATGCGCAACAACAAGAGGCGAACAGATACATATTACCTGGATGAAGGGTCGCTACTACGTCGAAACACAATTAATGTTGCCCAAACAGTCAGTTTTTTTTGTTTGCTTGTTTGTTTTTGCTAGAAATTGTGCTCAAAGAACGTTCTGACCAATGCGTGTACCGCGAGTGTTCACACTCATAGGCTGGTCCTGTGAACCGTTCGTTTTTCGATCGCTTGAACCACAAATGCACGTGGAAGTTCATTGAGGGTATCACCCTTCAAGACTGTGATCAGTATTAGGATATTTGAATATGTATACGTGCCTTCGTAAAATATGTTTCAGGAGCTTATCATTGAATGCCGCGCCTTTCTGGAAGTGGAGCTGGTATCCCATGCCGATACGACCTCGTAGAAAAGATGGTGCGCCAGCACAACTGATATGCCCGCCTTGCAGAAAGATGACCCTGTCAGCCAAAGCATCAGCTTCTTCTACGTCTTCTGTGCAAAGAATGATTCCTCGAAAACGACGAATCTTCAGGAGCAGTTCCCAAACGTCGCGCCGAGTCTGTGGGTCCATTTTACTCGTAGGCTTGTCTAGCACCAGAAGCTTTTTCTGTGGAGAAATGCGTACACATGACCGATGAGAAAAAGCTGCGATGATTCCGACGCTTGATTATCGCCCTCTAGGGCAGACCATTTCTACCAAGCGTAGAACTTCCTTCTTACAAAACGTTTGGCACTTATGCCCCTTATAACCCTTCTACTCCCTCGTAAGGAAACCTAGCCATTTGTTTGTTCATACTTTTATCACTATGCGGCTCAGCCTTCTCCAAATCGTGCAATTCGGAAACGTCACTGAAGTTCTATTCACGAGTTCTTAGTAGTCGACTTGGTAGCCAAACCGCCATCTTTTTTCACGTCCAGTCATCATTTCCTTTTTCGCTTTTGAAGTGGGTCACGTCGGGAAACCACTATTGATCATGAGCGACGTGAACACAGTGGTCGGTCAGTGGATTAATTTTGCCCACCTGATGCTTCTTTTAATGTGCACAGAGATCTCAGCACACCGCATTGAATGCTCCTCGCGGAAGACTGCGCATCTAAGCAGCTGTGTACCCGGCCACGAAGTTGGACGTATACTTGACAGGGTTTGCATCCGCAACCTTGGGACCCGTAGGCGGACACGGAACTACGCGATCCCCCGAGGACGGTGAAAAGCACGATTTCTGATTACCAAGCCCTAAATCCGTATATTTCTGAGTACGGTATATCCGTACATACGGAACGAAGGCTACTTCGTTCTGTGGCTAATTCCTTTATCATAATGCTTCACCTGCTTGGCTACACCTTGTCCCTTCTCCAAGCCTCTGTGTTACTATGTATCACTCCACCATGGAAGCTGCGGCAATGAAATATTTGACAACTTCCTACTGACAATGCTATTGAGATACGCCAGCATTTATTCTGCGCTAAAAGACCACTGGTACCCAGGATGTCACACATACTCAGAACACAGGATATAATAACACAAAGCGCACGACACTCACCGAGTCTGACGTAATTATGGCTATGGCGACGCACAGAAGTCGTTGCTGGCTGTCATCAAGGTTTTTCTGGAACTCCGAACGAATAGCATTCATGTTGAGGTCGTCCATAAGCTCGGAAACTACGAACCGTATCAGGACACTATCGATGCCGCTGAGCTGAAACGGATGAGGTTGACGACGTGCTAAGCCTTGGAAGAACGCTAAAACTCACCACACCATAAAACAGTAAGTGCTCTTCTACGGTGAGGCCCGCGAAAATCACGTTTTGTTCTGGACAGAAACTGAAGCATCTTCGGGCATCTCTCGGGTTCCGATGGACGTCGTAGTGATCCACAATCACTTGACCCTCGTCAGGGGCAAGGTAACCTAAGAATGACAGACTGCTAATATTACTCTTAAAGATCGCGTCCCGTAGATATTCACCGGTGATTATCTGGAGCATAAGAGAAGCAGCTCTATGGCGACCAGAAAGGAGGACTGTGATTTCTTTGTCGAAGACTCTCAGGTTCACCAGTCGAAGCACTGGCTTATTTCGGACAAACTGCGTAAGAACAAGTAAGGTCGAAGAACATCCAATTAGTATATCCACAATTAAGGGAGCATAAATACTATAATGGAGTACTCGAGCATAATATGCAAGAGAAACACTGGAATAGGTCGCCATCTACCAGTGTAACTGAGCTTCACTGGTACATGTGACTCATTAATCAGTCAATTGAATCAAAACAGGCGCAATTCGTCAGGGTAGATAGGGAGGATATATAGTTCTGAGATTTTCGAGAAAACCTAAGTGGCAAGCAGTTTGCGGGAGCCAGCTCCTGCATCACTCTGAGCATCATGACTATCTTCTTTTTCAATGAGCAACGCGGAATCCTTCGTTCGTTTGCACGATTTCAGTAAAATCTTTCTCTTACTACCACACACGGATTTGAGTAACGCTCATATTACTCGATTACATAATCAGGATAAAATTCACAAACATGTGATTCCGAACTCTGCAAGCTCATGATAGTAGCAGAAAAAAAAAGTAATACGTGGCGTTTTGCGCTTACTTTGGTTAAGCGCACCAGATACAGAACAGGCGCAGAGTCTCTAGGATACGTTTGGATCATCCTCCCGGGCACCAACTTGCAGCTATGGTACACGTTCCTCAGTTGCTCAGGTTGAATTACAGGTGGGGACCAGTAGGACCACTGCAGGATTAAACATACACGTATCTAGCATGAAAACATTTTCTGTGGTTATACTACCTGTATTAGAAACCACGGAGCGCGGTGCAATCCGACACCAAACGGGAGTACATTGTCGAGGTACCAGGCTAGAAACATCAAAAGAAGACAAGACAGCAGAGACACTAGCAGCAACTCCAGGAGAGTAACATTGTCGGGAGTCGCTGAGCGATCGTAGAAATTTGTCCAGTTCGCCCCTTCACCTGAGGAACAAAGTTAAGGTGGAGGAGGTGGAAGTTCCCGGAATGCATGTCCTAGCCACCCTATACTTACTGAAACGTTCGAATCTTTCGATAACGATCCAGCACCAATGTAAACACATGCCGGGTACGAAAGATGAAATCAGCTTTTTCGGCCTAGATATCAGATAGTGACCAAACCCGTACGGATTTTCAATCGTCAGGTATGGAACTAGGATGCTGAGGATCCAGTAGAGAGGAGAAACCACCAGGGCAGCACCATCTGCGACATGATTCATCCGAAATACCTGTAGCAAGAACGAATGCACTAGGACGAAACCTAACTGAGGAAGGCCACACATTTTCATATTCTCTTGCAGCCTCGAGTTAATAAATGGCTTACACAGCGCGTAATGAGAAAACCCAGGTGGAATTTCGAGGCGTACATGATCGTCCTATGCAGAGTCCTACAGACTGAGGACGGCTGCCCTCAGTAAACAAAACCCGTTCTGGTCTGAATAAAAAGTTGGTAGATGAAACAGTCTTGGGGAGGGAAACGTGCACACAATGAAACACGTTCAGTATAAATCTTGGATGCAGTTTGGATGCGTGTTTGAGGAACATTGACGGGAACCTGTCGATGAAAGATCCCACTTTGAATTGCCGAACATGAAGCTGCTTTTTATCAAGGAAGGTAGTTCAACAAAATTGGAAATGAGAAAGTGGTTCGAAGTGCCGTTCGTAGCTTAAAATTTAAAAAATCTACCACTCAGTACCGCATTTTTAATTTCCTCACACCTCTGTTGTCTACTGTTGCTCGGACCCAAACCGCAAAATAGGAAGTAGTGAAATTGTAATGCAATGTAATTCAACGGAAATAACGCATTGGAAGTCTCACAGCTGTTAACGAAGACAGATATGAAAAAAGCATGCATGATGGCAGCGCTTCCATAGAGGACGAGTACAAGGTAGACGAGGACAGGATCGGCCTTGACGAGGAATGATTGCCCTTTGCTGTTTGTGACTTTGTAGAGAAACACTTCCATGAGGGCTTCTAGTGGAAGGAGGAAGCTTTGGGCGCTCACGAAGTGGCTGAACCAGTAGACCAAATCGTTGACACCGTTCAGGCGCTGCATCTCACGTTGTCCACTTGCCTGCAATCAGGTGAGGAATGACCTCATGAAGGCAAGTAATATTCTACTTACTTTCTCACGAGCCAACTCGACAACCAGCATGCAGAATGGTAGCAAGAAAGATATTCCAAAGCGAATGACGGTTCGAACAAATGCTACCTTGTACTGTTCCGGGTAGACACTAGGGTAAGGGAACCTCTGGAGAGATACCTGTCATAAGAGAGCAAAGAGAAAGTCACGTCTAGGTATTGCCGTGTAGTAGGCGAGCCAGAAATACGCGAACATTAAGCATAGAAGTCGACCTAGGGGCTCGGTAACAGACTAGGTCCAGTGCATGCGTAGCAGAGGATTCTGAGCAAATCACTTTTGAAAATGGCGCCAATTTCTACACGCCTGCCTTCCGTCGAAAGGGAATGACAGAAAGAGAAAACATAAGTTCGTCGAACCATGTGATATCGACATTAACACATACGACACACAACGGCTAACTAATCAACGATTAAAGTATTCACGCCTGTGTTTAAATAAAAACAACTTGACTCACGTTATGTTCGAGCTTCTGGCCGTTCGCCTTTGCTACAAGCTTCAAGTAGGCGCTCTCTACGGCGTATTGTACAGGCAGAAGATGCGTGGTCTCATTGTAGGCAGATAAGTTCAGTGGTCCAGGACAGACCAGGTCTCGTACGTAGTCTAAGTTGATGTCGAAGATGAGTCCATTGATGCGAACAGTGTAGAAGAATCGTGTCATAGTCTGCGACATCACCGTTTGGCGACGCCCTCGGCCTCTACGGCTGCTGTTAAAAATTAATGCCACGATGCTACCAGGAGCTGCCTTTTGTTTCTTGCGTTGCAAGTGTGTATCGATATCCTGATCCGTCTGGAATGGCATAACCTGCCGAAGGAACATGCATGCAGGACAACTAACCATACACTCAACTCGGTACCCTTCATTGTAACTCTTAGCGAGGCGTAACCTTTATGTAGACTTAGATTTCTAAATATCGTAGAGGTTACACGTCCCATACCTCTATCCAGAGGTTAAACACGACTTGTAACGTGACACTGGAGGGGCAATAGAGGTTACTTCAGAGTTCAACGGAAATCCAATCGTCGTAACTTATAAATGTACCTTTTATAGGAACGCTGTAACTTCTAAACCAATTCCGCGTTTGAATTTCCTTCGTTTGTTTTTCTTGTTTCTTTGCAAGGTAACCTGTATGAAAGGTTCTGCTCAAAAGTCACTGTTCTCGTTTAAGCCGCACATTCAATCATTCAGTACGAGAGTTTCGGATCGGTGTGCGTTACGTTATTTTGTCTCTGCGTCTGTACGAACTGCGGATCGTGTTCAGAATTGTAAAGAAAGCACAAGGTTGAAGTGATGGAACTTTATCAGGGTATTTCTACGGTATGTTCACTACAAAGTTGGACAGTCTTGGAACGCTAATCGCAGTATGTTTCTGTCTGTCGGTTCAACGGTTCGACACAGTGTGTGTGTGTTACGTCTGTTATTTGCTTACTCCTTTGTCATCCTTGTGTTTTACTTCTTCATGTGCTTCTGATTAACCATAGCCGCGTCGCTGATGTGTCATTCTGACATATCAGAAAGGAATAGAAATGTTTTCGGCGTACTGAAGAGGGAGTTGCAACAACGTGAGGACTGTGAAGAGTATGCCTCCTTGAAACTGAATGTCGTTCACCACAGCTGAAGTGTTGCTATTGTGACGTCCTCGTGCTCTTGCCTCAGCTGTAGTTCCAGGTTTGCCAATTAAATAACATATGCTCCAGTTGCAATCATTTCTTCATTTCATTTGTTGTGCATGTGATTCTGTACATGTAGTGATCACTCGCTTTTCGCCACTGGATGCCTTTAGATGAATTACGTATTATAGCTATATGTTGCGAATGACAGTATGCGTTCTGCACTGATGAGAGCTCATTTTGAGCACCATTTGTTCTGTAGTGTCTGTGAAGAGGCGGGCATCTTAGAGACATCCATGGCTCGCGACTTTTACGTCGGTGTGGCGGTTAGAAGACAGTAACCTCTATTTATAGATCTGTGTAACGTGTACAGAGGGTATTGCCCATAGGTTACAGGGTAACTTCTAAAATAGAGGTACCTTTACTAGAAGGTACCAGATTTAGAGTGTAGCAACCACGCACTTCAAAAACTCACGCGGAGTAATTCATATGTGATAAGTGATTCAACCCCACCATGTTAAGGGAATAGTTGGACATGTGCAATAGACAATGAAGAACTCCCTGTCAATCCCTTTCGTTCAAACTCTATGTATTTTTCGAGTTTTCAGTATTTTTCTGTGGACACCGGCAGCGCGTGCGAGCGCCGGGGGAGGAGCATATCACGGGAGGCTGCGATCGGCCAACGACACCTAGATACAGAAAGCCTGCTCATTGCCTCCTTTCCCACCTTCGCTACATGGACATTAAGAGTCAAAATTCGTCTGCTACTGCGATTCACCGTTCTGCGAATTCAAGAACTCGCAAATGACTGCAGCTCACCTGGAATCTGCAGACCTAAATATTTAGACAAAAGGTGCAAGACGCGTTCCAGAAAATCAGTTTTGAGAAAGATTGAGACCATTTTGAGCTTTACTTCTAAGTTTTCCCATGTAGCCCGCGGGGACGTTCAATCACAACTCGCAAACGACGGTGGTGCATCTTCACGGACACGACCGCTGAAGGCACGCTCGTATATTGCCTGCCGCCGTTGAAAACACGGTCCTGATTTGACGACTTAATTGTTACGTCACGTCGACGAGTAAGGCAGGCTTTATCTAGGTAGTGTCGGATCGGCCTGCGTGACGTTTCGTGACGCTGCCTCAGGGCTGGCGATAGGAAGCCATGGAAACGGGAACGCCCTCTTGTCGTCACAACGTTCTCAGACTGACGTCGCACGCACTCCTTCGCAGGAAAGGCTAGTCCCGTGAATCTTGTTGCTTTCAGATGCCTAGAACAAATCGAACAGCTCCAGCCTACCGGAAACTAATCCACGAGTCTGATAAAGTTCGAAATACACGACCGTGTGCCACAGAAATCAACGAATCGATGCTCGAACTATCCCTTTAAGGGAAGTGCTTCAGGACGAGAGACACCGATATTTCGATCTTCCATCCCGCTATGCATTACGAATCCACACATATAATTGATATTGCCATTCACATATTGTGTCCGTCGACATACATTTATCCTTCCCTTATCCTCCACTCAAGATGTTCAGCGCGGCAGCTGGATTAGAATGCTTCTGTGAAAGTTCACATGGTTGCGAAACAAGTTCACATCGTCACGAAAGATCAAAGCCGCAATATTTATTTACCATGCTAGTTTGGGAGCGTAACAGCAATCTGCATAAAGGGACCATTTGGCCCACACAAAAAGTGTTCACAGGGGGTTAATTTTGAAGAATCACAGGAATCGCTGCATGGTACAATTTCACTTAGGAATATACCGTCTCCATCAGTAAATAGGTTGTCCAGGTTGTGACAAATGTGATGCATGTTACGGAAACCGAACCACCATGTATCTAGGACTCAATAGAATCCCACATTCGTTCTTGGCGTCCCGGTGCGGAAGAAACTAGGACATCATATTTCAAACAGTACCGTGAGGGGTAAAATTCAGTGAGACTTTATAACCTCTAGACCTGCAGATCAAGTCATACGTACCATCGGTACACCTAGGGTAGAAGCAACTTCGGCGCAGAGCATACGGTAGAACGCAGCGTCGGGTGCATAGTATATGGTCGATATGTTACCGGTAAAGCCGTCAAGTGGATGCGCCGGCTTGTACACCTGCTTGGGAGGCACAGGCACAACGGAGGTGGTGTCCGCCGCATCGTTCCAGATGCCGATTAAGACGAGCAGGGCAAAGGCGCTTTCCAGCAGACTCAGAAGCCAGACTCGACGCACGCGGTACAGATAGACATTCTTCCACATAAGGAGGCATGTCTGAGTCCCGCAGCCTATAGTTCCTGAAACCATTGGTTATCCTGAGACTGGGTGCGACGAATACTCATCCTATACCTGATGAAGAATCCATGCTGTAGACGAGCAGATGGTGTCGCCGTCCAGGGTAGTCGTTGACGAATGGTTCCGCGAGACCGCACGATGCACGGGCCGCGAGATTGTCTAATGACTATTGTGATGCTGTTACTATGCGACGCTATTTTACACTGTTCTGGTACAAGTCGACTAAGAGAATGCTCGACAAACCAACGTGGAAACTACGCAGTTAGAAAGGAGCAGGATCTCCAGAACACTTCGAGCGATAAAAGACGGCCCCATAATTTCGGAGCGGGGCGCGGCGCTCGCGTGCCCTGGGAGGCCGAATTCCGAAACTTATAGCCTTGACTGTGAATCATTTTACGAACGTTTTCATCAAAACAACAGTACATAAAGTTATAGTTCTTTCATGGTTCTTTCATGGTTACAATTTTCTTTACAATTTTCTTCGCATCTCTCGGTATTTCTTTAGCGGACGGATGACACATTTTAGTGCAGTGCCCCCAAAGGCAGCCATGTTTGTTTACATTGGGCATGTGTGTTTTGTGCTAGTAACTCGACGCTTGAATGTGGCTCAAAATATATGTGATATTTCGGTTTATTTATCGACGCAACGTATAGTCATTGTTCGTCTGCGTGGAATTAAACTGTGATTGCAACTAGACTTAAGCGGTCATTTGCATTTGAAGTTTGCGGAATATATCGGCTTGTACCCGAAGCGGGAGAAATTATTGCTTTTGTAAGGAATTGCAATGATGGCCATATAATGTACAAGTGAGAGTCTTCAGTAGTTATATTTGCCAAATTCCCAACTAAGCGTACAAAACAGCTATCCATGAGCAGTGTGTTTCGGTTGTTGCATGTCTGGTGGCTGGGATAGTTCGCTCTCCGAGCATAGCATCGATTCGTTGTTTTCTGTTGTAGACGTTAGTGCATTTCGTACTTCATCAGGTACGATGGTCTGTGTGATCCAGGTCTGTGCATTAGTTTGCCGCAGCTCGGGCGATATGATTTATTGTAGGCCTTTCAAAATAACGAGGTCCAGGCAAGTCCGCTTTTCCGCTGAGAAGGACGCACGCGCGACGTCTGTCTAAGAAGAATGTGACGTCAAGAGGGCGGTCCGTTTCCCCGGCATCGAGATGCGCCTTCCTATGTCCAGCCCTAAATCAACGTCACGAAACGTCACGCGATCCGACCGCCCCCTTCGGCAATATGCTCCTGTACCTGCGTTCGGCCGCGCTGCCGATGCCCACAGGAAAATATTGAAAACTCGGAAAATATGTCCATTTCGAACGAAAGGGATTGACGAGGAGCTGTGCATCGTCTGTTGCACATGTACAGCACGTTTCTTGTTTGCTTTTTTTTTTTTTTTGTAGTTTAGTCAGGAAGTGAACTATCCCTTTATAAGCTTTGTTATGGCTGCTCTTGTTGTAGTTCGATTTAGAGGGACTATCGCATCCGACTCGGTTGATTCCGAAACTATAGTGTCGTTTTACCCTTCGTTCTTCACCGACAAGAATTCCGAAACATCCGGCGCGAAAAAAAAAAATGGAGCAGTATCAGGTGTTTGGCTTATCGTGTTTTAGGATCCGCTCTCAGAAAGACCTTTCAATCTGCTAAATATCCACCAGCCGAAACGTTCCTTGTCAGTGATGAAATTTGGGCTTCTTGATATGAGACCATATTGCTGCTAGCGCATGTGTTGTGTCCCTCTCTTATGTCTTCGTCTTTTTAGCGCTGAGCAGCAATATGTTCCTTATCAGTCGGGGTGCGCAATAAAGAAACAAGCGAGGGGGAGATAGCGCATCCCGAGAATAGAAGGACCCCTCTACACTGACGCTACGCTTCACCGAGCTCCAAAAGTACGTTAAAAAATGCAGTCGCATTTAATAATAATAATACTTAATCATACTTCATTGTAAATGTGGCTGCTGAAAGCGGGTGCCTGCGAAGCCAAACGACAGGAAAGTTGCAAAACATTTTCCATGAGATGACCATGGAGACATCTTGATGTGCTTTTGGTATCCCTCTGTCTTCTTGATAGCCATAGACGCTTTCGAGCCCTTAAACTTCCATGTCAGGCTCTTAATCATCATCAGCAGCAACACCATCATCATCAGAACCATCTCTGTATCCTTGTTCAGAGCAGAACACCATACTGTTCACCTGCTACGAGCAATAAAATTCAAATAAACAATCCGAATACATCTAGTACTTTCGCAACTCCTAAACTGAACTATAAACTGTCCCCATTTTACATATATTACTCACTATAACATGCTGCGATGTATTTCGCAAAGCGCTGAAAAGTGCACGACTGCACGCAGGAAAATATCATTCTATATAGATTCTGAGATACTTGAAGAGAATCGCATTATTTTTCATTTAACCGAGTTGAAATTGAGGAACATCATCCAGAACATACCCACCTGAATGGCAAAACAATAAACGAAGTGGAACGAAATTGTTTTGCGGGTGTGCCGATTTTTTATTTTATATTATTTTTATTTTTTCGCTGTGCTCTACGTTTCCCATTTATGGAAAGCAGCAAGAAATATTTTTTCCGCTACCATTTTGAAATGTAGCGGGACACGTACTCGGCAACTGAAAGCGAATAGGGTAGCGGCACTATTCTGGTAGCGCCCCTATATAAAACACTCCTAAAGAGGCTAGGTTAAAAAGATGCTGTACATATTATTGAATTCAAAATTTCTTATCTGAATTCGCATTTTTGGAGTCTTTGTACACTATTGTGTTTTGTCCTCGTGGTTTGGTTTCGTTTCGTAGGGAAGAAAAGATGAATATAACATGGAGAGTGTGACGCTCATAGAGAAGGCGGGCTACTCCTGTTTTACAAATTGCGATAAGAAAGAAAGTAGATGAAGGTCCAAGTCATTTCGATGTCCTCCAAGCATTGTTTGCGATTTCTTGCAGACATCAAGTTAGACTTCGTTCCTCTGACCATCGGTGTACTTTCCGTGGTGCCCGTGTCAACTTAAACCACCTATTCAACACTTTTCCTGGAGGCTGATAGGACGGTCAAATTTTTGTATCTATAACGTTTATTCAGTGATATTGTAGAGATGCTACATGGAGAGTTATCTTCTACAAGCGTTCTCATCAACAACATTGTTTACTTATTACTAGACTAAAGCGCAGTGCGAAATATGTCGCTTTTTTCTAAGACCGCGGGCTTCCACAAGAGATGCCTTGAACAGAATGGTATTGATAGTTAAAGGGAGTGTAAAGTGAATGGCAAACCTATAGAAACTGCACAAAGACGCGGAGAGACAGAAATGCTCTCAGATTGCGATACATTCCAACCGTTACAACAGTTTAAACTGAACTTCTCAAGTGTTCCTGTTGTTCTTCAAAACAGCTCTAATAGTATTTAGTAACCAGTTTCAAATGCGTTACGTAGTACTTCAATATCACGTGACATCTGTACGCCAATCCGGGGTCGGCTCCCACTTTGTCCTCGGCGAACGTCAAACGTCTCCACCTTTCAGCTTCTGGAAATGTTCAAAATTAATTAGTGCGAAAAATTTGAAGAACAGAGAGGTGATGACTTGTGTCTGTCATCCGACAGCCCAGTTCCGCATTATGGTATCTTGAAACGTGGTGGTTATATTTCACTTTGCAGTCCCTTTAAGGGGAAGCAATAATTGCGATCGAAAACTTTCTTTCGAAACTTTTCGTCATACAGAAGAAACGACGCGACTTTGTTTTTTGTTCACCACACTGAAGTGTGACACGTCTGCACAGCCAAAGACAGGGAGAAATAATAGTGGATCGAGCTACAAAAAGCCTGTCTTCGAATGACCTCGCGAAGCAACATTGATTTCTCTTCCTTTCTGCAGAGTGCAGCCTGTCTTTTCGCAGGCTAGAAACAACCGTAGTATCTTTCGAATCGGAAAAATGTTCGTAAATTGATCGCCTCCAACGGTAATGCCTTCTGTCTGCGAAATCGCTGATGGCCTTAACTGAATTATTTAACCGACACTCTTGCGTTGATCGGAATTCCTCTTCTCAACGGCCGTTACGCAAACTTGCTGCCGTGATGTGCAGGGCCACAGGAAGTGCATAACAGTAACAACTACGTGAAAACTTACTTCTCACGAAGCAGTGACTAGATGCTCCCCATTTCTCCTGGTTTATTCTACGTTTCTATTCTGGTGACCCGCCTTTCGATGATATTGTCGCATCACCACGCGCTGAGTAGTACTGCTTACTGCTAAGTAAGTACTGCTTACGAATACCTGGCGCCAAACCAGTGATGGGCAGTACTTGAAGTACCAAGTACTCAAGTAGGAAGGAGTTTCCTCAGGACAGAAGCCGCCGATATTTCGAACAGAGACTGTTCTTCTTCTGGGCCCCGTCCTCATCATTGGCATGGTATTTAAAGGGTTAGGTGTGACGTGTTTAAAGGTTCATGCGAATTGTGGGTCAACAGCCCGGAGGGAAGAAAGGTTCCGTACGGGGTTTTACGGCCGGAGTGAATGGCTGCTTTGTTAGAGTGTGGAGGGGATTATGTGAACGTAGTGATCTAGGCTACAGACCGGTTACAGAAAAATGGAAGGTTCACGAACACGTGGACGAAACGGGACAACAGGCAAGAATTGGCAAGCATAGCGAAAGATAAGGAGGTTAGTGATTACGTGGGGGAAAATTCCAGAACCAGCAACGGTTTTATATATATATATATATATATTTCGTAATGTAAAGTTGTGGCATGCAATAAAGAAAGTAGAAAGCAGTGGCCATGCAGAGCATAACAGATGATAATGGAGGTAGAAGGGAAAAGCATATTTTATTTGTGAAGTGTTTCTAGGGTGCCTTGTGATTTGTTGATACCGGACGGGTGAAGAGCGTTGAACTTGTATATGAGATAAGACTCCCTATCACGTCTGTCACGTGTGGATCTAAACCCGGTTTCTAGAATATATAGTTTAATGTTGTCAAAATTGTGACCAGGAACGTTAAAGTGTTCGGCGACTGCTTTGGGGAGTTTGTTGGACGTGTCGGTCCTGTGTCCGGTAAGGCGGTTGTTCATTTGTTGGCCGGTTTCACCAATGTATTGCATAGAGCAGTCGCCGCATTCAATGCAGTATATGACATTGGAGCTTGTGCATGTGAATGCGTGGTTAACGGGGTGGGTGTAATTGCTCGCAGTGCTTTTGATGGAGTTAGCGTGTTGAACGTGCTTGCATGTTTTGCAACGCGGGAGGTTGCAGGGTCGTGTTCCCGTGTACGGGGTGCTTGTTTTGCTGATTTTGGCATTGACCAAGGAGTCTGCCAGGTTTTGAGTCTGCCAGGAGTCTGCCAATGATGAGGACGGTGCCCAGAAGAAGAACACTCTCTGTTCGAAATATCGGCGGCTTCTGTCCTGAGGCAACCCCTTCCTACACTCTACCGGTTCGCTGGATTTCTACCCATCCAAGTACTCAAGTAGTACTTTAAGTACATTTCTGTGCACTTGTACTTTACTTTAAGTACATTTTAAATCGTGTACTTTGTACTGTACTTGAAGTACTTTTTGAGTACTTTCCCATCAAGTACTAAAGTACCCAAATCTGGAATCCAGACAAAAAATCACAAAAGAGTATCAAAAATGCACCCTATACTAAAAGCGCAAAAATTACAACACGAAAACGAAAACACACAGATAGGGCTATATATCTGAGTTTTCGTCTTCTTGACATCATTTTAGCGCTTCTAGTGAAATGCAGTACCAAGATTCCCAGTATGACATTTTACCAAAAAGGATTTTTGTGCTTTTAAAGGGCATATTTGTTGAAGCAAATCTATTGTTGCGAGGCTTAAAATGTTGAAAAAGTATCAACTCTTCTATGATTGAATAATGCCCCTGCCACACGTGTACTCTTCAGTGATAATTGAAACCAATCGTCATTGAGCACGCGCGTAGCGCCATCGAGGGTGCAACGTGTCAACCTTTCAGGGAGCATTGCATCCAATGCTTTTTGCGAAGCTGACACGTGACACGCCTGGTGGCGCCACGCGCGTGTTCAATGTCGATTGAATTCAATGATAATTGAAAACTGCCCGTGTGGCAGGGGTATAAAATGCATGGAATGCAAACCGGCAGCACAATGACTTGGTCAATTGTCATTTCAGCTCTCCCAATGCAAGGTTCTATGCTTTCTTTATATTGTTTCCTTCATTGGCAATTAATAATCAATTTATATCACCATGTGTGATTGCATTACACGATGAACACTCTGAAAGACACACATGCTTTCATTTTTACATTTTGCGTTTTTTTAATTGGTCACATGGATTACATTGCTGCATATCACAGTCGTAAAAAAATGAAGGCTTACATCGTGTTTCATCCTCTTTAATTTTCTTCATATTCTTTTTTAAACATGTTGTATTTCAAAAAGCAGCAAGGAATGCCCAGAAATGTACAATCTCTGTTGGCTTGTACTTTTTTCCCCTGAAATCGTCTAGCTTCCTATACCCGAAGATTAGTACCGGAACACCACACTGGGCGGGTGGTCTTGGATCAGTCAGGGTATAATACTATTTTCCATAATCACAGCACAGCACAGCTGACTGATTGCCTCTCTACATGTAACTGAAAATTATAACATCTGATTAGCACTTAACCTAGGTCTTTATGGTTTCAGAGCATTTGTCAAGGATCCTCACTAAAGTTTTGCAAAAAGAGCAAGACACAGATACTAAACAGTGATATGGAAAGTGATACAAATTAAATTGGCGATGTACTTGATGAGTACTTGAAGTACTTTGCCTAGTACTTTATACTTTACTTGAAGTACATTTGGAATTGGGTACTTTGTACTGTGCTTGAAGTACTAATGACACCAGGTACTTTACTTGAAGTATAATTTTGAGGTACTTTGCCCATTACTGCGCCAAACACAACACTTTGAAAAGCTCTCGGAAATACTTGCGGCGGGGCTTGCAATTCGCTATATTCACCATTCCCCACTCACAAAACAAAACCACTGACATCTTCCTGCAGCCATACTGAAAAATCCTGAGTGTGAGCTCGCTAAAGAGAGAGAGAGAGAGAAAGAGAGAAGGAGCACTCCCAACACATACGTCTGTGAGGCACAACTACGGTGCGGTACAACTACGCGCATTGCACTAAACGCTAGAGCACGAAAGAAAATGAATTGGCGCTAAGTGTCTGCGGCTCGCCAGATACAAACGCTCGAACAACATGTACGCGTCAAGCTGTGTCGTCGAAGGCGCGGGGGCTGCGGACATTCCCATTGGTGTTCGTAGGCACGTGACGTCTCCAGCGCTGCCCCATTGGCGGTGGCGCATGCGGTGACGTCAGAGCGGGATACGCTTGGGCGTCCGTGGTACCGTTTTTCAACCCGTCTATCCCCCCTTATCTGTGGAATTTGGAACGCAAGCTCACACTGAGTCAAATAATCGTCAGTCATAAATATCTCCTACAATTTAAACAAGGGGCATTGCAAACCCTTTGATGCAAATTTCGTGCTGTTCCTTTTGAAGTCAGCCCAGAACGCACGTCACGTCGACGTCCCCAAACGGCAGGCAACAACTTAGTGATTAATAGCACCAGATGCGGAAAATTTCTTGAAGTGTGGCGCAGTTATGGGGGGGGGGGGCACGCAATCGTGGGCACCAGCTCCCGTGGCATAGTGGTTAGGATAATCGCTTTCCACGCCTTTATTTATTTATTTCTTATTTCTTCCTATTTCTTTTTATTTATTTATTATTATTTTGTATTTCTGGAATAGCAAGCCGACGTCTCCTTTGGCTGCCGTTTTTTTTCCTTTTCGTCTAATAAACATATCCCCCCTCCCACGCCGAGACTGGGAGGTAACTGGGGTTCGAATCCTGTCACCGGCTGTGCTGTCTGAGGTTTTCCCTGGGTTTTCCGAAGACTTTCCAGACGAATGTCGGCACAGTTCCCTCTGAAGTCGGCCCAGGTCACATTATAACCCCCACTCCTTCCTGCTGTCCTCTCTCCATCTCTCCACGTCTGTACGCCGCTCATAGCCACAGGTGCTTCGCGGCGATAACGTGGAATTTAAAAAAAACAATTTGAAGAAGTAAAGCTGGGCGACCTTCCTACGACATCATGCTCCTGTCGAGAAACAAACGGTGTCGAATTCGCGCTACCCGTCCGCCAACACCTTGCTTCCGTTTCTAAGATAACAAAAGTTCGTTCAATGGACTTTTTGGCGCCGAGGACGTTGTTAGGTTCTTGTTTTGCCCCGGAGCAAAAACGAACGATTCCCGTTTCTCTCTATCAGCCGAGCAACGCAGAACGACGAAGTATGGCGCTGAAGTGTTCCCTGCTTATTAGGAACCGACACAATGCGACGGATGCGCCCTGAACGACAAATGACGATGAGGAACACAAACACAACGAGAAGATAGCTTGGCCAATAGTTCGCAGCCGTAAGGCAGAAGAAGGGTTGCCTTGCTTTCGGAGTTTGTGTACACTGATGGAAGAAATAAATAAGCAATCTGATACGAATTCACATGGCATTCTGTTCTCTCGTGGCGTCATGTTGCAATAGTCGTGTTCAACATGAGAAGAAAAAAAAATCTAGTCCGTCAACTACATACGCTGTTGGAGATAAGGGTACGAAATAGCGTGCCGATAGAAATACTGCAGAGTCATCAGTAGGGGAGCGCACTTTCTGCTACAGCGTAGCGTCATGCGGCCAGTGTTAACAGCCAATATGGAAGCAGAGTGAGTGTGATGTATTACATTACCTGGCGCAGGGAGGGAGCGTAACCTCACTGCGTCCAGCGATCCTATCTGCGGCGCAGTAATATTTTGGGAGCTGACGGACTACATATCTTTTCCTTCTTAAGTTGAACACGACTATAGAAAGTGTTGTTCCAGAGGGTAAACGATAAGCGACAAGAAATCGCGTATGCTTGTCGGCGCTGTTTCCAAATTTGAGTTTTTCGCTATATTGTTTATTGTAAAACCGCAACAATGGCGATGTTCTCTGTATCCCTTCTGTGACATCACATCATTTCCAGCCACGAGACACGAAACGTGTAACGCACAATGTGAGAAACGTATCAGAGCGAGCCTATCGATGTTGCATTCACTATCGCACTGGCATTCCTCCGCAACGGAAACTCTATAGCTGATACTACACGCCGTAGCAAACAGGGAACCTGTTGTCTGAACCATTTGTAGTCCGCTGCACCTGCCCGCCCGCTAATTGGTTAAAACGAAAAAAATCGCCAAAAGAAGCTGACTTCTCAACGTAACAATGTACTACAAAAGTGAAATCAAACAAGTCAGGAAAAAGGTATAGGACTCGAACCTAGACGCTCTTGATTTCCGTTTGTGATATTTATGTCCTGAATGTATACATTGTAAATGATATATACGTCTTGAACTGTAACTGTGTGAAGCAAAACGTTCTTTGAAAATAATAATAATAATGCTTGGGAGTAGATTTACTCGTAAGGTCAGTCCGCTCACAACTGTGTGGATGCATGCTGCACGTCCTGCAGGGTAGGACCGCGGATGTATGTTCTTGCTCCCGTGCTGCCTGGTTTCATGGCATTTCTGATTGCCCTTGTATTTATGTTCTGTGGAATGGAGCCTCTTTCGTTTTGTTGGACAACGGGCAGTTTCTAATGAAGTACCCGTTGAAAATATGTCGCGAAAATATATCGTGACATATTTTGGTGAAGCAATACAAGATCACAAGAGGTATGTGTGTGTCGTGCAAATAAGACGAACGTATAAGTAGTACTTAATGTGCACCGAAACGAGCTTAAAAGTGACTGAGGCTCCTGTTGGATACTTCGAATGCATAATATACCAAAATGGAAAAACTAGGGCGATTGCCACGAAGTTTGTTCGGTATCGTTGAACACACTGTTCCCTCCATCGTTTTACGTGTCCTCTGAAAACGGAAAAGTAAAGGAGGATTGTTGAAAGTACAGAAGGGTATAAATTTACAAATGGGGGAGGGGGTCCTTTTTCAAGGGTTTAAACTTTAAAGGGATAGTTTGCCCTCCACGAATCGGTTAGATATTTGTATCTACGGGCAGTGTACCCCGATGTACTGAAATCCCTTATTTACTTTTCACCAACTCGAACTACATAGCTTATTGTCGGCATTATGAAGCATAGGCGTCCACTTAAAATTTGCGCGCAGAAAGACGTATATGTACGACATCAGCGCCAGGACATGTGGGCGTTCATTTGACATTCCTGCAGAGCTCTTGGCGTCACGCTCACGCTGCAGGGAATACATGAGAAGAGGTGTGGGAGAGGATTCTGGCACGTGAACGTGCTGGCGAGAGCGTCACGTGAGTCTGTGAGAGGAGATTCGTCCCCATTCGCTGCTCCACGCAGCCGCGGGTCCGCTGCTCCGCTGACGGCTGTCACGACAGTCTGTTGGAAATATATCGATTTGGAGAAAGTGCTCGCAAGAGAATTGTTTGCAGTCAAATGCTCCTGCACAACCATTTATTTCAATGACCTTAGGGATCTTGAGCTCAGCAAGCCAGCAGACTGAGTTACAGAGGCTGAGTACCAGCTTCACTAACATTAAAACCCCCGCTCTGCTGGTCCCATTTGCTTATAACATTTGACAGTTGGTTGCGACCTCATCCCCTCACACAACAACCCGTTCCCTCTTCTGACACCACTAGCGCTATTCTCTGCACCTACGCAGCGAAAAGAAACTACCCCCCTTACCTCAGCCTGGATCTGAAAGCGAAGACCAGAACCAACAACCCGTCGTCCAAGCCCGCACACGGACCCTTTCCTAAGGTTCCCTCAACGCCACGGGTTTAATGAAATAATTAGTTCCCTATCAAATTGGCTTAACTAATTTTAGTGATATTTGCGATTCCCAACGTAGCCCGAGGTTTTTCCCAACATAGTCCAAAGATACAGAAATAGTCAAAATCCTATGGCACGTGATTTGGTCTGCGAAAAGCAACCTTAACGGCAGTTATCAGTAGCATTGACAATAAACAATCAGCCACTTTAGTTATGAACCAAAAAACAAAATATGAACTGGTTGTTACGGCACTATGACAATTAGAAAACACCAAAGCGGAGGGGTTCACAGACAGAGCCGCTAGATGTCGTCGTGATCGACCAACACGGCGTTGCCCAGCGGCTGACCCGTAAAATCGTTTATGCTACAATGCCGCTAATGGCAAACATGTCTCAGCTGCCTAAGTGACGTCGTTATCTTTCCTTCAACATTTTTCGAATGGCTGACCGCAGCGCTATCCGCGAGTTTCCAGCTCAACTAATAATTCAGGGCTCTGCGTCGCGAGACAACTGTGATCATGAGCGACGCCACAGTGGTCGTGTATGTGGTTTAATTTGGCCAGTGTTGTACGTAACGCCGCTACTGGTAGCGGCGCTACAGTATCCGTTACTTTTTCAGTAGCGGAGTAGAGATCGCGCTACTTTTTTAAATAGGTAGCGTAAGAAGTATTTCCGTTACAAACTTGCGGTAGCGCAATCTTTGAGTGCTACCGCTACTTCCCGATCGCAGGTTCGCGACAGCTCGACTTCGATCTATCATGAAGCCTCCACTCTGCCTGCCTTCGAACAAGCTGCACATAGCCCGAAAGGAGGGCACAGAGGTCGTCATCCCTCAAAGAGGCTGTGCCCTCCACATGTTCCCTATTTTTTTGGGGTGGGTGGGATATGTTTATTACGAAAAAAAAATAGAGAGGCATGCACAAAGAAAAGGTCAGCCAGCAGAAGTCGACGTGCTATTCATTGTAAAAAAGAAGAAGAAGAAACAGAAACAGAAAAGGAGAAAGACGCAAGCGGCACATGGGCTGCTGGGAGGCATGAGTACACGATCGCTCAGAAGTAGTCTAGGAGCCCGGAGTCACCCAGGAAGCATATTAGCGCTCTGGTAACAGCCCATTGCTTCTGCACTAAGGGGCCCAGTAGGGTGGCCAAAGAGAGGTCACTGTGCCCCGGGGCAGGTAGGCGGTGGGTGAGTGCGGTCCGAGGAGCGGCATATCTTGGACAGGTCAAGAGTAACTGATGGGTGTCGGCGTCGGTGGAGCAGGAGGGGCACGCCGAAGAGGGACGCTGCTTGATCTTGAACAGAAACGACGGACTACGGGCAACATTCAGGCGAAGATGATGGAGAGCTGACTCTTCCTTTCGAGACAGCTGTAGCGACACAGTGAAGGCCATCTTCGGGTAAATGCGACGGAGGAAGGTGTTGGCTGCGAGAGTGTTTTCCATGAAAAGGCGGGTGTCGAAGGAAAAGCGCCGGCGGATGTGTATGCGGCAGACGGATGGTGTTAACGGGATGACAGTGTTGCACTCAGCTGCGCCATGAGCGCGCCTCGCTGCTGTGTCGGCACGTGTGTTTCCCGACAAGTCAATGTGGCTTGGCACCCACTGAAACCACACGGAGTGGCCGGAGGTGACGAGGAGGTTGTCCACAATCAGGATCAGTGAGCGGATGTCAGAAACAACTTGCGAGCGAGGCGAAGACAGTGCCCCCAACGCCGACTTGCTGTCTGTGAGGATGGTCCAGCTTCCAGGTGGACGAGAGGATACAAGCTTCAGTGCTTCGTGAATGGCTACAAGCTCCGCTTCGGTGGACGACGTTTCGTGGGGAAGACTGAAGGCTTGTTCGATGTTTTCAGAAGGGACGAACAGTGCTGCTGTGGAGACGCCCGCGGAGACCGAGCCGTCGGTATATATTTGCAGTCGCTGGCTGTGTAGGGCGTCCAGGTGCTCCAGCACGACGTACCGCAGTACAGGCGGGGGATGGTCGCTTTTGCTCGTGATGCCAGGGATATGTGTGTACACAGTGGGTGTGACCATCGACCACATTGGTGGGGTGTAAGACGAAGTAGACGCAGTTGATGGGACCGACACCTTCAGTCGTCGGACAGCGGCACCGAATGCCGACGCAGGGCAGTCATGGTCGATTTCCCACAAGTGGTGGGCGGGATGACGAGTAAGGTATCGTGAGTAGTCGCGAAGGGTTTCCAGGTCGGGCAGAATGTGTGCTGGAGACTCCTTGCCCTCTGATAGGACCAGGTATGTCTCTGTCGTCTTCGGAACATCCAGGCAGACGCGCAGGCTGCGTGCCTGGATGTTGAGGAGCTCTCGTTCATTGGCTTTGCTTACGGCGTGGAGGACTGGGAGGCTGTACCTCAGGGTTCCGATCACCAGGGAGGTGTGGACGAGCTTAAGGTCGGTGCAGGTAGGGCCCCGGGCCCCATGACGTTCCAGAGATCTGTCGCAGGACATTGACGAGGAGAGACAGCTGGGAGGAGAGAGCATTGATATGTTTGGACCAGGTGAGGCCCCAGTCGATTGTGATGCCCAGATACTTGTGGTGTGGCAGGAACTCCACCGGCAAACCTGCAACCCGTAGCGGGAACTGGCGGAATGCCCTATTTGAGATTAACCTTCTTGGTGTATGGTTGGAGTTATCCGCAAACTGAGGTCACTCCTACTGCAGTGTGGAGCCGTCCCCGCTAGCTATAAGTCATTGAACTGCTACTTTTAACACAGGGTTGTGTCCACATGCACCACATTGCAGCACATGCGCGTAGGTGCTTGAGTATTGACATTTTCTGCCCGCTGCAATGGAGGGACCATGGCCTGCTACAGAAGTATGACAGAAGTATATGGAGGAGAAAGAAAACGGTAGCGTGGTGTTTACATGTCTTTTATGCGCCTCGGTGGGAAAGCTTATCTGTGCGTCAAGGAAGTCCAAGTCCAATTTGAAAAAGCACGCTTAGATATGTTTACTAACTTCTCGTTCCGGGCAAGCTCAGTTCTTTTTGTAACAACGCTGTAGAACTTTTTAGCGGTAGGCTTGTTTTGTGCTTTATTTGCTTTAGGGGAACAGATAAAGATATACGGGTTATCTACCGAAGCGGCTTCAGTAAATCTGCTAGAATGGCCTTGCAAATTACAGCTTTCAGGCGACCTACGTGATTTATTATTTTGAAATACGATTTTATTATTTTTTGTTTTATTTATTATTTTGAGACATTATTTTATTTTATGATTTGGAGACGTTTGAAGTACGTCATCAACAATGTTGTTCGTTTCTCTCCTAAAAAGTAGCGCATGAAGTATCGCATTACTTTTGACGAGTACCGGTAGAGGTATTCTGCTACTTTTAGGAACGTGTAACGATATCGGGATTTCGTTACTTTTTGCTCAGGTAGCGCGTATCCGTATTGCGCTACCTTTTT
Organism: Ornithodoros turicata; assembly: GCF_037126465.1. Classification (NCBI taxonomy): domain Eukaryota; kingdom Metazoa; phylum Arthropoda; class Arachnida; order Ixodida; family Argasidae; genus Ornithodoros; species Ornithodoros turicata. The sequence goes on from NC_088203.1 coordinate 90,729,764, forward strand.
CGTGTAGCGGGTACAACAGTGAATTTGGCCCCTCTGAGGGTCATTAACGTGCGCCGAAATCTCGACACACCGTATTGGATTTGATTGGATTGGAAAAGAAAGAAAAATAAGGAGAGGGTATTTATTTATCGTTCCAGGAAGACGGCGTGTCTGAGCAACTTGTACCCTTTCGGGGGTTGTTTGGATTTAACCCACATGGATTTTATTCGGTGGATTTTTTTTTGGGGGGGGGGTTTATCCACACAATTTGATCCGGATTTTTCAGAGATTTTGTCCAGATGCGACGTGAAAGACAATCTTAATTCAACGTCACACGGAAAGCTCCCGCCTTATTTTATTGTAGTGTTGGCTGTTTACAGAAGCTCATGTTAATGACATTAAATTCTAACTTTGTTATTTTTTAACGTGACTTTTCGAACTTTTCAGATTTAACTTTTTACCCGTTTTCTTCTGCTTCTGCCCATTCAGGGAGAGGCTTTCTTCTGCTTCCTGGAGGCATATTAACTAAAGTACGACAGCTGATCCAGGCGTGTAGCGTCTACATCATTAACCCACGCGTGCATGGGACTTTCGGAAAACAATGGACACTCATTCAATGTTACTGGGACAGGCAGTTTCATAAACCGAAACTATGAGAGGTCACCCGAACAGCAAAACTAATTTGTTTTTACTCTGTGTCGCATTGCTAGGTTGGTCTATATTATCCAAAAATATCCATGAATATCCGGAGTTTACCCAAAAAAAGCCCGCTGGAGAGGATCTTCTTAAAAATATCCGATTTTTTTTTTTTTATTCAACCCTAACCTTTTCACAAAGCTTCCACCGTCCTCGACCGGGCTCGATCCCGCGACCAGTAGGCTTACACGCTACCGACTGAGACACCAAGGGCGGCTCTCCAGCCCAGCTAAAAGAATTTCCAGATGATCGTGGAAAGTGTTGCGATTCTCAGCGGCAGCTGTTCGTGACTTTTGCTGACTCTGACGAAACGTTTGACATTGCCGCTAAATATCGCAACACTTTCCGCTACGCTCTGCAAATGTGTTTGCAAAATGTTTGCGATATGTTCGCGGAAATGTTATTAAAGACACTGGACACAGTCTTTGCCACGTTTCTTTATTTCTTGCGCGGCAGTGGGTACGATCCTTATAGTAAGAAGGGAGGACAAACTTCCGAAATGTCTACGAGAGGTGTGCGCTGTACTGACACCACTCTGTTTACACTTGTAGTCATGATGGCTTTATGGTCTGAGAAATGATTGCTGATGATGTTGATGTGATGAACCGAGACCATGTTTAGTCTGGTCATCACCAAATTTATGCATTCGCCGTTGTGCGTCGTCGGATGAGTGACGTCGTTTTGGATTGCAAATCTCATTTGCTCGCAGACTTGCACCGTGACATGGACCCACTCCACCCATGTTACGTCCTCTACATGGATTTTTGGGTGTCAATAAATTTTTAAAAAAGTTGAAGGTCGTCGCCATGGATACCTGTATGTTAAAGACGCCGAGTACTATCAGTAGCGAGTTTTAGCAGATGTGAAGGACTGTACGATAAAGGAAGTTAACAAATCAAAGCTTAGCAGTGTGATGTTAGCTTCAAAGAAACAGGCTGAGCAGCTTATCGGTTTTTCCGAGTCGTTATCGTGAACGTATTTCGATCTACTGAAACACGCTAATAGGGAGTCTTAGGAAATCGTAAGCGCCCTCCAATTCCGTATCGCTGTCAGTCAATCAGATATGAGCAATGTGATGTCACCCGTTCCAAAGGAATCAGGCAATTGGCTTATCGTGTTTTCGCAAACGTTCTCGTGAAACTTCCTAGTCAGTTTTAATAAATCACTTATTTAGGTAGAAGCCTTGCTGATCATGAAGGGTGCAGTCTAAAGGTACAGTCGTTCAGAATATTTTATTAACATGTTATTTATTGAATTACACAAGTAACTGCCCAAATTACACTCTCCTTTCCACTAACACACACACACAATCGTAGAGTCTAAAGGCAGAACTTCACCACACGACAGGCTTACTGTCGTTCACTGTGCAGAATGACACTGTTTTCCCTCCTGACTTGAGGAGGGACCTTGCCGTAAGATATTCTTCGACCATTAAGAGAGATGCAAAACAAGGCACAAAAAAGCGTACACTTCCCATTTTCAACAAACCGGGAGGCAGAATGAAACGCCGGTTGGCTAGGGCCTTGAACTTCTGGTTGTGAATTTCTATTTTGCGGGGTTAAGGCTGTTTCATTTGACATACTTCTATGACGTACTGAAAAATTTCCTGCTACGAGGTACATGGCCAACTTCGCAACAATGCCCATAGTGTATCGCTGCACTATTCTTTAGTACCCATGCTTTTTAACAACACACACACACACACACAAAGTTGACAACACCTTTCAAAAACGAGGCTCAACGAATTTATTTCTTCTTTTGTTTTTCTTTCTATGAAAGTGACAGCTTATCTACATACCGCTAACCTCAAAAAAGTAAAGTTGCTTCTGGAAGGGTGCCCGTGTAAAGAAACAATAAAAAAGGACGTAATATCGCACCCTGGTATAGGTAAGCGCTATAGTCGCACTGACGTCACGTTGGCCTAATGTAATATCACCTGGTTGTGTCAGTAAGCACGGCCGAATCTTAAATATTTGAGTGTGCACACACGTTCCTAACTGGTCGAAAGTGTGCGCGCGTGTTCAGAATATCTCTGAGCGGACGACGCTGGGACACGTCCAAGAGCTTTAGCATGACGCTAGGAACGGCGGTGCAGGCACTGCGGCTGCGCGAGCCTCATGCAAGCAACGAGATGGTCTGAAAGGATCGCGCTTTCCAGGTTTACACCTATACGTCGACAAGTCACCTATATTATTGCGGGAAACCGACTAAGTACTTGAAGGAAGAACGGCGAGTCCGACATCTGATTCATTCATGACTGTCGTTACATTGCACATTTTAACACAGGACACCTACTTGGGATCCACGATGCAAATTTCCGCCGTCGGAGCTTGCGACCGCCTGCATGGAGGAGCATGCGACGCGTGTGATGCGTAAAAAAATATTTTCGGTGACTCACGAAAGAGGTTTGATCTAGGTTCCATTTGTTTTATTTGTTGGAGGCTTCTAGTCGTCCACATATTCACGATGAAAACAGCAGGAGTTGGTATTTATACGATTATCGGACGCCTCGCTCTGGAAATGTGTTTACCAGTTGATATGACCCCCACGCGGCGGCATGACATGCTACTGGGAGGTTCGTGCGCCCTGGCCCGAGTTGAGGGGCAACTGTGTCAAGACTTGTTTCAACTAGCACAGCGTCGTAGTCCAATATAGGCCGGACATTGGCAATTCAGATTCAATATTGAACCAGTAACGGTAATACCCAGCCAATGTTGGGCCAACATCGTTTTCTGTTAGGGAAGTTGTGTGAGGAAAACGCAGAAAAAACAGACAGGCAGGCAGCCGGTGCCAGGATTCGAGCACGAGCGATCTACCAGCCGGATCCTGGCAGAGGCTGCACTATTTCTGCATGGAAACTCGGCAAAGAACGACACAGGCGAAATGAGATAACCGCATAACACACACTGCATATAGAATGGTACCATTATCATTCCTGATATGCGGCAAGCGTGGGGCGTACACCTTTTTGTGACAATCAACGTAACAGCATAAGTGTCACAAAATGGCCCACGCCTCACGTTTTCCAGGAGCGTTTTCAGAAGTTTGCACCTTTCCCCGTATTCAGAGAACGGTGTCACTGGGGAGGGCTGGCTGGCTGCGGGGGTGTTATGCATCGAGGCTCTGTTCTAAGACTGCGGCGCAAGTTCTCTCTTGAATAAGGCTTCGATGCACGCAGCAGCAAAACGGCCCCCGGGAGCTAGAAGAGAGACGCATTGTCCCTTGGAGCACTTATAAGTTGATGATGAAGCGAAGAAGCACTCGTTCATATTGTTGCGTGCCACCTAGAGTTTCTCGAATATTCGTCTGACAACCACTTTTATCAACATTCGTTCATTCCTGCAAGCATTCATTTTCGGAAAGCCATTCTCGCGAAGTTTTGGGGATCTCGAGAAGGCTTCATTCATGAAGCCCGAATTGCTTCCTCTGGAGGAAACAGGCTACGGTACGTGTGTCCCGCAATGTGGATCAATATTTCATTTGTGTATTTCGTACAGGTAGAGACTGATGTCGCAAAATTGATATAGATGTGACGGTCTAAAACAGCTGAATGTCATTGAAAAGAAGCATACGGTGCTTACGGTTGCCGCAGTGTCGAAACAAATAAAGGCAGGTCAAGGATTTGAAACGAATAAGCGAATTGAAGATAGAAATCTCGGATTGGGAGCCGCTGCAATTTCAAACTGTAGTGGAACAATCTTTTGTTCTTTGTCGTGCTAATGCGATAGCATTGTTGCCCTTGCTCCCCCGAAATTCCTGTGGTCTGCGCCAAAAACTCAGCTCGTGCGACAGATGGTGCCACGGGAACCGTGGGTGTGGAAAATTTTAATTAGGGGTGGTGGCAATTGAATCCGCAAATCCTAGGTAGGTATTCGAGATTCGGGAATCCGAATCCCAGTGCCCAAAATCGAATCCTTCGAATCGAATCGTGGAATCGAATCCTTCGAATCCACCAACCACGTTTGTTTGTTTCTTTTTCAAATTGGCGCCTCAGGACTCCGCCGAAAGCCTCATTGACCGACGGGTGTTTTCTTGTTTGTTTTTTCACGTTGCTCTAGACTGCAAGAGTTCAGGCAGGAACAATTACATTACAAGTTTAAAACTAACATGGTTTTGTTTCTGATAGTTAATTGCTTAGTTTAATAGAAATAATTCAGACTCGAGAACTTATGCATTTCTTGTAGTCGTTGAACAACATGTTACGTAAATTACGTTCAAGAAAAATTATACAGGTATATTTTCTCCTGAAACTGCACTATTATTTAATTTGTTTTTCATTAAACAAATGTATCAGAATCTGCTTCAAAACACGTTTCAGTTGGAGTTTTTTTCTGACTTTCTAAACTCTTTTTAAAGAAAGGATTCGTAAGATTTGTGGATTCGGACCCGGATTCGTCTCATCTCTAATTTTAATGAAAGCAACAATAAAACAACGAAAGCACAAAGAAAACGCGCGAGGTAGGCGGAGCGAGAGCAGACAACAAACTCGAGGAGAGAGGCGCAAGGAGATTAGGAAAGTCGGTCGGTCTGCGCATGCGCATCCCCCGGGGCCTGCACACGCTTTTTTAACTTGGCCTTCGGGAGAGGAAAATGAGTTGCGCCGCGCATGCGCCAGTAGTGACATCACGTGTCTTTCTTTGCTGTCGCCGCCTTGCCGTCTGCTCGCTTCGCGTGCGCATGCGCTAGGAGACAGCGGTTTGCTCGATGATGCGATTTGTGGTAGTGGTGAAGTAAATTTGCTGAATATTACGTTCAAGTTCCTCACTAGACACCCGTCGATGTTCACCAGGTGAGGGAACGTTTCGGTAACGCCTGCGAGTTCCATGCTCGGTTGAAAAGATGAGGGCGTCGGTACAAAAATGTTCCATGGGCTGCTCTGTTAGTACAGATATGCAACAAGTGCAAGTCCACTTTTTCTAAGCTGCACTCTCTCAGCCCAGTCTAGAGCAGCACCATATGAATGTACACAACTTCCGAGTGAATTAAGACGCGCGAGTGCAATTCTGAAGCTGGTAAGTACGTCTCATGCTCTGTTACACTAATACACACATGCCATTCGCCCTCAATGCAATGTAGAGGAGGTGGTGTTCCTCTACACGAGTCCTGACCGGCGATGGTGGAATGTCCCAGCGGGCAGGTGGTCGTGGCCTCACGCTAGGACGGTGCCGGTAGAACTAGAGTCACTAAATAAGGTACGCTTCAGAGTATCGACACTGAGCCAAAGGGGAGAGTTGGAGCCGCCATGTTGTTTCCGTTTGACCCCCAGTCCCACCTCTACTTCGGCTATAGAAATAGGTGAAGTGAAGTTCGGCAGTGGAAGAAGACAAACACTTCGAAGAGCGCTCCGTGGATGGCGCTGGATGTCAAACGGAAACAACATGGCGGCTCCAGCTCACCCTTTTGCCTCGGTGTCGGTACTCTGAAGCGTACCTTATTTAGTGACTCTAGGTAGAACTGCCGTGCCAGCGCCGTAGCGCGTGGCAGCAGAGGCATTCGCAGCAGAGGCAGCAGAGGGTCTTCGTCATCACGCACGGCCGCCACATCACTCCCCCCCCCTCAGACGCGGAGCGGTGTAGAGCTAGCGGTTGGGGTCCGCGCCGATACATGAAGAGGAGGAAGACTGGCGACACGTGGAACAGAAACGGCTGGTCTTGCGTCTTGTGCTGAGTGGGCGGAAGTGGCGGAATGAACGGTGTGGACAAGAGCTGGCCGGGAGGGTTCCAGGGGCGGGCCGAAGTGGAGAGCAGAGTAGGCAGGTAGGCAGGATGTAATGCAGGATGGGGCGACAGAACCGTGACCGGTTCATGAGCGGTGAGCTCGTACTGTCGCCAAGGAGAGTGCCGGGGAGGACCATCGCGAAGCACGGGGAGACCGGGAGTAGAACTCGGTGGCCTCCGTGCGGGTCCCCGGTGGAACGTTGGTCCCGGTGCCTCTTGAGCGCCATTGGATGGGTTGCCAGCACTCTGTATCGAAGCCTTTTGGGAAGGCAAGGCGGGCGAAAAGCTGCCGGAGATGGTCGAGGTGTTCTTCGTAGGAGGAACTCGCAACAAGAATGTCGTCGATATACGCGAATGTAAATGAGAGGCCACGTGTGACGGCGTCAATAAAGCTTTGAAACGACTGGGCGGCGTTGCGGAGGCCGAAGGGCATACGAAGAAACTCGAATAAGCCAAAAGGTATAGCAATGGCTGTCTTCGGAATGTCCTCTTTGGCAACTGGAATCTGATGGTAGGCTCGTACCAAGTCAAGCTTCGAGTAGATGGTGGTTCCGTGCAGAAAAGCCGTAAAATCGTGCACATGCGGGATAGGGTAACGGTCTGGGATTGTGACACGATTCAGGGCACGATAATCGCCGCAGGGGCGCCGGTCGCCTGTTTTCTTGGGCACCATATGAAGAGCGGAAGCCCAACTGCTAGACGAAGGCCGTATGATACCCACGTCCAGCATGTGGCTGAACTCGTCACGGGCTATCTTCAGTTTTTCCGATGCGAGACGACGTGGGCGAACGAAAGCTGGCGGCCCCTGCCCGGACGTGATGGAATGTCCCAGCGGGCAGGTGGTCGTGGCCTCACGCTAGGACGGTGGCGGTAGAACTGCCGTGCCAGCGCCGTAGCGCGTGGCAGCAGAGGCATAGTCCAGAGGTATAGCCCACAGAGTGATAGTAGAAAAAGTGACAGTTTCTCAAATTGGGAGAGGGAAGGTATGGTCCCAGCCGACTGGGACGATTTACTGTCATTTCGACAGTTCTGCAGCTCATCACGTTCAACTTTTAATTATCATAATGGTACAAGCCTTAGAGAATTAACGTGATGTGAGAAACGCACTTTTGGGGCGTCCGTGTCCCCGTGGCGTTACACTGCTGACCCTCGTTTGTTTACCTCTCGCGGCACCAGTTCAGTAGGGAGGTCTAGTATTATTGGAAGGATTAGAAGAGATGGAGCAGATTGGCGGGGCGATAACAGTTCCGAAAACATGATACGCCAAGAACCTCATTCCTTTGAAGTGCTGGCGCCACGTTGCTGATCTTGGACTTGAAAGCTTCCCTTTTCGTTTTTGGTTTGTTTCCCTGGAACGCCCCCCATGTGCTAAAACTTCCCATATGTGTGCTTCCTTTTGATTCCCCTGCCCCACACGCAGCTGCATCCCTCTCGCGCCGTTTTCCTTTTCATCCCTTGCGCGCACACCTGTCAATCTCTGCTTTCCCCCACTCTACGGCGCGGAGAGGCGAGGGGATTGTAGTTCCACAGACACGGCGCGATCTCCTGAAACCTTCCCGTTAACAGCTGCCCCTGTAAAAGGGAACCTCCTCTTCTTCAGTCTGTCTTGGTGGACTCGCGCCTCGAAGTACAGCCCGAAGGTCGCGGGGCAGTGCAGTTTGCAGTGCTGCTCCTGGAAAAAAAAAATTCCCTAAAAGTAATGTGCAGACACATATGTAAATTTCTGCTTAGCCAAGATTACTTATAATTGTTTTATGCATTAGCCAGAGGGTGGATAGAACAATAACCTCTCCGCACTATACAATTCCGCTATGCGTACGGAGCCCTACTGATACATGCCATAGATGCATACGTCCCAAGATCACGAAATCTTCGGCCAGACTTCCGTTGGATAACCCTGGTGCAAAGCCACAAAAGACCACGGAGGCAGGCACAGCAAAATACAGAAGACAGCGATGAAAGTTTTGCAGATCATTGTTACTTGATGAAGCTGTTTGTTTCTTTGATCGTGATTACTCAAACATCTCAGTTCTGACGTACTGCGGTGATGGAATCCCAAAGCAGCTTTCGTGAGCAACTCGTCACCTCTGCAGTAAAACAAATAGCCTGTTCTGAGTGTATATTCATGTGATGGTTGACTACAGTGGCAACAACATACTTCTTTCCATGAAAGACGGTCTCAGTAGAGCCTGTCCTCTTTATTTGTGTAAACCTCCTTCTGTGAGCGTGCGTTAAGGCAGAAAGCACGTGTTGCATTGCAGCCACTTGTCACCAGTGCGTCTCTGCAGACAGACAATACCTTGCAAGTCCACAAGAGGGACATTCTGCCGAGAGCCCAGTCCACGCGATTCCTGTGGCCAAAGTTCTCCTGAGGGGCTATACTAGAGAACAATGACTGAGCAAGTTCAAGCGACTAATGTTCACCATGTGCTCATAAGCAAATTTGGTTCCGAAATTAATATAAGCAGTTATGTACAGAAAAGTAACGACTCTGTATGTGCGCACCAACGATCGTGTTTCACATTTGACATCTATCAAGTACGTATTAAGCTTATATTGTATGTGGAAAAAGTGACAAGCATATGCCTCGTGTGGATATTAGTGCTGTGGACGTTAGTAATGTGTACTACAAAGCATTCACTCATCTTTTACAGCAAAGATTTTTCAATCACATGCATGTCTCGACTCATATGAGAACAAGTCCACGGCTGCTACGTTCGCCATCGTCATTTTTTTATAAAAATCAATAGTCTGTTACATTAAACGAAGTAACAACACTGTATATGCATTGCTTTCGTGTAAATTTTGCCTCTTTCACATATTACATGTATTAATCAACTCGTTCACGTATCCGTGTTTATGTTTAACAGGACATCTTCTGAGTTCTGGGATGGTTGCTTCTGCGGCAGAGGAGTGACAGTTTGCAGGAAGCCGTGACCGGGACCCGGGTGTTATTAATTGGTGGATATATCGAAGGACCACAGATATTTCCTGGCTTCTCTCACCCCGTTCCTTCTGGTGACCATCCATCCTGGAGCGTAAACCTACAGCCACGTTCTTCAATAACGGATATCCACCATCTTTCAATCTTGTTACTTGGGCCGCGAAGCTGCATGGTTTCGACCCGGTATTCCCATGAACTTTCTAGCGTAGAGGCCAGCAGCACATGAATAATCGGTCTCTTCACAATTTTGGAGCGTGGAGACCTGAAGGGAAGGATTGGTGTTTTGGACCTAGGGCTGTAAGCCCAACAGAGGTGGCGGTCATTCCTGCTGACCTTCGAACCCAATAATTGTAGTGGACTATTCTCCGACATTTCGTGCGTCAAGCGCAAAGAGTGCGGCCGGACATCCTAATGCATTCTGAAGATGTTGCCACAATGTAGGAAACTGTATGCGCTCTATAGCATTATAGACGCATGCCGTCCGGGTACATAATAACGTGTATGTCCCACTGATCTCAATTGTAAAAGGCTGGATCGCGGATAGGGAGCGCGAGCGTGAAGAAACCGGCCGCCATCTTACGGTGCCCACAACAGCCGCCGCAGCGATCATGGCAACTTCTTGCAATTACGGTCGTACCAACGGTACTGGCAAGGTTACAGGGCCTAAACTTATACAGGTGAGTCACTCTTCATCAAGGAATAAATAGGCGTCCATTCTGTACATTTATTTGACCATTATGAAGTGTTTTTTTGCCCAAAACGAGCACTGGATGCAGGTTGCTTGATCGCTCTTCCGACGTTCAATCGAGCACACTTGCATTTTACCCGGCGGCAAATACAGTTTGAGTGCATAATATGCTTGAAAGAACATGTTACACTACACAGGTAGTGTTGTCATCAATATATGTGCGAGCACTCGAGCGCTTTTTTGCATGCATTGCTAGCATGGTACACGGTGTTCTCTGCGGAAGCAAGTGCCACATTCATTTCTTTGAATTACCTTAGCGCACAAGTTCGGTATTACGTCATAATAAGACCACGATTGTCACATTTTTTCATGTATTGGTATTGTTTTGTGCCTTGGTTTGATTTGTGACAAAGAATCCTACGTAACGGTGGTGTGGCGCGACTTGAATAACGCCTTTGTGTCTGAGCTGTATCGTCAGCTTGTTACGATAGTAATAATTTGTAGCGTGTCGTGCTATTTGTAGCAGTTTTAAGGCAAAAGTGGTCTCTCAATACAGGTTTCGTCATGAGGGCTGCCCAGTGAATAATCTGTGCAGTGTGATACGGCTGGGTGTACAGGTAAGTATCACGTTCCTCATCCACTGGTTTCTACTTTACAGGAAGGAACAACCTCAGTGCACGCACTGTGGTTAGCCTCTCTCAGTTTTGCATATTTTCTTACATGTTCACATCAGAAACACACCTTACACTTTAGGCTCCTTCACCCAGCAATATAATAATTAGGGATTATAATTCTTTTTAGAAGAGTTCCCCATATTCTTTTTAGAATAGTTTTTAATCTTTTTAATTATTAGAAGATACAGGGATTGTAAACCATGTTTTAAACTCATGTTTTAACATTTGTCCGATGCATTTATTAAACAACATATTCATTTTTAAGTGGTTGCACCCAAACCAATGTTCTGATGTATTATTTCCTTTGTTGTCGATGCACCATAAAAGTTTGAATAATCATCATCAATGCAGGTTACTTCACAGCTGCCTCGACATACTCAAGAAATGGGTGCAGAACCTGCGTAATGTCCGCAAACTTTGACTACCACAGCACCTCCAGAAAGTAAAGGGATATGTGTCACATGGGATTTTTAAAGGCATTCACAGTATAGTATAATACCTTGTATGAACTGTTGTAGATCTAAGCAGCTTCTACAGTACACTCTCAGAAATTAAAACTTGTCAGGGAACTGTGATAATTGTTTCAGTTAATAGGCATGCACATATACGCTATAAGGAGACAATTATTTATTGAGAATGCACTTCTCTGGCTACTCATGTTGATTACATCTACTGTTGATCACATTCATTTATCACATATTATATTCTTATATATTATTATTATATTATCACATATTCGATCACATTAAATTTAAAATTTAGCATATATGAGAAAATATCAGTGGGGAAGTTGCTATTCATTGCTCATTCCAAGCTAAAATTGAGTGCTACAAATTTAGAGAGCGTACCTGACCATTGTCATTCCTAAAATCTATATTGCCATTGTAGCAAGGTCACAAAACAATAAATGTAGCCTTTTGCGACCTCCCTGCACGTTCATTGTATCCTGAAACGCATAAGTGCAAGAAATAAATCTTGAACTTGAATAAACTTGATGTTGTATAAACTTGACATAAAATGTTGAATAATATAATGAATGATATAAAATATTGAATAAACTTGAACTCGTATATTCTCTTTACTCATCATCAGTGATCTTCATTACAAAAGCATATCGTGTTAGACTTTGTTGTTTGCGTTTCACAGACTGGGTACAGGAGGGCCAAAATGACAAAATCACAACTGTTTCAACCTCCAAATAGTCCTGTTGCAATTTGAAGACCATACGTGGAGCTGCATTGTTTCGAACATGCTCCACATAACAAGCATGACAAATTCAGCACTGGATAGCAGGACCCCGTCCCCAAGCAGCTTTTCTCACGCTGCAGTTGTATTCAACAAAAGCATGTGAGTGCTGGAGAAGGACATTCAGTTTGGCACAACCGCGCCTGCAAATAATCAGAACAAATAAAGGAAGAAGCAAACAAACATAGAAGGGCTGTACTTCAAAAAGAGATAAGTCCTGTGTCTCAAGGAGGTGTTACCACTTTCTAAGTAACTTAATTGATTAAGCTTACATCACTACCTGATTAACTGTCCTAACGAGTGTGATCTAATTGCGTGAAGTAATTATTTGGGCTGCTTCGGTGTGTCCATATTTGAGAGGCAAAGCACCGCTGTCGTTTACTAAAGGACTCTTTCTAAAGCGATGCTTGATATAAATCATACTAAACGCATACACGGCTAAAACAACGGCTGTGATTCTACAGAACGATCTTTCTGCCATGCGAGTATATCTTTTCCCGGACCGTTCTTTATGGAACAATTTTTGTCCAGAACGCAGTACGGGATATTATAAACATGGTTGTTGTTGCAGTGACGGTCTAGTTTCGGAATGCAAAACATAACGTAATTACGAATCGAACGGCAGGACACCTGTGAAACACTGTTAGGATACATCAGTATACTGGTACCTTACAAAATTGTGTGATGACAAACAACGATCAATGCTAGCAGCGCAATAAATACTCACAATCTCTGTTGCCTCCCATTGTTTTCTATGGGCATACACAGCACTTTAGGGCACCCCAACATGGCGGCCCGAAGGCACGCCTCTCCCCCACGAGCCCCTCTCCCATGCGCGATCCAGCCTTTATACATAGAGATCAGTGGTATGTCCTCGGACAACCCATGCGCAGGGTTTGCCAAGAGCAGTTTGAAAAGCCGCGCGCTTCCCCGTGACAGGCCGCTTGAGAGTCCATGGCTGTCACTATATCCGCCTTTTGCCCGCATATACGCAAACCTTCCTCGGATATAGTCTGCAGTCCAATGTACAGGCCAACCTTTGATCCCTCGGCTGTGCAGATCACGTACGATCTGGCCTTAACTAACCGTATCGTCAGCACTCTTTGATGTCTAAAAAAGCTGCCCCTGTGATGCGATCTTGGGCACGTTGCGAATTTCCCCACTCATTATCATTAACTTATTTGTTGTTGTTGTTTGGGCACGTTCGCGTTCCACGGAGGTCAGCAGGGTTAATACATCATCCCTAGAGCACGTGCGCTTAGGAAAACCTGACATACATTTTGGAAACAGCTTTAGTGTCTGTGTAGGATTCACTCAGCTCCACTTCGTATCCTTTTTCTTATTTTTCTTTCTTTTTTCTCTTTTACTTTTTTCTTTTTTGATTACTTTGCACACGTGGCTTGAGAGGCCCGTTGGCCTGAAGGATGCCATATCTCTGTGGAATTTCTCCGGCTTCAATAAGGGTGAAACTCTGGAGCTCTTCCACATTCGAGGAAGTTATTACAACGTAGTACCCTGGTATGTCAGATAATGTCGTTCACGGTGTCCTTCAATTGCCTTTCAACAATGTACACACAAATAGAACGGTTTTACCACACTTCATACTTGAGCCAAGCAAGGATGTTTTCATAATCTGGAGCATGATATTATCAAGACCAGGATACAAGTCACTACCATTATGAAATTAGTTGCGACACTAACCTAGTACCACGCATAGGGACATTCCACTCAGCTTGAGAGTACAATCGGATCATACATGTACATGTGTGTTGCATTGCGTCTCCATCGAATTTACCTCAGGCTCACAGAAATGTATTCAGTCTGAACATCAAGCCCCCTAAGGAGAATACAGCACCATATTCCCCATGCTTCGATATTGCTTCGTATGTTCTACTTCGTATTTATTTTACCGCAACCAGTTGCCTCGGGTCTCTGTGGTAATGACATGTGCTGTTCATCCTCTGGTATGTAGATGGAGTAGAATCTGTAACTGATAAAGAATATCGGCTTTGATATGGTAACCATTCTAAGATTAGTGGGAGTCACCTTTATGATCATCTGAGAAGGGAGAGATCCTGCTCAGGCTGGAGGCGTTATTGATGTAACCGAATCACGATAACCGCAAAGAAAAATGAGCTTTGAAAATCCAGTTCCCAGGGTTTGTGTGTGTTGTCCTTATAGTATGACATGGAAATACAGCCTTTGCACAGCAAACCAATTCTCTTGTTTTTTACATTACGTGTGTGCTCCAAACCATGCAGAACAAAATAATATGTCAGACAGGTTGAAAGGCCAATTCACTACGCCTTCCTGCACTTGCAGCGAAAGCTTGCTCAACGCCGAGGCTGTTGAAATCGCCCTTTGAAGAGCACTAGGCTCTAGGGAGAGAGAATATGACGGTTAATGGCTTTTTCTTACTTACTACTGGCTCGGTATGTGCAGCGGAGAAGCTGACTGTTGAAAGTACGCGTCCTTCGTGCCTCCCCTGTTTACGAAATAGTACAGATTTGCCGCCGGTACCAACCAGTTCAAAATAGTAGACTACTCAACTAATTATGGTGAAATAACCCATTTGCAAGGGCGAGCAGGAGAAAGTCTCTCAACAAGCAGTGATCCAAAATTTGAAAAAAAGCGATATAAACGATAATTGAACAAATATGAGAGAAAAATGGAATAATATACGAGGGGTGTTCAAGTCAAACCGGGACTTTCTGTCTCCTGAGTGTACAAATAGCTCGCGCTACTTCTTATTCATCATTTTCACACGCGACAGGCCTCCGCGTTCACCACGTGGTGATCCAAAGTTTGTGCAAAACAGAAGACACGTGCTGGACAAGATGGCCGACAACGAGGTGAGCGCGCGCATCGAACAGCGAATTGTCATGAAGTTTCTCGTGAATGAAGGCGTAGAGTCATCTGAAATTCACAGAAGACTTCAGGCTCAGTATGGCCACGATACACTTAGCCGCAGGAAAGCGTTGGAGTGGTGCAAACGGTTCCAAGACGGCCGTACACCATTGCAGGACGATCCCGTCCGGAGCGGCTCAGAGCCCAGTGTCAGAGTTCCTGAGAACATCAACGGTTTTCTGGGACGAGGCTGGCGTTGTTCATGTTGATTTTCTGCCCAGTGGTACCACCACCAATAGTGCATATTACTGCTAGGTTCTCAGGGATGTGCATAAGGCGCTGAAGCAAAAGCGGCCGGGCCTCATCACCAAAGAAGTCCTCCTCCTATACAGGACAATGCACACCCGCATACCGCGTATCTCACGACAAGCACCTTACAGGAACTTGGCTGGGAGTTGCTGCCACATCCCCCTTACAGTCCAGACCTCTCCCCCAGCGATTTTCATCTCTTCGGGCCACTGAAGGCGTTCCTTCAGGCGCCACTTTAGCTGCGACGACGAGGTCAAGAATGCGGTCCGATCATGGCTGCTACGCGCCGGTAAGGATTTCTACGCTGCTGGCATCCAAGCCCTCGTGAAAAGCTGGGACAAGTGCATTAGTGCAGCTGGGGATTACGTTGAAAAAAAAAACTAATTTCTCGCCTGTAAGTTCATTTTACTTTTGCGAAAAATGAAAAGTCCCGGTTTGACTTGAACAGCCCTCGTAGAAAAAAAAAAAAAAAAAAAAAACGCTTGCAGATGTTACCTTTACCATTTGAGTTTTTATATCAATGTTTCTGTTTGTTGTTCTTTTTTTTTCTTCTTCTTTCGTTCTTTCTTTCTTCTCGAGACGGTTCCGCGTCCGTAGCACACATTATTGTGCTTGAACTTGAGCTGGCACGGACTTTATAGTGCATGGTCTTCGCCGCTGTGATTTTCCATATGGCACTGAGTTTACTGTGCATGTGCTCCGCCACCATGGTTCTCCATAGTGGCACAGGATATTCCTGGAAAGCGACTTTTCTGGGATAACAAAGAGAAGTCGTAAAGACGCGTAATTTCTGAGTCAGGTTCTGCTCTTTGTGCTGCAGGTAAAATATCACTCATCATATGCAGGGTGGGTGCAGTTAAAGTAGCCCCACATTTATGCACGTAAGGCGTTCCCTGCTTACCGCATGAACTTTTCAGTGGCGCACGACGACGTATTTATGCAATGAAAACCAACAAAAACATCGGTGTTCCCAAACTCCAGGTAACAAAAACGCTACCCGAGCAGTTGTTGCTCTCCGTGCATCCCGAATTGCCAATGCAGAAGTCAATATGGCGATCACGGCACAGTTGCATCTCGCTACCGCTAGGCGTGTCAGACTTTGTTTTGTTTGTGCATAGGTTGCACCTCCAGCGGTAGGGTGACACAACTGCGCTGCACTGCATTGTCCCATGTCCCACTGTCTCATTGGAAATACACGGAGAAAAGTTCACGTGGACGGTCTGGGACGGGTTTTTTTGCGCAAAGTTTGGTTACCACGATTTTTTATAGCTTTTCATCCCAAAAATGTGTCGCCGTGCGCCACCGGAAGTTCGTACGGTATGCAGGGGACGCGCTATGTGCATAAATGTGGAGCTGCCACCCTGTATATTATATTTACTAATATATATGATATAATTATATTTATAATATCGTTATTGCATGGCGGCTGACTGGTGCACGTGGAAGGAACTACCCTGCGGTAGCAACAGGTTATGGCTATGTTATTATTGCATGCGGCTGACTGATGCATGCGGGAGGAAGTACGCCGCGGTAGGAATAGGTTATGGCTAGATCGTTATTGCATGCGGCTGACTGATGCAGGCGGAAGGAACTACTCTGCGATAAGAATAGGTCATGGCTAGATGGTTATTCCTAACGACTGACTGATGCATGCGGTACGAAGTACGCTGCGGTAGGATTAGGTTATGGTTAGATCGTTATTGCATGCGGCTGAGTGAGGCCGGAAGAAGTACGGTGCGGTAGGAATAGGTTATGACTAGATCGTTATTGCATGCGGCTGATTGATGCAGGCGGAAGGAACAACCCTGCGATAAGAATAGGTCATGGATAGATCGTTATTGCATGCGGCTGAGTGATGCATGCGGAATGATGTACGCTGCGGTACGATTAGGTTATGGTTATATCGTTATTGCATGCGCCTGACTGATGCATGCGGGAGGAAGTACGCCACGGTAGGAATAGGTTATGGCTAGATCGTTATTGCATGCGGCTGACTGATGCAGGCGGAAGGAACTACTCTGCGATAAGAATAGGTCATGGCTAGATGGTTATTGCTGACGGCTGACTGATGCATGCGGTACGAAGTACGCTGCGGTAGGATTAGGTTATGGTTATATCGTTATTGCATGCGCCTGACTGATGCATGCGGGAGGAAGTACGGTGCGGTAGGATTAGGTTATGACTAGATCGTTATTGCATGCGGCTGAGTGATGCATGCGGAATGATGTACGCTGCGGTACGATTAGGTTATGGTTATATCGTTATTGCATGCGCATGACTGATGCATGCGGGAGGAAGTACGCCGCGGTAGGAATAGGTTATGGCTAGATCGTTATTGCATGCGGCTGACTGATGCAGGCGGAAGGAACTACTCTGCGATAAGAATAGGTCATGGCTAGATGGTTATTGCTGACGGCTGACTGATGCATGCGGTACGAAGTACGCTGCGGTAGGATTAGGTTATGGTTAGATCGTTATTGCATGCGGCTGAGTGAGGCCGGAAGAAGTACGGTGCGGTAGGAATAGGTTATGACTAGATCGTTATTGCATGCGGCTGATTGATGCAGGCGGAAGGAACTACCCTGCGATAAGAATAGGTCATGGATAGATCGTTATTGCATGCGGCTGAGTGATGCATGCGGAATGATGTACGCTGCGGTACGATTAGGTTATGGTTATATCGTTATTGCATGCGCCTGACTGATGCATGCGGGAGGAAGTACGCCACGGTAGGAATAGGTTATGGCTAGATCGTTATTGCTAACGGCTGACTGATGCATGCGGTACGAAGTACGCTGCGGTAGGATTAGGTTATAGTCATATCGTTATTGCATGCGCCTGACTGATGCATGCGGGAGGAAGTACGCCGCGGTAGGAATAGGTTATGACTAGATCGTTATTGCATGTGGCTGATTGATGCAGGCGGAAGGAACTACCCTGCGATAAGAATAGGTCATGAATAGATCGTTATTGCATGCGGCTGAGTGATTCATGCGGAATGATGTACGCTGCGGTACGATTAGGTTATGGTTAGATCGTTATTGCATGCGGCTGAGTGAGGCCGGAAGAAGTACGGTGCGGTAGGAATAGCTTATGACTAGATCGTTATTGCATGCGGCTGATTGATGCAGGCGGAAGGAACTACCCTGCGATAAGAATAGGTCATGGATAGATCGTTATTGCATGCGGCTGAGTGATGCATGCGGAATGATGTACGCTGCGGTACGATTAGGTTATGGTTATATCGTTATTGCATGCGCCTCACTGATGCATGCGGGAGGAAGTACGCCGCGGTAGGAATAGGTTATGGCTAGATCGTTATTGCATGCGGCTGACTGATGCAGGCGGAAGGAACTACTCTGCGATAAGAATAGGTCATGGCTAGATGGTTATTCCTAACGACTGACTGATGCATGCGGTACGAAGTACGCTGCGGTAGGATTAGGTTATGGTTAGATCGTTATTGCACGCGGCTGAGTGAGGCCGGAAGAAGTACGGTGCGGTAGGAATAGGTTATGACTAGATCGTTATTGCATGCGGCTGATTGATGCAGGCGGAAGGAACTACCCTGCGATAAGAATAGGTCATGGATAGATCGTTATTGCATGCGGCTGAGTGATGCATGCGGAATGATGTACGCTGCGGTACGATTAGGTTATGGTTATATCGTTATTGCATGCGCCTCACTGATGCATGCGGGAGGAAGTACGCCGCGGTAGGAATAGGTTATGGCTAGATCGTTATTGCATGCGGCTGACTGATGCAGGCGGAAGGAACTACTCTGCGATAAGAATAGGTCATGGCTAGATGGTTATTCCTAACGACTGACTGATGCATGCGGTACGAAGTACGCTGCGGTAGGATTAGGTTATGGTTAGATCGTTATTGCACGCGGCTGATTGATGCAGGCGGAAGGAACTACCCTGCGATAAGAACAGGTCATGGATAGATCGTTATTGCATGCGGCTGAGTGATGCATGCGGAATGATGTACGCTGCGGTACGATTATGTTATGGTTATATCGTTATTGCATGCGCCTCACTGATGCATGCGGGAGGAAGTACGCCGCGGTAGGAATAGATCATGGCTAAATGGTTATTGCTAACGGCTGACTGATGCATGCGGTACGAAGTACGCTGCGGTAGGATTAGGTTATGGTTAGATCGTTATTGCATGCGGCTGAGTGAGGCCGGAAGAAGTACGCTGCGGTAGGAATAGGTTATGACTAGATCGTTATTGCATGCGGCTGATTGATGCAGGCGGAAGGAACTACCCTGCGATAAGAATAGGTCATGGATAGATCGTTATTGCATGCGGCTGAGTGATGCTTGCGGAATGATGTATGCTGCGGTACGATTAGGTTATGGTTATATCGTTATTGCATGCGCCTGACTGATGCATGCGGGAGGAAGTACGCCGCGGTAGGAATAGGTTATGGCTAGATCGTTATTGCATGCGGCTGACTGATGCAGGCGGGAAGAAGTACGCTGCGGTAGGAATAGGTTATGACTAGATCGTTATTGCATGCGGCTGACTGATGCAGACGGAAGGAACTACTTTGCGATAAGAATAGGTCAATGCTGGATGGTTATTGCATGCGGCTGAGTGATGTATGCGGAACGATGCACGCTGCGGTAGGAATAGGTTATGACTAGATCGTTATTGCATGTGCCTGACTGATGCATGCGCCAGGAGGTATGCTGCGGTAGGAATAGGTTATGGCTAGATAATTATTGCATGAGGCTGACTGATGCAGGCGGGTGGAGGTACGCTACTCTCTCCCCGACCCGAGTCATACACACTACTCACATCCAGCTGTTCTATCGCATGTCTTGCCTCACACATGTGCTGTTTCACTATGTTATTCATATGGTGAGACGAGGGGTTCAAGAGGGGATGCAAGCAAGGTAAGAGTAATTCTGGATTACTTGTTGCAGAGCGCGGTCATATCGATTGTGGGGGACAGAATTACGTTAACCTAGTGCAAAGCTGCTCTTTAATGCCATCATATGACATACTTAAACAGTTCAGTCCATTTAAGAACTATGTAGTGCACCTTATATGCATAAACATTTACATTTGGGACAAAATAAAAGCTTAGTACGATTGCGGCAAGTATCTATGGTCAATTATCCTAATACCATCGATGTTTCTGGACACTATCGATGATTCATCGATAGTTTTGCATCACGGGCTCCCTTGGTAGTTTTTCCTCTGACTTCTCCTTGAATGAGAAGACTGATGGAACAGCAAATTCATAGAGGCCCCGTCTTCCATTTGGCACGTTTGGAACAAAACCAGTCTCTTTGAAGTGCCGTGAACACACCTTTGCTGTGTCAGCATTGAACTTATCTTTTCACTTGTTGGCTAGCAGTCGTTTCTGTCTCAGGGAAGCTGTTGAAGTTGACTGTAAGGCGATCATGAAATGTCCTCGCACAAAATGATTGAAACAGTCAGAGTGCACAGTCTGAGATGCACATTTAAGGAGAACTATCTGTCTGGTAAACAGTCACATGAAATGTAGTGCAACCAAACGTGACAATCATGTTATTGTTCATTATACGGCTGACTGATGCAAGCGGAAGGTACGCTGCGGTAGGAATAGGTTGGGGGGGGGGGGAATATAGGTTTATTGCGAAAAGAAAAAACAAAGGAAGAGGGGAAGGTTAGCCAGGCTCCAGAAGCCGACTTGCTATTCCCGCTTACAAAAAGGTAAAATAAAAGGAAGAAAAGAAAGAAAACGAGAAGGGCGAAAGAAAAGAGGCGCAGTCACAGGCCTAGCGCGAGCCTTGTGTCAGTAAGGAAACGTACGTAGGTTAGGGTTAGATCGTTATTGCATGCGGCTGACTGATGCAGGCGGGGAGAATAGCCTGCGGTAGGAATAGGTTATGGCTAAGATCGTTATTGCATGCGGCTGACTGATGCAGGCGGAGCGAACTACCCTGTGGTAGGAATAGGCTATCGCTAGATCGTTATTGCATGCGGCTGACTGATGCATGCGGAACGAAGTACGCTCCGGTAGGAATAGGTTATAGGTATCTTCGATTTGGTCTGCACTAGCTGTACTAGTTCTGGGGAGTGCGGCGAGGGTGCAGTGCGCGTGCTAAGCCAGTTCGTGCAGTGCAAGCAGTGATGCCCTGTCTTGGCTTTCAAAACGAATGATTGAGTGCAAGTGCAGGCCTAGAACGTCTGCTCCTCGGCTTCCTGCGTGCACGTGCATGCACCATTCTTCATTTGTTTGTGGTTTTCCTGACCGAAGTAGTGCGTATACGCGTGTATCATGCCCAGGCAGCACTGCAGCTACTCGATTCAGACAGCGAAGAGGAGTTCAACGAAGTGTACATTTCATTTCCTTGTGCCTTGGTAAGAGAAGGTGGAATTCGTATATTCCCAGCTATTGCGAAAGTGTGGTGGCCAGGTACCAAGAGCACGAATTTAAGAGACTCTTCCGGCTGTCTCGAGAAACGTTTGACCCCTTAGCCTCTCGTTTCAAGGCGTCGTCTTTCTTTCCGAAGGCTGTGCAAGGTCGGCAACAATATCAGCTGGGAAGACTTGCCTTCTTAGAAGATCCTATTCGTGTTCCCGGCTGTCAGGGGAACATTGTGGGAAGATACTACGCATAGGAGTCTTGTTTTTCCAACTCGGTTCTTCATCTCTGTATGTTTTTATTTAAAAAAAGAAAAAGAAACGATTGTCGACCGCTCCAAAGATCGCGCCTTTTTCCAATACAGCAAAGACAAGTGTAATACGCCTCTCGTGCAGGCAAAAATTCGAATTATCCGTTCGGTAGGTCTCAGATATGACCGCATTATCGCTACCCACGTGTTTATCGGGACAATGCAACTGGTATTGCATCGCACACATATCAAGGAACCGTCAGCGTTACAGACGTGTCGTCTGTGCTCCGTGTGCACTCGTACTGCCCTTTCTATCCAGCAAGTGCAGCCCTCCCGTGAACTCGTGAGGAACCCGTACTGCACCGTTACAAAACGAATACGAGAGTGCAGAGGGCACGAGCGGCACTGACAAAACGAATACAGTAGTGCTGCACCGCCTGAACTACTTCAGCAAGTGCAGCCAAATCGAAGATACCTTATGCATGCGGTTGACTGATGCAGGGGGAAGGAACTACCCCGCGGTAGGAGTAGGTTATGATTAGATGGCGGACGTTTCCGGACCAGTTGCAAGGCACGCGTCGTCTATTTGGCTCTCGTTTCGGTGTATGCAGAAACATGTCCCTGAGTTTGGGGAAGAAAAGAAAACGAACAACACACCCAGAACTCAAAGCAGCAAATACTGTTTAATGGACTGAGAATGCATAGGGATAGAAGGTGTAAAAGTTGAAGGGGGAGTTCATCTCGAAGGCATAGCTGATGCATCGAGGTGTCATAGGGGTTTCAAGGATTAACCTGTGCCTCGTGTCTTTAAGATACCGCATGCAAAGAGTATTATCAAAGATCGGTACACGGCCTAATGAGCTTCCCACATACTTCGCCAATTCCAATATTGGATATTTGTTTTTCATGGCTCGAGAATGCTCTCTTAGACGATACCACGCATCTTCTGGTTGGTCGTGTATAACAGCACCCATGAAACAAGGGAATTTTGTAAACAACATTTCGTCTGCAAGATACAAAGTGGTGTTTTTTTTTTTAGTTACTGGTGCACGGAGTTAGGGATTGTATTATATCATTGATTCTACAAGCCGCACGTCTTCCCGCATTGCTATCTTCCTTACCTATAGAGTGTGATACTCCATGAAAAAAAGTATACCATTTCATCGAGTATCCCACCCTATAGGCAAGCGCCTTTAAAAATCATCCACTCGTGAAAATAGCATATCGCACAACGAGGGAACGCCGTGAGATAACGCGGTCCCCGGGCACGTGACTCGATAAAGATTCAGGTCTAGAGCATAGACGTAACTCTTTTATCACATTTTTGGCGCCATTCTTTCGAGGTAAAAGTAACGTGAAATCCAGTATAGGGTTTGTGTAGGGTGTGCTAAGTTTCAGTCATAATTTTCGTAACTTGTCGTAGTTTGAAACGCCTACAGCGTTTGCGCATCCATGAACAACACTCGGCATTGCTAAAAGTCATAAGGAGAGCATTGTGCGCGCGGGCGTGAAGTGGCTAAAAGGCGAGCCAGCCATATTTTACGCCTCGCTGCTCACTACAAACGCTGAGGGTGCATTACAAACTTGAATATAAATTGTCTTGTGCAAGAATTATTCTCACACTGTTATGCCGGGAGACGAGACGTTACCCTTGTCACCATTATTGAATCAACGTTAATAATTTAAATAACTAATGATGATAAAACATGCTAATCAACTTAACTGCCTTGAAAACACCATTGTCTCTCCTGCAACAATTGATCTCCTCTTTCAGTAAACGAAAGTCATCGGCCGTCACTGCACCCGCACTGGAAAGGAGGTCATGAGATGTCCTTCATTGAAAAGACAATGTGGATTAGATTGGATTGGATTTTCGGGGAGAAAATAATATGAAGGTTGTGGCTCCCGGCTACTCCAGCTAACCACAAGCCCACAAAGGGTTGGAGAGGATGTCGATGTTATGGCAGCGTATGGAACGTACCAGTCAAAAATGATTATGAGATGGGTAAAGTACAGTGCTGGACAAAAGTTTACGGAACCAGGGTGTCGGAGCGAACCGAAAAAAAAAACAAAAAAACGCTACTTTGGTGCGAACCGGAACGAAATCGAAACCATATACGTTTTTTTCGCTCAGGAGGGAAACCGAAAAATTTATTTCACGGTTCTCGATCCAAGAAAAAAAACTTTGGTTTGGACTACGAATAGGCAAATGAAACTGACGTCGTGTGTTCTGAAGTCATGTCATGCATAATTTACGAGGGTTACGGTTACGGTGGAATGTATGTCGGTATACCATGACCCATAGGCTCCCTTTGTTACGTTTTATCGTTCGCGCACATTGACTTAGAGGTAAATGTGACCGGTTGTGACTCTCTACCAATGTGCCGTAGTGTTCGTTTTAATTTCATCCGGCAAAACTCTCCTCAACTAAACAGCGATCCAAGGGGGCTACGTAACGGCTACTCTATCGGTAATGCCACGCAACGCGTCCCTTGTTTGAGAGCAGCCAAGTTGAATACATTTACGTATCCGCAAGAGCAAGCGCGTGCGAAGTGGCGCCTCTTTTGTGGACAGGACACGAAGAAAATGAAACGGAGCCGTCGAGCGCGTTTCTGAGTGAAGGTGTTCTTCGATTTGCGTATGGTGAGCTAGAAGGACTGGTGTGTTGAACGGCGGTTGCAAACGGGTCGTGCCGACGGGCCCGCCGACAGGTGGCACTGGTGTGTAGAAGAAGCTTCTAGCTCACCATAATTTGCGTCGTACTCGTGCGGTGGTGCTTACTGGCTAGGAAGCAGCAACAGACATTCCGATGGGATACGATCGCACCAATCCAGCAAGAAAGTACTTTACGTATGACATCACGACAAACAAGTCCGTCTGTGTCATGCGCTTCAAGAAATTAGAAAGCCTATTTGAACAGACAGTCACCTGCAGGAACCAGGATCTACCAATTTCACAGCTGCTTATTAATATTAAATACCGTGTATGCGGAATAAACGGGTTTACATTTTGCAACGTTGATTTTTTTCTGGGAATGAATATGCCCACCAGAAGCGGAACAGGTTAAAACCGGTATCATCCGTTATGTTTTTGTTCCGGAGCAGAACCGGTACCGGACCATTTATGATAGAACCGGAACGAAGAACGTTTCGGTTCGACACCCTGTACGGAACACGCTCCGGTGCATCCCTTTCTCAGGGTGACACCCTAGCAGCGAATGGGACGGTACGGACTTACAGACGTGTGTCTAGGTAACCCAATCACCTGTTTGTAAGTACTTACTTTACCATTCGCTGCTAGAGTGTCACCCTGAGGAAGGAATGTGCCGGAGCATGTTCCGTAAACTTCTGTTCAGCACTGTACAAGTAGGGTGTGCAAGATGGGTCGCCGCTATACTATCCACTGTCTTGCACGTCATAACTTTTTGTCCACTTCGACGTCGCGGAAGTATTTTATAACAGTGCCGAACACCCGATGTCTGAATTGAGCAAGCCAGGGCCCGAGTGCTTTAGGAACACTATACAGTTGGCTGTCCAAATCCAGCTACAAAAGGCGGCGGACTGTGCTATAGCGTTTGCATGACAATAGTGAGTTTTAGTATACCGTTAATAAGGTTATCGTGCCTATCGGAACCAATCCCAGTGGTGCGTGACTCAGAATCTTGTCCACTGATTTGTTCCGGTTGATACGGTTCGACGCTAGCCACGTTATCAACGGTCTGCTAAAACTCTCTATTATGAACCATATTCTCAACAATACCACACGCAGGACAGTTGAGGGGGACTGTTTTCCCACTCTTAGGGAACAAGCGTCATCATCACGACATCCAATGTCATCATCACTTCTCCTTCATTTATTGTTGCTGTTGTTGTCCTCTGTAGGAGACGTTGAGCCGGAATTAGTGGGATAGTGCGATGCAGGTGCAGCATGTGCCAGACTTGCATCTACCCCAGTCAGTGTCGTTCCGCTTGCTGTTCCACGAAGACAAAATGAACCTGCGCCAAATGCTCCTGCTCAGCGTTGAGAGCTTTACCCGAGAGTCTGAGCAAGTGAAGTACACCGGACGTCCCGTGCGGCACCGGTATGCGGTCGGGACGATGCTGCATCCGCTGCTTCGTTGTGGGTATGCCGGTATGTCCAGGAATACATTCAACAAGTAATTCACGAAAAAGCTAATGAGTGCCAGCGCCAGGGGTTGAACCTGGACCCTCTTGATTACCGGTCAGGGATGTTACCTTTGCACCACATTGGAACGGCGACCCTCTCGTGAATTGGGGAGCCTCAATAATTGATACGGGCAGGCTACACTCTTAAGGCTCATTCACACATGCGGTTCAAAAAGCGGCGCCGCCTCAGCATTCGCGGCGCCGCCGAGAGGGGCCTGTCACACATAGCCGAGCCGCCATACTAAAAACGCGCTTCGTTGTTGTTGCTACGTCAAGATCGTACCGACACTTCCAGCTCTCTTGCTCAAAATTTACATTGTGAAGCATGTTCTCCATTTTAAAATTATCGTGAAGCATGTCTGCTGGAATCATCAATCGTTGGAACGACAAACGCGACACAATAGCAGAGAAAGAACGGCAGAAGAAACGAGACACATGTTTAACTACCGACGACCAACACACGGTTACACACAAGTCGTATTTATTTTCATCGATTCCGTGGTTTGCGCAAATTCCCAGCTCATCATTGACAGCTCAGACACCAAACAACTATTGGTGACAAGGAATTTACTCACGCGGAAGCACCAAACACATACACACGCACAAATGACAAAAGATCCCAGCGCGGTATCGGGAGGCCCGCCATTGCCCGTCGGCGCCAAAAGGAAGCCACCTCCACCCCTCCGAGTGCTCCGATTGGCTGGATGAAAAGCGTTCGCGTTTCTACCCTCCGAAGCTGCAGCACGGAGCGGTTCTCGAAAAGCGGCTGGAAACGCACCGCGCCTCGCGTTTCGCGGAGCCGGGAACGCGAAACGCGTTCAAAAAACGCATGTGTGAATCAAGCATTACATGTTTGTGCACCCACTCACGCATTCATACGCGAACCCGTCTGTGCACGTTTGCATATCTGTCGAGGAATACATTGCACGATATTGGCCCGCTTTCACCAACGCCGATTAACATTTGAACCGAGATCAACACTTCCTTACCTTCTGTTTAACTATGCTTAACTATAGGGGTTTAAACCTTCATCGCGTCACCAACGAACATTTGTACAAAGAGAATTGAGTGTTAACATCAAGTTTTAGCGACCCTCGATCTAAGTTCGGCGTTTACCAGCGTTGGTGAAACCACGGGCCATTGTCATTTTTCTTCGCAGCACGTTAGTGGTAAATTATAATAGCGCCATGTATCAGAGAAACGGGGCCTGCGGAACCCACCCCTGCTTGCAAGGTCCTTAATCCTGGTCTAGAGTCGCCGCAGATGACCCAAGATATAGGTGCTGAAAGGGACAAACAATGTCAGCCATAAATATCTCAATCTTTCTTAAACCGAGGCCACTTTCCTCACTGGATATTTTGGTAATGGGGAATAGCCTCTTGCTGGGGCGTGTTTTGTAATAAACGACAGCTTCAGTTGAACGCCGCATATGTGTCCGTCAAGTCCGTGTCTTTCTCGCGTACCTCGATTGTGTTTCAGCTTGACGAAACTGCTGACGAAAAAGCTGAAAACAAGATAAGCCATGTTGCGACTCGTCTCTATTCGCCATGCCACGTGGAACCGTTTCCACACTTAGCAGCACAACAATTAGGGAAAACGGGTCACCATCAGATAACCGACCTATTCATCCCGTCGACCAGCCGGACCTAACCGGAACTTGGAGGCTCGGACAATAACGGAGTGGCATCGTGACCTACAGACTTCAGAACACGACGACATGAAACAACGAAAGTTTGGCCCCTTTCCCAGGCACTATTTGGACCGGAGCTGACGTCTCGACTTGTATACAATCAGCTACTGTGACATCAGCTTCCGGATTGTAATATATTTAAGCGCGGGATCCAGAGGACCCGAAACATTCTGCTGTCGTCATTGCCTCAACATGTGATTAAACGTTGTTTTGTTACCCGAGACGTTCTTCTGCCTGGTTCCCTGCCTGCACGCTACCATTTGGACCTTCGGTTGCAACAACTGGTTGGCAGCGGTCGGATCGACTTCGTCGGATCATGACTTCTGGTTTGGGTGAGTGTTTGGTTCTTTCCATTCGTCTGCCAGACTGTTAGCTATATAGGACTGTGTGAAATTTTAGCTGCGGTTGGAGATTGTTGATTCCTTTGAAGCTTAGTGTTACTTGAGGAAAACAATACAGTGCAGAGTGCAGCCGACTCAGTGAACGTTATGGATCTAAACAAGTTGCGAGTGCCAGATCTGTTAGCTGTGTGCGAGGAAATGGGCATAAGCGTAGGAAAGGCAAAAAGAAAACCCCATATTATAGAACTCATCCGTGAGACAGATGCAGAGGACAGTGAGCTTCTAGAATGTTGGGAGTTGATTGTGGAAAGGCGGGAACGGGAGGCAGAACAGAACGAACGGGAAGAGAGACTAAGGGCAGAAAAAAACGAACGGGAAGAGAGACAAAGGGCAGAAGACAAACAAAGGGCACATGAACTAGAAGTAAAGAGGCTTGAGCTAGAAATGAAGAGACTCGAAGCTGAGAGTGCCAGTCGTGTTCACACCCCGTCTAGTGAGACAGGGGCAGAAAAATTCAAGATGAAAGACCTCATGCAGCCTTTCAAGTTAAGAGAGGATATAGGTCTATTCCTCGTAAATTTCGAGAGGACATGTGAAAAAGTCGGATTTTCACGCGAGTCTTGGTCGCAAAA
Organism: Ornithodoros turicata; assembly: GCF_037126465.1. Classification (NCBI taxonomy): domain Eukaryota; kingdom Metazoa; phylum Arthropoda; class Arachnida; order Ixodida; family Argasidae; genus Ornithodoros; species Ornithodoros turicata. Next base: position 90,758,309 of record NC_088203.1, read on the forward strand.
GTTGTTAACGCTCCTCCCGTGTGAGGCAGCCGATGTTATTGCTCGACTAAGCAAACGGGACGCGGAAGACTATGAGAAGTGAAAGCCGCGCTCCTCAAAAAGTACCGGTTGTCAACGGAGGCCTTCAGACAACGATTCCGTAACGCGTCTAAAAAGGTAAACGAATCCTTCCCTGAGTTTGCTTACAATATGAAAGCTAATCTAGTGGAATGGCTGAAAAGCGCCGAGGCTTATGGGGACCACGGAAAGGTCATAGAATGCGTCGCGCTAGAGCAGTTTTTTCGTTGTCTTTCTGAACCAGCGAAGTTCTGGATTCAGGATAGGTTAGAGGAACTTGATATTCAAAAAGCCGCAGAGCTGGCAGAAGAGTACACGACGAGAAGGGGTTTGAGAGAGGACCAAAGCAGTCGACCCAAAAACGGTAGGGAGTACAAAGGGGAACACTTCAAGAAAGTGGAACGGCTTAAAGACGAGACACGGGGGACGCTAAACAAAGAGGAAAGCATCCTCGACGTAGCGACCCAAAAAGGGGAAAATGTGGACAAACCAAAGCCGGAAAGTGACAGGATATTTGAAGCTAGGAAACCCAGGGTGTGCTACAACTGCAACGAACCGGGTCATTATGCAGCCAATTGTCCAAACGAAGTCGCGTTTGCGTATGTCAGTGGTAGCGCCCAAGATGGGAAATTGTTAGAACCGTACGTGCGAAGAATGATTGTGAACGGCCGGCCATGCGAGATCCTCCGTGATTCTGCAGCGACTGTAGACATGGTCCATCCGGATTATGTGAAGGCAGCGGACTACACAGGCCGAAGCGCTAACATAAAGCAAGTGGCACAAAAGCGCAGCGTACGACTCCCTCTTGCAAGGGTAAAGATAGAAGGCCCGTTTGGCGAGCTAGTCACTGAAGCGGTCGTGTCAGTCAACCTTCCGCAACATTACAGATACCTCTTTTCGAACAAGTCAGACCAAATATTAAGGAAACGAGGGCAGTGTTTTTCGAGGGAGGTGAGCGAGGCGCTACAACATTCGAAACCGAGGCGACGGAGGACGATATCAAAATATCACAATGATCAACGTAATTCATGCGACTTGGCGACATCGCAAAATATAGAAGGGTTGGGTGTCGTGAACGACGAGAGCGGCAGCACGGCTGATATGGTAAAAACTGAACAGACGTTATTTCGTGAAAGAAGAAATGACGCAACACACGCAAGGCGGAGCGCGAACACTGTACCTTCCTCAACTTATCAAGGTGTTGTCTCTAGTCTCCACAGTGTAGATAGAGAATCGTTGATATCAGAGCAGATGAGTGACCCCTCCCTCAAAGATTGGCGCAATGGCGCTAGCGACGGGTTAGCCGCGAAAAACATTCCGTTTTACGTGAAATCTGGCCTGCTCTACAGGCGCTTTCAAGGCAGAAAGGGGAAGACAATTGACCAGCTGGTTGTCCCGCAAAAGTATAGAGCTGAGCAGCTACATTTAGCTCACTGTGACCCTAACGCAGGGCATTTTGGGGTACGTAGGACAAAGCTACGTCTGACACAAGGATATTACTGGCCAGGATGTTTGGAAGACGTTGACCTATTCGTCAGGTCATGTAGCACTTGCCAGTAAATAGGAAAGCTAAGAGAAAACGGAAACGCAGACAGGCTCAGTCGCTGTTTTTAGTTTCACAGATGAGTCCTTGTTATGCTTCCAAAGTTTGTAAATATGAATATGTATATAATCGTATGAATTTTCGCATATGACAGAATGGCATGAATAACTGTGTGAGAAACCTGCTTCATTTTGTAGTTTGGCTGCACATCCCACTGAAGGGACTCATTAACGATTCTGGGATTTGCGGGATTTCATAGGGCGAGTACTGCCACGTAATAATGAAGTCTGGTATACGACAGGGAGAACCGGCACTCGTCTGTGCTAGGGTTATGTTTTGATGAATGTTTGTCCTGTCGTTGTACTTCCTTTTGTTTGCTTCGTGTTTGTCTGAAAGACAGTGAAAGGCAGCCGCAGCAGAGATAACTCATCGGAGATTGCAAGCTTGTGCGAGCTGCTGGACAAGCCACTACAGGAAACACAATGCTCCAGAGAACTTTACTCATCGACTGAGCGGAGCAGCGACAGGAACTGCACCTCTAGCGATGACCAGCCCGGCGGCGGAGATGCTGTTGCGACTCGTCTCTATTCGCCATGCCACGTGGAACCGTTTCCACACTTAGCAGCACAACAATTAGGGAAAACGGGTCACCATCAGATAACCGACCTATTCATCCCGTCGACCAGCCGGACCTAACCGGAACTTGGAGGCTCGGACAATAACGGAGTGGCATCGTGACCTACAGACTTCAGAACACGACGACATGAAACAACGAAAGTTTGGCCCCTTTCCCAGGCACTATTTGGACCGGAGCTGACGTCTCGACTTGTATACAATCAGCTACTGTGACATCAGCTTCCGGATTGTAATATATTTAAGCGCGGGATCCAGAGGACCCGAAACATTCTGCTGTCATCATTGCCTCAACATGTGATTAAACGTTGTTTTGTTACCCGAGACGTTCTTCTGCCTGGTTCCCTGCCTGCACGCTACCATTTGGACCTTCGGTTGCAACAGCCACTTGCTTGGTTCCTTTGAAGTGACTGACATCACGTTGTTGATCTTTCGTTTGACACCTCCCCTTATCAGGGAGTTTTAGTGGATCGAGGGTGTTCGCAATAAGGGTTTCGAAAACAAAATAAGCAAATCGCTTGGTTCCTTTGAGGTGGCTGACATCAAGTTATTGATCTCTCATTTGACAGCCTCCTTTGCCGTTTTCACATAGTGCTTCCGATCTACTAGGTAGTACGCTTTCCTCATCCCGCCGTTCACCTGTCTAATTGAGTTAAAAAGTTCCTGTTCCTTATCGATCTTCTCCAATTTGCAATGCAGAATTCGAAATCAAATGTTCTGAATACACGTACAAGACGCACGAGAAAATGTGAATGGTTGTTTGTCCAGCGATGTCATTTCGCCGCTACATTGATGGGAGACTGGGAGGTTCCCGGGTTCGAATCCCGGTGCCGGCTGTGATGTCTGGGCTTTTTCCTAGGTTTTCCTCAGACGCATTCAGACATATATCAGCACAGTTCTCTTGGAAGTCGGCCCAGGACGCATATTCCCCAGGGCGTTAGGACGTTGCCCACATCCATGTGGCCAACAACGGCGAGCCCTTGCACCGCCGCGATGTTCCAGGGTTTCCATCTGACCGCCACAAGTTCAAAGAGACTTAAAACACACAGGAGGATAAACGTCCTAACCCAAGCATAAGAAAAATATGCAGCGACTTTTCCCGTCATAGAGAACACGTGTTACCGCCTTCAGGAAGGAGATGCACGCCCATGCACAACAAACCTCAGCATTTTTTTTTCTTTCGAATTTTATCAATAATAGTTAAACCACGAAATGTTTCGAGCTGGCGTCTCAACACGCGAACTGTTCATTGATATGTAGAGCATGATTACAGTACTGAATATCAAGCGCGAGCCTCGCACCCTAATGGTAGATGTTGGATAACCTCTACCATTTCTTCGGTTGGGTTGCATTATAGTTACGTCCTCGCCACAACCGCCTTCACGGAGTCCAATTAATTCGAAATGTCAAGCACTACGGCTGCGACCTTCCACCCTTTGTCATTCCTCGTGATATGTGGTTCCGGATCCTCACAGTCGGCACCTACCATCGGCTCCTGTGTCATTTTATGATGAATGTATACGGTGTTACTCCGTGAGCTCAGTTTTTGTTGTGAACTGTGTTATGCGATTAAGAACACACAAACTGCAGGACGCTGAGTGCGTCTACTTTCATTTCCACACTGCTGTCCTATACTACTATCTATATCCTCCTATCTGCAGGTCTCTGAATGAGGATGTACACAGAAATACGATATTTATACAAATGTAAATTATACGTAGCGATATAAAATCTATATCTATAACATAAATGAGGAGAAACAATGTGAGTCCATGCACATAAGTAAGTTCATGCAATTGTCAACTATAGGTAACGGTATAACCTATTCATCCATATTTATAATATCTCAAACCTGTAAATTACAAGAAGTGGAACCATATCCTATCTGGATATCAAGGGTGTGTTCGCTGACGAGGCTGACAATAGCCCTATCTCACTGCAAATATTGCACTTGCGAAGAACGAGCTTGGGGCACATAATAGAAGCAGTGAAGAAGGGTTGAGAACAGACGCAGCGGGAACCAATTTATTAGACTGTATTGACACATGTACAGCTCGAAGCAGAGTTAACTGGAACGCCGCGTCGACCAGCGGAGCAAGGGAGGAGCCACCCTGGCGGCATCTAGTGGAAATAAAGAGCGAGGAGGTTTTGACATTTCCATTCTAGTCGGAGGGGTGTTCGCTGTGGCGTGCCGAAGAGTGCGCAATCAGGCTGGCGTTATCAACGCTGCGCGCGTTTGTTTTGGGCGACCGTGTCTGAGGGATTGCGAAGAATCGATGATATCCCGATGGCGCGTGGCAGGTTAGCACGTGCGAACCGGTCGTCTCTCACCTCTCCTAAACTTCCAAAATTAAATTAAGGTGAAGCAATCCAGATGAGAAAAATTTTCAGAAAAACGATTGATGTGGGGCAAAAAAAAATCAAAATGCGATTTACGAAAGGTGGGAGAGGCAAATTTCGGGAACGTGCAGTCGAGGTAGGGGCGAACCTCTACTGACGAAAACTGAAGTGAGGACAAGGGTCATGGTGAATTTGTCTAGCTCTGATCATCATTTACTACACCAGTAATAGAAAGCCTTCAAGGTGACTCCCTGCACTGTGTGCCAGCATGCACACAAAAAAATTTGTGTGTGTACTAATTGGCTGTTCTTCGGAGAAACTCCCGAGAAACGCGATATGCTACACCATGAAAGCATTGTTTTGTTATTATTTAAAAACTCATTACAATGGTTTCGCGATTACCACCGTTAATTATTTCAATCCTCTTCGCATCTTCTATTCTGAGCACAGTAAATTTTCCGAAAGAAATAAGTTGTTATTCATTTCATTCGATCACACAGTGAGCGTTTCCGATGACGCGCGCCCATGCGCCATCCTGTTTCCAGGCGTGTGCCATGACATCGATTCTCCGCATTATCTCCGAAGTAAATTTCAAAGTCCGAAGAAACTATCGTCCGAAGTAAAATTCAAAAGTTCGTAGTTTTATTGAATTAATGAACGTACGCAAATTAGCAGCTCACTGCTCAGCTCTTGGCCGATGTCCCAGAGATGATCATTAAGAAGAAATCTTTTCGATAACACCACCTGTTTACGAATTTTTACGAATTATTCAGCCGGGGCACCTTCGTCAAACACCCGGTATATCTATATTTAAAAACCTTATTCGTAACCTGCTCGGTAAATCTGCCATATAGTAACGCCTCCAAAACTGACAGCGGCACGGGACTGTGGTGCCACTTTGAACCGGAATGCCTCCAGTGACGTGACTGCAGCGTATAGGTGGGGAGTAACGCGTTACAAAGTAGTGCGTTACCGCCAGTCAACATCGATATGTAGAATCTACGTTAACAAAACGTTGAATGTTCTACAGTAGCACTGTAGAATCTATGTCAGCAAACAACGTAGATTAGGCGTAGAAAATGTCGCGTTGTAAAATAGTAGAATCAACAGTGAATTTGCTACAAAATTTCTACGTATACCAACGTTGTTTTCACATTGATTCAGCATTCGAGATATGTCTCTTTTCTACGTTGTTTCCCTGTACACCTTTCTACATTTTTTCTATGGTGCCATTCAGTACACCTTTCTACGTTTGTTCGACGTTGCCCTTCAGCACATGTTTATACATTTTCTTTACATGGTTCAATAGAACTCTCTACATTTCTTCACATGCACTGAGGTAGGGTACTGCAATTGTTGCGGTGAATCACCTAATCCCATTGTAATTCATGTATAGTTCTTGTTCTACATTTCTTCATTAGAATGTTTCTGTAAAGTTAATTACATGTTATGTTCTTGACACACCATCTATAATGTGTAATTGGACATTCACGAAGAAAATCAATGATGTTTTTATGCGTGTTTATTTATGTACAAGATTCAGAATATTTTGTGTCAAGGGAGTTCATGTGAATCCTCGGCTGCCTTCTTCTCATACATCTCGAAAGTCAGCCACATCAGCATTCTCACCCCTGGAATATATAATTATCTGTTTCATATATACAGCTCAAGCAACTACCACATATATCATGATGACGATGATAATGATTGGGATTTTAATTGCGCAGCATGTACTCTGGCCGTAATGCGCCAATTCATCTGTAGAATGGATGACTACAAAGTTACCGCCTCACTGAAACATGATGCAAGAAGATAAACTCAGTGAACTCACTCAGTGTGAACTTGTAAAAACCACAAGGTGACTAACTTAACAACTGCACATAAAATGCTAAAAAGCTATAGAAAGCTAAAGGACATTTATAGGCATTGAATAGCACAACACTACATGTAAGCTCTTATGTCAACACCCAAGATGAACCAGACAAGGCAGCACAGGAAGCCCCTTATAATGACTTACCGCTGCCTCTTTTTTACCACCGCTGGTGCAAACCTGAAGAAGTTCCGTGCTGCAGTTGCGATTTCTGTGTCCCCGGCTGACGGAAATAGCTTGCGGACACAAGCTGAAAAGTGAGATACCTATTGTAGCGAAAAATCATATAATGGCTCTCATATTCCGTGACACTGAATATGACTTCAAAGTACGAGAATAATTTCCTGCTTGTGACAAGTACGCACTCGGAAAGCAGAGCTCGAAGCTCATATCGGAAGCAACGCAGGATTTTTCTGAGAGGAGGGCCCCTTATGAGGCAGCACATGCAGTGTGTATTGAGTATCTGCCCGTTAGACCCTATGTTAAAGTTGGGAATTTTGAAGGTGTCAGGACCCCAGGAGCTCCGCCCCTAATAGCAAGCCGCTGCCCAGTAATGAAACTAATGATATTAGCATTTTAACTCTTTTCAATTGTTTTTTATTAATGCTGAGAATGCCTGAGTCCGGGCACGAAACAAACCACAAGAGGGCCTCCAACTTCTTCGTTCTTTGCATATCTAATACAAATTTTTGCGCAGGCGATGCATTCATAGCCACGTACGACCCTGAGTGCTGTTGTGGGAAGCAATGTGCGTGTGACAAGTGCTTTGATCCAATAACATGGAGTTATGTAGAACAACTGGACCTAAACATCACTTATTTTGGTGTAAAAGCATCACTGTCACTGAAGTATGTTTCCAATAGATATTCTTAGAACAGCAAAGTGAAATGCAGACGGAACATTGCTGTATGTAATCTAAAGAGTTACTTGTACCACTGAATACTACTGCCCCTACATACTAAATTAAGTCCATGAACTGACGGCATAATCTGCAAGAAGAAAATGAAAAGAATAATGAAACTCATGCAATAAATTACGATGTTCCCGTCGGTTCAGTGTTTTGATAGATGCGCGTCCTGATAGCAACTGCCACATTTGATGACTGGCTACAATTCTGAAACATACGTGGTGCTTATTTCTTTAGGAAAAGTCAGTGCTCTCACCATGCAACAGATCGGACATTTTCAATGACTTGAAAGTCCGCTTGTCCGCATTTTTTCCTGAGTAGCAGATTACACTCGCTACGTCCAACGTCATCATTTTTCGCAGGACGTTTCGGGTGCACTCTGCCACAGATGACCCGCCAGTTGTCCACAAGTGACTGACCTGTTAGAAAAGAGATGTGTCACGTATGTGTCCAAGTTTCTTACCAAATGTGAATGAACTTAGCGTCATTGTGTTGAAGAAGAAGCAACATACAAATGCGTCAAAGTTTTCTGGAGTCATCAGGCATGTTTCTACCGCCTCCAGATCATCATCTCCTGTCACTGGGAGGATTTTCAGAGCAGCAGGAGGTGGTGGAACTGTGTTTAGCTCCTCCTGCTGCTTCTGCAGTTGCTGCACAATTCCCTTGATTTGATTTATGTCTTTCTTAACAACTTTCATATCGTCCACAATGCCCTCGAGTTGATGCATGATCTTTCTGAACATGCCTGAAATGAGAGATATATGAAAACGTCATATAAAACATCTCATAAATGCTCTGTACCAGGCCTCTTTGAACTAACAATATCACTCCCAAGTGAAGCATATAACACACCACACAGAACACTGTCCTACAAGTACAGTAGACCAGGAGATAAATGGGATAGATGTTTCCAACTGAGAGAGTCCTGTTCTCAACGGTGTCAAAATTGAGGAAATATGCCGTTTGAAAAACAACGTACAGAAAGGTGTTTTGCAAAATCTAAGGATCAATTATTTCCTGAGAAAGGAAGCCTCAATGACCACTGCTGTATGAATACAAAACACCGACTTAAAGGCTGTGAAATATGTAACTGGGACTAACGATGCATACGCTTTTGCTGCTCTTGCGTTTAAAATATTACACACGAAAAAACTCTAAATGTTCGGTCATCCGATTGGACGCCACACAAGTTAAAGCAGTGGAACGTAATGCCAGCACTTCTATCGTCGACAGTAGCAATCTAATTGAAGGCTCATTTAAGCAGCATTGCTTATTCATCCTGATGACATAGACTTCTTGCATTTCTGTTTGAATCTTGGTGTTAGCTTTTCCTGTAACTGTAGGTATCCTTGGATGTAGGAGAACATCCACAATTGTGGCAGTGGTCAAATGTACTGCCGGAGAAGTCGCGTGATCACGAAAGCTTATACTAGCACACCACCCAGTTTAGTCAAACGTAATCATTCCACAGCTAACAGTAAAGCAGTACACAACCCTGATGCTGCAATCAACATATGTATGTGTGTACTGCATTTCTGTTAGCTGTTGAATGATACAGGGTGGTGTGTTAATACAAGCTTTCACAAGCGTGTGACTTCCATAAACACCAGGGCAGGATATCTGGCCATCCATTGCCGTAATTGTGGATGTTCTGCTGTACATTCAAGCACAATATGATTGCAGGTAAAGCCAACACTCATATTCAGCGTTCTAATTCAAGAAGTCTATACTTCATCAGGATGAATCAGCAATGCTATGGACTGGTGCAGTTTCACGCAGTTACGTGGGACATTTAAATAGTTGTTTTCCGTGTAGGTGAAGCCATTCCAGTCAAGAGTGCAGCAAAAGTGTGTATGTTCTCCCTCTCTCTTCGGTGGTTTCAGGGGCTACCATACGATCCTGTCAAACACCTACCAACCACAGCCCCGGGTACACACTTTTGTGTAATTTGAAAATTACCTTAATAGTTGTTTATGACTTTCATGTCGTTGCAGGGAATCATAGAATGTGTTACTACGAGCAGAGCAACCCTCAAGCCCAAATACAATGCTTTCAAACCCCGTGAGTTAACGATACATCGCAGCCCTGTTCTTAAGACTTGAAAAACTAATTTATCACACCATTAGCAACACAATACTTACGGTGGTTGATCCTCGCACCCTCTCCACTTTCTGTACTCGTCTTGGGGGCTGTGTCAAACAAAGCCCAAAATCAGTTTCAGCAATTGTGTATCTGCCTTTATATTATGTGAATTTTCCACACAACATTGGTATGTGCGATATAGCATAAAATAAGACTCACTTTGAAAGGGGGAGCTGCAAAATTGTCCTGGATGTGGCTGCACATCATCCGGGTTGTCAGAGCCTGGAAGTGAATCAAGCTATGAGACATCTAAGAACCGTTATCGAAGTTGTAGGAGCCACACTGTAATCAATATCACGTTTTTCACGCTGTGTAGTTTATGATGTTCTATCAGATACAGGCAAGGACAGTGGAACGAGGGAGTGGGGAGTGCCCACTTCCGGTTTTTGTCATAGATTCCACAATAATTTTGAATTTCATAGGATGGAAAATACTTTCAGACTTTCATCAAAAGCACCACCAGAGGATCGCTTTAAGGGATACAGGTGTCCATTTCTCGAGCTAAAACGGTGCCCTTCCAGAAATTAATGTCGGGGTACGGGCAATAATTCCACATCCCCTGTGTTTTGCCACCACAGAATCAGGCAATAGTCATACCGTCCAGGACATACGACGTACTCGGACTTCGTACTGGACTTGAACGACGTACTGTGGTGTCTGCAATATGAGGAAATAAAGTGGATTAGAGAATCACTATGTAAAAGTGAGAACCCAAAATGCAAACAAAGTTATTCGCTTCTCTTCTTACCCTTCCCCCCTGGCGTCATTTTGCGTTGGTGATGGGGAACGCCATTTCTCCTACCTGTATGACAGTTTATGTAAACATATGCTTTCACCCTATTCATGCAGGGCAATAACCTTAATAAGGATAATTGTCCTTACTCAATGCAGGTTGAGAGTGGAAGGTGAGAGCAGCATTGTATGCCTTCCTCGGTTTCTGTATTTGTGTCGAGCTCCGTGCTACCTTGGGCGATGGGACGAAGTGCTCGTCCGCAGATGCTATACAACGACAAACAGCAGCATTATAAGCTATGTGTTCGCAACTGTACGACAAAGACAAAACTGTTCACTCTCAGGTGGTTGCCAAAGGACCTGGCTATTGACAGGGATTTCATGAGTAGGAATCTTTCCATTCGTTGTTCTGTCCGGCATATTTTTTTTTGTTTTTTTTGCCTGGCCTCCTTCGCTCTATGCAGGTGTAAGTCGACACAGTTCCCCTTGAAGTCTACCCAAAATGCCACAGTAACCCTCTGTAACTACATCCTTCCTGCGGCCTTCTCACCGTCTATCCATATCTCATACATGTCATGGACTTCTTAGCAGCATTCCTTTAAGAGTATACAGGGTGTTTATTTTGATCATGTACAGAATTTTTATTAAAAAGGTGTGAGCTGCACAGATGTCGTTTTTACAATTGAGTTATGCGCGGCCAGGCGGACACCTTCTGGAAAAAAGTGTGTAACTACAGGATGACTAATTACCTAAGATTCATTAATTAGCATTAGGTAATTCTGGGGAAAAGTGAGATAGCAGAATGGGTGACAATCCTCGTTGAAAGCCATTCTATCTTTTATAAATCCAGAAAAGAGCGCGTGCTGTGATTATATCCATCGGTGAATTTTGGTATGCAAATGAGCCGAAACTGAAAAAGCGCGCTTCAAGAGCGCATCATCCACGCCGACGGAGGCTTATCTGGCCCAGAGCCGTATATGATCTGGCCAGCTGACCGGCACCTACTCCAATCATCTCCACCGCTCCAAATCGCGTGGCCCTCTGGCGTGAGCGAGCGCTGTGCTCTCCGCGTTCGCGGTCGCCGTAGTTCCGGTTTCGGCTCATTTGCCCATCAAAATTCGGGGATGGATATTTTAACGCACATGCGTGTTCCAGGGTTTGTTAGACGTGGAATGGCTTTCAACGAGGACAGTCTGTGATTCTGCTATCTCGCTTTTGCCCAAAATCCCCTAATGGAAAAAAGTTTATCAATTTATTTTAGTTAATTAGTCTTATTGTAGTTGCATGCTTTCGTCGAGAGGATGTCCGCCTTGCCGTATAACTCAATTACAAAAACGACATCTGTCCTGCTGTCATAGCTTGTTTGTAAAAATTCTCTAAAGGCTAAAAATAAACACCCTGTATATCATGAATCCCAATCAGAATCTGATTTTCCATAGCACGGCCTAGTTACTATCTCTCGAGGACGGATAGTGTAGAAAAGGGACTGCTGGTGACTTGGTTGAGAAGGAATTCATTTGTATCACCTTGAGAAGATTCGTCATCCGTCCGAGCGGATAAATCAGTCTGGTACTCTGCATGTTCAGCCTCCCGCATTGCGCTTTCATAGTCTGTATAAAAATTTTAATTAAGTGATTCACCAAGTTCCCACCGCACTCAGCAGGTACTTTACCTCCAACAAAAACGATTTTTACGCTCGTTATCTCCCTCCATGTCGTCTTCTCTGGAATCTCAGAACTCTCAATAGCACGCTTAATCCTCATCTTACTGTACGGAGGCCAAAAGACCGACAACCTGTCGTCGGCAACCCATGAGAGAGGAGTCACTTCGATGGAATTTTCAGTGCGAAAGTGCACAACAGCAAAGTCATCCATTTCCCTGCAAAAAATAAAGGGGAGTAAAGAGGAGAAAACAAAAGACGTTCAATACAAGATGCTAATCATTCACCTGCTGAGCAATTTAACGAAAGCACAAAATGTAGCCTTGAAATGAAAACGCCCACGGGGCTACAGACAACCGTCAATGCGCTTCATGCCGTCTGCAAGATCGAATATTTCTCTACCAGAAGAAAGAGCGCTTCGAGACGAACATGGTTATGCAAATTTCATTGCAAAATTATCACGTTAGGCCAGCTTATGGGGACTGCAACCCCAAAATGTCTGCACGTAATTCTCCGTAATTCTACATAAAAACAGACGCTACGTGCAATCAATTTGAGTCGCTTAGGTATTATGGTTTCAATGATTCGAAGTATAAAATTAGAGAAACTACAGGAAAAGCACAAACATTTTCTATGACTTCCAAACTCTGCGCTTCCTTTCTAAGAAAACGAAAATTGAAGGAGCCGACCTGGGGGGGGGGGGGGAATAACCTACCTGACCTCACGTGAAATCATCGCGTGCTCTGTGGTTTCTCGTCTTAGGACAGTTGTACTATTACACATGCGGCGAGAGAAAGTGCTCCAGTACACCCTAATACAGACAGTCGCCACAACAATTATATTGTGAACTTGGGTTACGGGAGTGAGGTGGAAACTACGTAGCAGCTAGTCCTGCTTTAATTATTTAATTATTGTATCTCAGACGTAAAAGATTCCGCGAAGTTACCACTCAGACACTTGTCTAAGTGGTAATTTCGCGAATATCGCGGTCTAATGTTTTTGCAAATTTGAAATCGCACAAATTATTTTTACATTAATATGCCGACGAGAGGAAGGCACGTGGTATTTGAAATATACTGATTTCACAAAATTTAAGGGAAGAGCTGTACGCGGGTACTGCGGCACTCGTTTTTCTAGCGCGTCTGCTTTTATGTTAATCAAACCAAATCAAATCGAAGTATAATTAGCACCTATTTACTGTAGCTTAGTGACATTTACACCTTGGGGTATCTTATTGACTATGCTTTTATTTCGTAAACGAGGAGTCCAGTTCCACGAAAACGTCTCAGATGCTACGGTACAGCATCAGGCTTAAAGCATTCTAACCACAGTCGACCCCATTGTATAATATCTCATCATACACATGCCGCGGAATTCAGGTCCCGCAGAATACTTCCCAAATAATTCACCAGGCGGATTCGCTAATTATTTACACCGCGAAATTCACACTTCTACAGTGCATGGCACTTGACTACCCCAGATTCTTCACAGAAAAGATAAAACAAAACGTGGATTTCTAATCCTACAGATATCCTCTTCTTTTTGGTGAGAGCAGAACGCGGGCAGCCATTGCAGTCCGTGGGTGTATTGAGGCAGCTCCTCTGCTTCAGTTGTTTACTCTTACAATATTACTTTACAGATATTCTATCAACACGATTCTTTTTAAGTACACGGGGCCGTGCGCAGTTGAGAAGGTAAAAAATAAACCCTCCGTGAAAAAGCCGCAAAGGAACGCATGAGGAAAGAGGGGGCAGATGTGAACAAGGGATGGAAATACAAACTTTGTGCAGGTCACATTTGTGTGGCCAAGCTCAGGCCTTGTTCAGATCATCCACACTAGGGAGCATAATCCACACTACCTTCCCTCCTTCTATACAAATCTAAGTGGCCAAATAAAGCAAACCCTCTCCTTGTTGTAAGCGAGAACAACATGATCTGTAACAAGTAACTTACGTGATATTTGGTCCTCCGAAACACTATGGCAAATCTGAGCACAGAACTGTGAACACGGCACGTTGAACGTTGACGATGTTCTGATCCCGTCGTTCCCGAAAGCTCCTGTCACGTATCCTTGTGTCCTTGAAGTTTTTGGCGGCAGCTTGGCAGCCGACCCTACACGGTCGTTCCGACCGCCCAGCGGCAACATCAAGGGTCAGTAAAGCGGCAAGTAGCATATGGGATGAGAGGGGCGGTGAATTGTACGAACGGGCGATGGGAATTGATGTTATGAGGCAGAAACACAGATGAAAGCAGAACACACAAAGCCCCAAGTGCTTACGAATAACGAAAGAAGGAAATCTAGCCATGTCGGTGACTTCGTTCTTTCATTGTACGAACACTTCAGGGACATTCGAAGGCTAAGTTTCGAAGCATCCGAAGGCGAAGTGACATTCGAGCGGAGCCAGTTATAGGAACGTAGAATGCACTGTAGAATTTTCAGTTATTTCTTTGTGTTATCCTGCCTCGTGTGTTTCACCCACCTGCGTGATTGTTGTGTATGCCTACACGCAAGTAGTGAAAACTGAAGCATTTCGTATGTGTTTTGAAAAGTGCATATATTCGTTGTGGCCCTCGGAGAGTGTGAAAGGTCAGCACATGGCAGGTCCCACCCTTCGCATAATGACGCAATTGGAAACCATGATTTCATGGGGAAATACGGTGAACAAACCATTGAAAGAATTGTAAAATATATGTCGAAACTGGATCGTGTTCAGGAATGGATACTTTGTAAGAAAGAAAAGTTTGTACTAAAGCTGCCATCACTGTTCGTTCATGGCAGACCTTTCTCGCACAAAGTCCTGTTTCACTTTCAATTGACCCATCAGTTATGCTCCGGTAGCACTAATCGCATGAGATTGGTCAAGCAGGTGTTCTTATATCTCCAAACGGGAGTGAACAACAAAAGGAACGAAAATGGATGGTAGCACGGGAAATAGCTGCCACTCACCTGATATGTTTCAATGACGAAAAACAAATGACAGGCGGAAGCTCGAGCTGTCAAGCCCGTGAGCAAAACGAGAGAACACTCTTAAGAACACCCGTAGCAGCCCTTGGTCTGGCAGACCTTTCCTTTCAATAAATATATATTCCCCCCCCCCCCCCCCCCCCCCACCCGTAGCAACACTCTTCGATGCCACGATGAGCTGGAAAATGATCTGTGAAAGCGATCAACATACGGAACCAGAAATTTCGAATGAATAATGTAGAAGTTTTTTTTTTTTTTTCGCGTGGAAATATGTTCTGGCGTTTCCCCCTGCAAGTTCTCCAGTATATGTTCGTTTATATATGGTGGATCTACAGGCAATTGTCGGCAGTCGCGAAATTCAAGTTCCCGGGAATCACTTCTCCGACCAACTTCAGCGAAAAAAAGCGAAAATATGTTGAAAAAAAAAACGAGAGAAGAGACGTATGTCGAGCCAGCACAAAAGCTTTATATTAGATACTTCGTTGCGATTATGTGCAAGAAACCAAAGGGAAGGAAGAACAGCAACAGCAATTATACCTGATCACGTGATAGGGACGTTCTTTATTCTACAGGAGTAGGATGCTACCTTTCTATTGTGGAGGAATGAAGAACTATGAACGCAAATCCAGCGGACTGGAACAGTACAAATTGAATCGTGATGCTGGTATATCGTACGTTCCTTACGAGCGCCCTGCCTCACGATGTGCCACGCGGCACGTTGCTCTGAGTTGGACGTGTGACGCGAGCAGATTTCGTAGGGAATTGTGCCGGCACGCTTCTTATCGTCTGGGGAAAACCAGGCACTCAGAACTGCTGGATGTAAGATCCAAACCCGTCTCACCCATCGTCCCTGGCGCGAGTAACAAGCGCTTAGCCCAGTAGTCAATGCCACTACCTCTCCCCCCCCCCCCCCCCCAATCTTCTTTTTCGTTCTTTTCTTTTCAGGCATTTTAATATGGGCTATGATATTTACAACACATGGCCATGCTGCTGGTGAAAAACCGAAGCAATTCTGTTCAGGTCGTCTGGCACTTTTGCACACATTCTGCAGTTTTCCGCACTAATCTTTTTGTTTTTGTTTTGTGTGTGTGTGTGTGTGTGTATGTGTGTGAAATCTTTTCATTATTTGAGAGACGCCGAAAGTCGGCAGCTACTCACACTAAGTTAATTTTGAAAGAAAGGACTGTTTATTACAAACTACAATTTACAGCACATTCGCGCACTTCGTTTAACGCTACAAACATGAGTAGCTGCTCCTTCTTTTGGTTGACAGTATAGATCTTGTAGAACGCGCGCTATGTTATACACTAAGTTATGCTTGGCGCTGGGACTGCCACGATTTCCAATGTACATTTTCACAGGCGCTGCAGCAGAATCTGCCTTGTTTAGGGTTGTGGTTTATCAATTGGCAGTGTACGGCAGGTGTACGGCAAGGCAGTGTACGTTTCTCTCTCATATTTCCCCAATGACACGGGGAGGTGTTGCAATACCGCTTGCCGTAGTCGGCCTCACTAAGGTGGGAGGGGGAAATTTGCGTCCTGTGCAGACTTCACATGGAACTGTGCCGACGAACGCCTTTAATCAGATGGGGAAGACCCAGGAAAAACCCCATGCAGCACAGCCGACCGTAGGATTCGATCTCACTACCTCCCAGTCTGTGGAACGTGCGAGCGCCTTAGCCCACTCGGCCAAGGCCGCTGGTGCCAATGATACGCATAAGGTGGACCACTTGTGGAAGAGTCGAAGCTCACGGAGGCGAATCACAACGCAATCGAGTTCTTCTCCGTTGTTTGAGCGTTCACGCTTACTTAATCTTTCTATATCACACACCGATTGAAGTGTTTCAGGTGAAGATTTTACCCTGACGTAGAGGTTAGTGGATACAGCGCAGTACAATCCACGTGAGAAGCAAGCTATGGATAAAAGCAAATTGGCACTCCGTAGGAAAACAGGAGTCCGTTTGGGAACCGGCATTTTCGACACGTAGCACCTGATTTAGCATTTCATTCGGTGGGTGTTTTTCGGCATATTCCGCAAATCCCGTAAATACGGAGCCTGAGCCATCAGCTGCGGAGCGAAGTGAGAAATCATTTTTTGACCGGCAACAAATGCTTATGCTGCGCGCGTCGTTCCCGCTGTTATGAAGCAGCTGAAACACTTGTGTTATCACGGCGTGTCGCACAGAAATAATAATAATAATAAAAAAGAATGAAACAGAGACAATGAAATAATAGCCGTTCAAGATAGGGCAAAATCTAAAATAAACTCCGACAACATGGTATCAAGCTGTGCGTGTAAAATATACGACTAAGAAGAAATAGTGGTGCTCATTCGTAAATATTGTCACCGATATCACCGATCGCGTTGTTTGCTGACAAGGTTCACGTTGGAGTTGTTATTTGTTCGTTTGTTTGTTGTTTTCTTTCTTCCTTTTTTACTTAATTCTCTTGTCTGTTTGGTGCCACCGACTTTGGACAAATTGGTGGGCGGATTATTCTACGACTGTGAGAACGTGAATTAAACAAATCGAATTCTTCAGCCCACTCCGCACTGGTGAAACATTTAGCTGGCTACACAAACATGTTCACTCTGTATTGAAAACAGAGAAGTTCTCCTCCAAGACACGATATTTCCCGCATTCTCTTCAAAATCCACCAACATTGCGACCATCCGATGTGTGGTTTCCCACGTATGGCCACATTGACTTGTTGATAAATGCTGTGTGTCTTCTTAGAGTTGGTTAATGAGTCACTCGTTCAACTTTCTTTCGCGTTAAGTCCGCAAATCCATACATCTCCACATCTATATCCGTCGTCCTTGCCGGAAGGCTTTCTGAGTGGGTTATTCTTTCATCGGCCGGGTCGCCCACTGCTGATCCCCAACCTGTTGCCGCCAAGACGCGGGACCCTGCGGCGGGATTCTCTTTTGGGAGCGTCTCCACCACGATACGTTTTTGGATCCGCACACATGCCTGCAGTACGTATGGCGCGAGTGTGCTGGCCGCTTCAAAAGTACCAGTACTGCTTACGAGGTCAATAAAACCGAATCTTGGTCACTCGAAATACACAAAATTATTGATACTTCGATTCTGATATAAATAAAGAAAAGTATACTCCCCCCTCCCCTGATACAAATGTGAGATACAGTTAACTGCTTGAAATAGAATTCACCTAGATTACATGAAGGGGAATTGACACGTCCATTCCACTGATCAGTGACCGCAGTGCTGCTTTAAATGCAATAGACATCAAAACTAAAACGAGTGCATTAGTGGCACGCAAAACCTGTGGGTCAATTTAATGCAGGTACTGACTATTGGCACGCAATAACTCACAATTGGAGATACCATACGGTATCATTCGTCATAAAAAAGCGGATCTTGATTTTGATCACGCTAAAATGAGACATTGAATCATTTTGTACGGCGGGAAGTTAGAATGTGCCGACACACTTGCGCTTTTTGGTGCTTATTGAAGGTGTAGCCTAAACACTAGAAAATAATCACCTCATGACCCTGAGCAGAGCATTCGAATACATGAACATTAAAGTTACTAATCGGCGCTTGTTATTTGCGTGTGCATGAGGTGATAATTATATATGTCAATGCAATGTGTAATCGCGTATTATGTTACGCATATGATGCGTCGAAATAGGAAAGCTGAAAAGTAATAAAAACAGCAAAACATAGTGTACCTCTTTAGCTGACCAGATGTGTCATACGTTTGGTAAACAATACGAGCATCGGAGGGCGAGGCATGTAAGCTTCCATACATTGTAGGAAGGCTTGCTGAATGAGTAACTATGAAAAATGGGAAGGAACGAGGGCAATGCTTTCAAGTTTCATGTTAAATTGTGTGAATAGAAAATAGCGCGGTATTTTTGCGCAGCGGACACTTTTTCTGTTCCCAGGTCTGGCTAGTTGTTGTCTGAGATATATAGACTACAAAAAGTTGAACACCAGATAGATAGCATATATAAAGGGGGGAAAAAAACAGCCGCGTGGCATACTTCACAAACTGGCACACAGCATGTCTCGGTTGCAGGCGATAGCCAAAAAGCCGGCAATACTATAACTATGAATGCGGTATCCGGTCGAGAAAAATAATTTGGAGGGGCTGCCGAACCTTACATGGAAGAGAGATTGTTTTTCTAGTTTTTCTTTCCCGAATGCACTTGGAGGCACGACTTCGGCAGGGGTTCGAACACCCTACGGCACTCCCGCCCCCTGAGTGAGAGTGACAACAGAACAACAAACGATCACAGCCGGGGCGCCCAGAGTGTTTGGGTAGTGGGGAGGACTTTATCGCACTTCACGCTGTCACGTGGCATCACGATGATGTCCCATGAGCGGCGTCAAAAACGTCTTACCCGTCGTCACAGAATCATTGTACGTGTGAGCTTTCCTATCGGCGGAAAACGTTCGGCCGTTCTTATTGACATACGTTCTTGGAACGTACTTGCTGAGACAGCATGTGCGACGCTCAGGAAAAGGGAACCTCATCTCGCCAGCTCCAACGAAAACGGAAGAAACGTGTTGATGGTCACATTCGGGAAGTGTACGGCACCGCCACATCTGATGAAGACGACGTATTGGGAGGCCGGTGAGTATACACCCGTTCTTGAAACTGACAGGTCTTCTATGACCCCCTTTCTTTGTACTCCTACAAGACAATTTTGTTAATCTGATATTTGAATGTCGCGCAGTCAGAGCCCCGCCGTCACGTGATCAAAGTTTAACACATCAACAAATCATATGCAGTCACCAGAGCGTTCTTGTGTGTTAAAAATAGTGTCATTCCAGAGAAGAACTCGAGACGAACGTGCCCGCAGCGATTTTATAAATACATATCGCGCGCTTTTTGTGAAAAGTGAACTGAAAATCTCTCATAGGCTTACTGAAGTGCATTGTACGTAATGAGCAAATCAGTTTTGGGTAGTATGTCTCTGTAAATAAAGTTTGTCATAGCAATGTGGTGTCTCCTGTTATAAAGACCTGAGTATTTTGGCTTTTATTTATTTGTTGTAGAAAATTCGTGGGGGACAAGTCCGGTGATACTTCTGTGAAAATCCGGGGCGTAATCGGGTAAAAATGCGTTTGTCCCAGCGCTCCCACTCAAATTCGGTTGTCACAGTATACGCTTCTGCGCTTGCTTCAGAAATGCTTGTTGGAGAACTTGACAGATCAGCGGAGTCTTTTCTACGGATATTGGTCCATGACCGTGAAAGCCGTATCCAGTATATAATACCGAGGCATTCCTTTAGCAGGCGTCACCATTCGAAAGTTGGCTTCACCTCATTATCTAAACTATTTCCGAAGGCAAGGCTAGCTGCCACAGCCGCACTAAACTAACCTAAAACTATACCAACCAGTTTATGATATGTTGGGGTAGTTTAGTGATAGGTTAGGTTAGGTTTGTACGGATGTGACAGCTAGCCTCGTCTTCCGAAATCCGTTTCGAAACTAACCTTTCCAAATTTTACCAGTCCTTTAATTTCAATTGCATGCAACATCGTATTGCGTGTTAAGCCTGCGTAGTAAGCTGATAAGTTATGAATTTTAGGATATGTCTCCTCCATTTAGGCGCTTAAAATGTTGGTGCCGGCAAATTGCAAGTGGGCTTCACCTCATGCTTCTAAGCCTGAAGTGAAGCAGTCGTTAAGGCATCAATCCAACCACAGCCACGCGGTAAAATGGTTTGCGTCGGATAATCGGATTAAATCCGATTTGTACCTGTTGCTCACTTAGGTTATGCCGCGGTTATCAGGTATTTACCGCGCGTAACGGGGTATAACCCAAACAATTCATATGCCCAATAATTATAAAAGGTATTATGACACATATGGACACAGCGACATGTTCGTTACAATGAGGTGCAGTCGGTCACATTGACGAGGACTCGCTGTTCATGCCATAATAGGAAAAAAAAAGACCTATCATGCGTCTCACCTGAAGCTTATACTGTTACAGGAGCGTTCAAGTTCGCTTCGCAGCACAACTAGCGACACCGTCTGTGCAGGAATGTTATGCAAGTGGGTGAGTACTCACGAATCGAAAATGCAGTGCGCATCATATGCTCATGATAAGTAACAGTAAAGTCGGTTCCTAATAGGCGCATTCTGTTTTTCTTTTTGTCTTCAGTGTTGTCGAGCCTGATAACGACCATTCTTCTGAGGTTTCTGGTGAGGATGTGTGAGTATACGTGTTGACAAGAAACTTGTCACTTCTGTGCATTCTACTGCAATCTCTGTCTGCTCCTGACCAGATACGTGCATGCACCTGGTCAACAAATTCAGTTCCATATTGTACCATGTTTAACAGCAGCTGTGTTGCATGTGTCAGTCTTCTCCTACATTTTATTTTCAGTGTCAATGAGGCTATTGCACGTCCATGGGAGGATTCTGCTAATGATCTGTAAGTACACACTTAAATGTGAGTGAGCCATTTTCATTGCCTGCATATGGATTATGTTGCAGTTCTCATGTCCATCTCTTGTTCTATAGCATATTTCTCTGAGAGTAAGGACACGTTTTTTCCACAAAAACAGTATTCACAACCGCGTCATGTACATAGAATGGCTTCTTTTCCAGCTAAATAATAATACATATTGCACAACTACATTTGTAACCCCCACCCTATTCTAAAGGTTTACATTATTATTGCCTTGCAGTTATAGCAGTCCCACACCAACGGAGTGGTCAGAAGCATCGTAAGTAGAAGCTGCCTATACCTTTTACCAGTGTTTATTCTCTATTTCATGTCATTGCCCTTGTTTCGAATCTGACATGCAGTTAATATGCCTACAGGGACTTGGACGCAGCATTGAGTGGGTCTGATGTGGATTCTCCAACATACCCAGATGAGTTGTAAGTATCACTTGCTTTATGTTCCTCATGGCAGCATTTTTCATACCTTTGAGGACAGATAAGATGTAGTATACATGGAGGTTGAAAACAGGATGTTTCTATATGTATGGGTTTTCTAACTATCTGACGTCAATTGTACTTCATCATACCGGAAAAGAATGGGACTTCGTCATAACAAGCTGTGTCCTCAGTTCGCTTTCTTTCTTTATTTTATTTTATCCTTTTGCTACCATTAAATAAGGTCTCTTTGGTATAACTTGTATTCTCATTTTCATACACATGCTATACGTGCACGCGGTATTTGTTGTACCACATTCTACCATTTATTTATGCTGAGATTAGCTGTATAGTTAACGGGAGAGATGCAACATGCTCATTCACATGCAACGGGATTAGTAGACAGTTCCATGAAGATGGTTATGTTTTGACAGAAAATTATGCTTGTTTTATAGGAACACGGAGAATAGGGGTGCTGAGTCAGCGACCATGCAGGCAACACTTTCTGTGCAGCTTGCAGTGTGGGCTATCCAAGTTGGAATTCCATTGCAACACCTGTCAAGCTTGTTAAAAATCCTTCACAACTACCACCCTGATCTGCCACTTGATGGACGAACCCTGCTGTCAACACCAAAATCTGTACCCTTGGAGCAGATGTGCGGTGGGGAGTTCGTCTACTTCGGAATTTTGCGTGGAATCCAAAAGCTATTAGAAGCCGGGCTTGTCAGATCCAACTTGCTTAGCCTCCAGGTAAACATTGATGGACTGCCGTTATATCGAAGCAGAAACGTAAGCCTTTGGCCCATACTTATCGCTGTAAGGGAATGTCTTCCTCTGAGGCCCTTCCCAGCCGCAGTCTATTGTGGACTTGCAAAGCCTGAGTGTGTTGGTACATTCCTTGCCAGATTTGTTTTGGAAATGAAGACCCTTACCAGTGAGGGTTTCACGTACCGTGGGAAGTCGTATACGGTAGCTTTTCACTCACTTGTGTGCGACACACCTGCACGCGCTTTTGTGAAATGCATCAAGGGTCACACAGGCTACAGCGCCTGTGAAAGATGTGCAGTTAAAGGGGAATATTATCCAGAAGGCAAGAAGGTTATTTACAGAGATCAAACTGCTATTAAACGAACCAGACACAGCTTTAATCTTCAAACAGATTCTGCACACCATAATGGAAAATCGCCACTTTTGAACCTGGGAATTGACTTGGTTTCTCAGGTACCACTAGATAGCATGCATTTAGTGTACCTCGGTGTTGTTAAGAAAATCGTTACTAGCTTTTGGCTTGCAACAAGTGTAACGAAAACAAAGTTATCCCACAGCGCGAGGCGCATGATCTCTGAAAGGCTTCTAAACATGAAAACACATATTCCCCGTGAATTTAACAGAAAGCCGAGGGCACTAGTGGAGTGCTGCATGTGGAAGGCCACGGAATGGAGGCAGTTTCTTTTGTATACAGGTCCTGTAGTGCTTAAAAAAATAGTTGAAAAAAACATATATGAACATTTTCTCACCTTGAACATTGCAGTTTCATTGCTGAATAGGCCAGATGCAACCACCGAAATGCTAGACCTTGCTGAATCATTGTTATATCGCTTTGTTTCCCATGGTACCAAAGTCTATGGCAAAGGAATCTATGTTCTCAACTTCCACTCTCTAATACATATAACGGATGATGTACGCCAATTTGGCATGCTTGATAGTTTCTCCTGCTTCCCGTTTGAAAATTGCTTACAAAAGCTGAAGCAGCTACTTCGGTCCCCTCACAAGCCGCTGTCCCAGCTGTCCAACAGATTGTTCGAAGCACATGCACTCTTAATGAACAAGCCTAACTTGCCACCTTTCAGTTTAAAGTACAGACATCACAGTGGACCTGTACAAAGTGGGGAATCTGATGCGGAACAATACAAGAGAATTCAATTTCGGGGATTCTGTCTGATTGCTGGTTCCGACTCCGATTCTACAGTACAGCTCACTAATGGAAGTATTGCGGTTGTCAAAAACATAGTGAGGTCAAGAGGAAAAGTTTCAGTCATAGTTCAATCATTCCGTCGTCTCGAAAATTTTTACACTGTTCCGGTGCCGTCATCGAGGCTAGGCGTATACCTTGTTAGTGAGTTGCAGTCTAGCTATTTGTGCTGGGGTATTGAAGAATTGAAGTGTAAAATGGTTCGCTTTCCTGTCGGAAGTAATTTCTTAGCAATCCCTCTTTTGCACAATAATGATGGTACTTCTTATAACAGTACGGATTTTTAACTAAACACATTTTGCTAAATGTTCTAATGAGCATCGAAAAGAGCATATACTGCCAGATCGGCTACACCTGCATGAAAGTGTAGTGTGTCTCGCAGAAGGGTTAGGTTTATATCGCAGTACTTCGAGTATAAGACCTCTGGAATCCAACATGTTTTGTCGTATTTGTCGTATCAGAGAGTCTTTTGAAGTTAATTAGTATGTAGAGCTATAGAGACTCAGTGATCAGTGAACAAACGTACTGCGAGCGTGAGTGTGTTGGCATTGGATCGAATTTGTTCGCAACATACTGTACTTATTGGATGACGAGTTCATTGTTAAAATCGGTGTTCTGAAGCTGGAACATACATGAAAGAACAAGCACCACAAACTGTCATGTGCCGAATATTTCACTGTTGTTGTATCATTAGAGGTGGAAGTTGCTGAGAAAAGTACAGGTATCCAGGATAAGAGGAAAATGTACAATATTATCTACAATAGGAAGATGTATGATGTACATGTGTGTACATCATATGGATGACGTATGCATGATGTGCAATAGGGAGATGTATAATATTAGAGAAGTGTGTCTTTCACTTCAAATTAAGCTTTGCACGCCTTCAAAGATTGAGTCCGTCTGTGTGCTCAGGCTTTCCCAAAGGGTCGCTTGCAATATTTATGAAGCCCGGGTTTCTGCTTTCAGTAAGATTTTAAACATACTTATATACTCTTGTCTCGTGTATAACATTGTAGGTTGTGTAATTAGCAGCTATATACCTTTTTTTAGCAGCTTACCATACACTTGTATCACACAGAGCATTATAATCAATCTACAATCTTTCTTCCTTTGCTGTACATGTGGCAACCCAGCTTGTTGTTACAAATAGAGGCCGGGCTATAAATGTTTGTACGAGTGTCTATTGCATTGTATCAGTACCTTCCACTTGTTTTTGAGAACAGCATGTACAAATAAAATTTTGGAGAAAGAACGATACTCTATAGTGGATTTTCCTGGAAATCATGACCTAGCATGAATGTATTTCTTTCGCCGCCTTACTTCTGCAACCACGAGCCTTGAAATGCATGCTTAAATATACGCGAATGTCCCCTTATGTTTGCGTTAAATTCTGCTTGATTTCTCCGTGGTAATTTAAACATATTGTTCAACGTAGAAAGTGTGCTGACGGAAGAATGTAGAATAAACACTAGTATGTTGTCAGTGTTTCTACAGTTGAAGCACTTACGTTCATTTAACACTGTTTCAACGTTGCCCAACAACGGTTGGCAACGCATAGTTGAAACAACGCAAATTCAACGTTAGCTTTCTACGCTCAACGTTGTTCAACCTTCAATAACGTAGATTCAACACTCCACCAACGTTCGATGTTGACTGGGCGTTACATTCGAGCATAGGTGGGGAGTAACGCGTTACAAAGTTGTGCGTTACCGGTAACGCGTTACATTCGAGCATAGGTGGGAAGTAGCGCTCACAAAGTAGTGCGCTACCGGTAAAGCGTTACATTCGAGTGAGAAATATGGTAGCGCATTACATTTGAGGGAAAAGTAATGAGTAACGTAACGTCATTACATTTTTGCCTACTAACTCGTAACGACGTTATGCGTTACTGCGTGTTCAGGAACATTGCTTCATCGTCTAAACTTGAAAGCTTGTGCGATGACCGTGCCTGTAGAATCCGGGAAAAACGCCGATTTTTTCTATTCATCTTCAACAATGACAAGAAGGCCACATCGGCACCCGCGAAGAACGCAAAAGAAAGACTATTGACCTACCCTAGTTGAGATATCACCGTTGTTTACCACCTCTATTTTTCACTCCCTCTGGTATTTTTCGGACAAATGGGGTAAACGCGAGAGAAAAATTACCTCTACCCTCTGAAGAAGTAACAAAGTACCAAGGGATTCGCTGTTTGGATTTGTACTGTGTGAGATAAATGGTCACTGTCTCTATCAACCTTGCCAAGCAGCACACACTTGTCATTAGGCGTCCTCTCAGCTACACAGATGAACATGTTGAACGTCAACTAAACCTCTGCGTTGCAATAAATCATACATGTAAATCGTGTTCATGCGTGACCCTTGTTTGGGCACAATATTGCGTGTATTGATCTTCGGAATGCACTTATGTGACTCAACGAAAAATGGTACATACTATAAGGACAACTGGTGAAATAATGCAAAAGTAACGCGCATTACTTATGAGAAGTAACGACGTTAGTAACGCGTTCCCTACTACCGCAACAGTAACGAATAACGTAATGCGTTACTTTTTGAAAAAGTAGTGAGTAACGGTAGTGCACTACAAAATAAAAGTAACTTCCTCACCTATGCATTCGAGTAGTGAAATATGGTAACGCATTACATTTGGGAGAAAAGTAATGGGTTACGTAACGTCATTACATTTTTAATAACTAAGGCGTAACGGCGTTATGCGTTACTGCGTGTGGACTGAAACTTGAAAGATTGAGCAGGGACCGTACCTACAGGATACGGGAAAATCCCCGATTTTTTCTATTCGTCTTCAACAATGACAAGAAGGTCACATCGACACCCACGAAGAACGCAAAAGAAGGGTTATTGACCTACCCTGGTTGAGATGTCACCTGTGTTTACCACCTCTGTTTTTTACTCCCTCTGGTATTTTTCGGACGAATGGGGCAAATGCGAACAAAAAATAGCCTCTACCCTCTGAACTAGTAACAAAGTACCAAGGGATTGGCTGTTTGGATTTGTACTGTGTGAGATAAAAGGTCACCGTCTCTATCAACCTTGACAAGTAGCACACTGGTAATTAGGCGTTATCTCAGCCCAACGGGCGAAGCTCACAGATGAAAATTTTGAACATCAACTACTTCTGCGTTGCAATAAATCGTACATGTAAGCTGTGTTCATGCGTGCCCCTTCTTTGTCCCCAACATTGCTTGTATTGATTTGCGGAATCCACTTATGTGACTCAACCAAAAATTGTGCATATTAGAAGGACAACTGGTGAAGTAATGCAAAAATAACGGCATTACTTACTGTCAGAAGTAACAGCGTTAGTAGCGCGTTACCTACTACCGCAATAGTAACGGATAACGTAACGCGTTACTTTATGGAAAAGTATGGAGTAACGGTAGTGCACTACAAAATAAAAGTAATTTCCCCACCTATGCTGCAGCGTTACTCGAACAACAACAACGATGCGGCGATGGAAATCACTTTCAGGGCGGTATCGAATTTTCCTGAGGAGTGGGTGACGGGGAACGTGCGGAGGAAGTGTCGAGCCGTTTCCCGCTCACGGAGGACCTCCACCGGTATAGTTCACCAGCTTCAGCTAGGACTTGCCGTGTTTCAGCCATTCTTGGAACTCCAATGCAGCGACGAAGTCTTCGGGCGAGCAGGGTCTGAAGGGTATTTAACGATGCACTCTAAATCGTTTTACACCTTAAAGGGTGTAAATAAAAATGTTCATGGCGCACACCTTTTAAGTTGTATTTTAACACCCTCATGGCAATTGGGGTGTAAAGGGTGTAACGCCGAATAATACTGCTGGGTTTGTGGCAATATGCTGGTAACAGTGTATTCACAATTACCAGCATATTGCGTATAATCACATTGAGGTCCGTATATGTATGCACATCAAGGTGATTAATTATGTGTGTAAACATGCACAGCTGACATACAGACAATCATGTATAGCATGGCAGCTGTGCATGGCAATGAAGCATGGCAGCTGTATATAGCTTTTCGTGAAATTGTAGACCTTCTCATGAGCAGGCACCTCCCCCACATGCATGTTCATTACTTAGAACGTTGCATTTATTCTTTTCTTAAAGGCTTTGCAGTGTTGTACCCACAAATATCTAACCCCTGTAAAATGCATTACGTTGTTCATTATCCGCGACTCATCAGGATGTTTGGTCCTCTCCTATCTGTATGGTAGTACGCGTTTCGAAGGGAAACACTAGCATTTTAAAGATGTTGCTAGAAAAACTCGACATTTTAAGAACATAAACCTTTCATTAGCAAGAAGACATAAATTTTATCAAATGTATGTGTGGTTGCAGCCCTTCATCAGAAATGCCACATCTACTGATGGTTCCAAGGAGATAATACTTCAACATGCCCCAGAAACAATTCAGAGTTACATTCATGACCGTGATATTCACGCAGAATCTATAGTCTATGTGAAAAGTGCAGTTGATCATGATAACACATGTGCTGTTGGCTGTGTTGTTGCCAAAGAATCTTCCGAGGAGGACCTACCCGTGTTCGTTGAGATTGCAGGCATACACGTTATTAACTCTGATACCATTGTTCTCATACAAACATTACCTACTGTTGAGTATGATGAGCACTATCATGTATTTGTTCTGTCTTGCAATGAGGAGCAAGGTGTTTTAGAAATTTAAGGACTATCTCAACAGATATTCTAAATCTGCATGCATTACCAGATGGTAGACGTGTTGTAAATCCGGGCCATGCACTTTTGTAATGTAACTTCCAGTTCCCTGTTGTTGTATATATGTATTTACTTTTGTTCATGTGAACGAAAATAAACATGCTCCCTTTCTACACCCAGGCGACACACTTATCACCATAGTTCACCTGAGGGCGTAGTACACCATTGTTACATCCTCAGGAACTTCCAAAACAAAGTTGTAGGGTGTGAAAGGGGTGTGATCTTTGTTAATACACCTATTTTACACCTTTAAAGGTGTGAAACGATTTAGAGTGTGTTGTAGAAACCATTTGCAAGACTGGAAGGCTGTAAAGCACAGGGTTCCGTACTCGGGTTTCTAAGACAAACTGAATTTCTTAGCAAGCTATGACGGTTCCATCAACAGCGACCAGTGAAAGAACAGTGACAATTATGATTACGCATAGGCTACTTTAATGTTTTTTTAAGGGAATAGCAAACCCGCTCGTGTATATAAACATCCTTTTTGATTCGTTATTCCTTACAACAGACATACCTCCTACGGCACCTCTTTTTTAGCAATCCCCAATACCCGGAATGCACAGCTGATGAACGCTAGTTTGAGAGAGCACGTGACGTAGAACATTTTCTGTCTGCACCAGCGCTGGCGCAGCTGAACATCAGACATCACCCCACAATTGCCTTCCAGTTCACGGTTGATGCAGAAGCCTTTGTCCGCGTATATACCTCGAGTTACTATAATACTTTATGTGCTCAATCAGGAGAATAGTGAACATGCAGCAAAAGTTGCTCGCCCATGCACACACAAAAGTATCACTCACTCCCCCACCTCCCCTTTTGCTCACTCATTCTTATTCGCCGCACTGAGCATGAGTGGGTTTTGCCGGGTATTCTCCACGAGTCGACGTTGACGACACCATGCAAAAAGTCATTGCGAGATGAACTCGTCATAACCATGACAAAAACACTTTGGACTCCCGCATGGCACCCTTTCCTTCAGCACTTTTCGTTAATTAAGATCTAACGCTTGTAAGGTTCTCGTTTTTTTTTTGCTTTCGTCGAAACGCGAAAACGAAAAATACGAGCAGGTTGCTTTTCCCTTTGTTCTCCCCGACTCTCGAGGCGAGTATAATCCACCGTGAGAATGCGACAACCAGCGCTCGCGATTAAGCGCTCGCGTTGCTCAAAATAATTTCCTCGGCAGCGTCTCAGGGACGCCTCCTAATCCTCCCTTCAAAATGATCCCTAATGGCTCCCGTGCATTTTCAGCCGGCTTCTGCTCGAGGAGCTTCGCTGTAATGCCGCTTAGAAGGAAGGAGCGCGGGAATGTAGCGTAGTATATTACGCATAAAATGGGTTGTTGGCTCCTAAATGGGTGTTGGGTTTTGGCACAGTAGGCGAAATTCAGAAACGCGTGCGAAAGATAAATCCTCTCTGTGATGCGGGACACCAGAGCGTAACGGAAGTTTTCGCAACAGTGTCCTTATAGAAACGGGATTAGATGACATCAGTCTCCGTTTAGCCTTCAAGTGTCACAGGCATAAAGATACATGAACCATCGATTTCGTTCAGCCTTCCGCGAAATAAGCTGCTCCAGGCCTCATCAATATTAATTCGAAAATGCGCGTTTCCATTTAGATTTCTCACTAGAGTCATCTTATAAATATTCTAAGATTTGACAAATGTTTCTGCTGTCCTCCCTCCGTCTGTCCACGCGTCTGTACGCCGATCATAGCCACAGTTGTTTCGCGGCTCTAACGCGAAATAAAAAAAATGCAGTGTTCAGTGTAATGTTGAGTAACATGCTAATAGTATTACATTCTAAAAAAAAACGAAGCATTTCCTGGAGGTACTGGTGAATACCGCGTTTGCTACTGATTCTGGATGGGTCTCCTCGTAGCTGGGATGGGTCTCGTTTGTAGCAGCGTCGCCATCAACAGCATACCCGCGAACGCCCCCCCCCCCCCCAAAAAAAATTATCTCATGTAGTATTCAACTTCTCAAGGCTGGTTTCCCGCGCTTCGCTTGTTCTATACGCCCAAAACCTGGTAGACCTCGGAGTCCAACGGAACCCCTCCAAACCAACCCCCTAAAATGGTAATAACCGTGCTTCGTGTATATATTTCACCGATCTGTTGTCGACATTTCTCTTCGAACAATACGAGAATATCCGAAATGTTCACGTTCTACGTTTTTGTCCGAACATAGTACAAAATTTATTTCGTAGACAAATTCTTGCCTTCCATTCTGCGAGCAGTTTATTTCATTTTTATTTTGTATTTTTTCCCCGAAGAAAAAGGAAGTACGGAAGATAAAGCTACACAATGCAGCTTGAGAGAATCCGTACCCCTCCCTACAAAGGTGACAGCAAGAACAAAAGAAAAAGAAAAACACTTTTGACTGCTCTTCTCTGCTCACTCAGTTACCTCAGTTTATTTCGGAACTTGTGGTTCTTTCTATTCTTGTCAGCGCTTGGCCTAAACTATACTCTCTATATATTTTCATATATACAGGGTGTAATTGTTTTTAACCTTTACAGAATTTTTATTAATAACGTATGAGAGCAGCACAGATGTCGTTTTTGCAATTGAGTTATGCGGTCTCTCGGACACCTTCTGGAAGAAAGTGTGTGACTACAAGATGGCTACTAATTAGTTAGGAAATTTAATTAGGGATTTAATTAGGGAATCTTGGGCAAAAGCGAGATAGCGGAACAGGGGACAAACGTTATGTATGTTTTTCTTCCTTTTTCCTTTTTTTTTTTGGAATAGCAAGCTGGCTCTTTGCCTGGCTAACTTTTCCTTTCTTTTTTTTATCTTAATAAACATATACCCCCAATATATTTCGGGAAATATATCGGGCATCCCGATCCCGCAATATTTCGGGCCGAAATCTTGTTAGATATGGTTAGATAAGAACGGAGATTGAGACGTTGGTCTCCTTTGCATTCGTTGCCGGCTCATTCGGTACACGCAGTGCCCTGAAAAGTAAGTACGAAGAGCGAATCAAAACCTGAAAGAAAAGGAAAGAGGAAGAAACACAAAGTTGAAAAGAAAAACGGGGGGAGGGGAAAAATCCCAAAGAGAAAGTTAATGGGGCGGTCAAGAATTCGAAGAACACTGCGTCGCTATGAATGGTACATATTTTTCTTGTAATTTTCATTCCGCCATCATAATGTTCTAGAGCGTTATGCGCTGTTCTTTGAACCACAGGGACATAAAGGGGTGTTTATGAGGTATGCCAAAGCGGAGATGTTGGGGTGAGTTGAAAAAACATGAAGAAAGAGAGTTGCTAACTTCAAGCACAGACGCACGTACGTATGTAAACGTACGTAAACAAAAGCAACAAAATCTGACAATTAGGAGCATGCTGTGGTACACAATGAAGAAGATTCCAGCCTAAAAAGGCGACCTCGGAATTCAAATGCTGCGTGTGCAGCGGAAGGAAGCGAAGTCTGAAAACGGCAATACCAAACCGCCGTTTGGATAACGCTTATGGATGTGCTCATGTTCAGAAGTGGTTTGTTCAAAGGGAGATCGGTGGAATGGTCGTTAAATCTACTCCGAGTTGTGTAGAGATGCCATACAGAAAAATGCACTCAACAGTGCCAGTTTTTAAGACAACGAGAAAAACCCGTTCCATTTGCACAACAGGTATCGGTCTTGGAGTCACGCACGCATGCGGATGTCACAGAGTTGTGCTACCAAGATAGAGACGGTCGAGAACTGTCTCTGTCTGCATCGGCCCCTTCTGTTATTCGGGGAGCAATGACTAAAAGCTAGGGGGGGGGGGGGTAGTGACGTCACGGCCATGAAAGAGATTCATATCATATTGAATTGTCGGTCATGATCACAGTTGTATATCCTAGTGAAATCCCCCATCGACGTACATTTGATTTATTGCTTCCGAACTCTATAGATACTGATGTTTTGCGTTGTGGTTCACACATGCAGAAATGACGAGTGGCAACAAGAGCCGTCGTTCGACATCAAGGCCCCCGACAAGTATGTTCATTCTTCAGTTTCAGCGCGGCTCAGGCGATTTATGAGGATTAAATAATTGTTAAAGAATTGATAAATCAACCATCTGTCCACCGGAACGTGATATTTAGGGCTTGAGACATGGGGTGCCAAAAATCGTCCTGGAAGTTGAACGCGAACACAACAAATCAAGAAAGAAAGAAAAAAAATGTGTGTTTGGACTGTGTCATGTCACATCGGGGGGGGGGGGGGGGCAGCAAAGAGGAGTCGTTGAGGAGAATGAGCTGCTTCCATCACGAAACTGTACCGGCGGAAACGGAAACGCCGACTACCTTCCTCCATTACCCATAACGGAAACAAGCATTGTTGCCTGTATCAAGTTGACTATATGACTGCTCTCCAACGATATGGGTGGTCTCTTGTTCTCTCTCTCTCTCTCTCAGGACTGTTTCTTGTAATGTATATCCTATAAATACCAGAAACGACAGAATGGGAAGCGCAACAGGGGATCTTTGTGTTTGATTTATCCATCGCTAGCTCGTCTCTGTCGACGCCATTCAGTACAGAACATGGACGATTACGAATGCGAACAGCCCCTTCATTCGACTCATTCGAACTGCAATGCAGTACCGCTTTCATAGTGTCCGCCTTTGCTGCCCCGGATGGAGGTGTCGTTGCGTCCATGCGGGGTCAATGAATTCAGAATTGCAGCAGGACACTATGCAAAACGCAGACGCATTTCCGCAGATTTTCTTTTAAATCTCGGGAAATGTACAGCTTGCGACATACTTGCCCTGAATCGGCAGCTTGCGGTTTATCCTGTCTCAGATCTATAGGTGTCGCAAGAATGTTTCTTCCGACTGATAGACACGTCCGGCGGTACGTGTTTATTAGTCCAAACAGACAATCTTGCAAAGCCAGGAGGTTCCAGGACGGATAAACCGCAAGCTGTCGATTCCAGACAAGTATGTCGCAAGCTATACAACATCCCGTAAGTCAAATTGCGTGTGTCGTGTGTATACACATTGGGTGTCGTAGAGCAGCGTGTGAGCCACAGAGCTGAATGGGTTATCCAATTAGGCTTGTCGTCTACAGCTCCAGATCAGGTACTAAGGAGGTGCAGCTTGGATTCCTGTCGCAACCTGACTTTTTCAACGACTACCACGTTTCAGTATTCTATAAGACGAGCGTATCATTGCCGGAAACACTAAGGGCAATGTAGCAAAAACGAAATTGAAAGGCTATTATGAGAAACGCAAAAGGGGACTATGGGAGCAAGAAAGTGGAACTGGTAAAGGGAATGCGCTCTCACCTGGCTTCCATGCGTGGCAGATCCCAGCCGTCCTTTTTGTCCTACCTCTTATGCAAGCGATCGTTCAATGATTTACGCGTCCTTTTTTTCTGTCTCTCTCTCTCTCGCGCTGTTGTTTTTGCAGAGTGTTACTCTACACTCTCCTGGTACGTCGGGTTACATACTCCAGTAAGCCTTTTGCAAAGATACACACACTGATGTCACATATATATACACGAGTATACTCCCCGTGAGAAGTCCTTTGAGGACGCCCTTTAAGTATTACCGTCTCCTGTTTAATGAATAGCGTAGATTCTCTGCACAGTGCAGGCGGTACCCCTCCATCCATATTCACTTCGTGTCCCCAAGTACGACAGACGTGTGACTCCTTTCAGTGTGTTGCACGAACATCAATCCTTTATTCCATCATCTGTCAGCTTTGCGAATGCACCGCTGCAGTCTCCCGTAGTCTCCCGTTTCCTCAAAAAACAAGAGCCTGTGCGCTATTCCGGCGCTTCCTGAACACCTTTCGACGCACTTGCTATTGGGAAGCCTTATCTACGACGCAGCTTATACGCGTGGCAGTACAGTAATTCTGGTTTGCATCCTCAGGCTGCCTAGCTATCGCATCAAGAGTTCTGGCCCGATGCCTATACATTCACCCCCCTCGTTTGACTTTGGCCATGGCGGCGCCACGCCATTGAAACGTTTTGCTCTTTTGGGCCGCGGGGGACGCATCTCCATGAGCATGTGTTCTTCTCCTCCCGCAGCTTTTTTCGCCGTCTTTTCGGAGTTCTCACTCGTTGGAACCCGTCCAAGGCGGCGGCGGCGGCTCGCAATCCTTTCTTTGTTGGCGACACAAATTACGCAGCAAAAAAAGAAAAAATGAGACTTCCGCTGCTTTGTATTGCTGCAGCGTGCGACGCGGGCGCATCAGCCAATGAGGCAAAGTTTAATGTTTGTGAAATGCTTTCCCTCCGCGTAATGTTATCGCTCATATAAAAATGGGCGAACGCGGCATGCAACGCGCGAAAGCCTTTTCTCGGGGAAATTCTCCGTCTCGACGTTAGAACAAAGGGAGAGAAGTTAATACTGCTATACTGTTGCTGGTGAGGAGCGCGTCATTTGTACGAAGCAAGGAGTTGAATTACCCGGAATTTCTAAAAAAAGGAAACAAAGAAAGGAATAATTCAGCGCCGGACTACCGTGATGTAAGATGAATTGATGTCGCCCGCTACTTTATCGTCCGTCGCGATGTAACAAATGCAGTAATAATCTTCATCGTGCGCGCGTAGATCAAAATACTCAACAAGTGGTGTAAATCTAAAGTGTCGTTCTCTTTAGAACAAATATTTTCGTTATTTATTTTTTATTTCCGTGTTAGCGCCGCGATGCAACTGTGGCTGTGAGCGGTGTAGAGATGTGGACTGATGGAGAGAGGACAGCAGGAAGGAGGGGGTTAGTACGCATCCTGGGCCGACTTCAAGGGGAGCTCTGCCCGACATTCGTCCGAAAAGGCTGCCGGGAAACCCAGGAGAAAACCCCAGACAGCACAGCTGGTGAGGGGTTTCGAACATACGTTACCTCCCATTCCCGGCGTGAAAGGCGGTCAATCTAACCGCTATGCCACTGCAGCTTGTAGAACAAATTTTGGCATCGCGGATGCGATAGCTTTATATAAAATTATGTATGAAGTTGCTTGGCCCATGGTTGAATTCAGGTCACCGAAGCACTATCCTAAGAGTACCGCTACCTCTCGGGACAATGTAAGAGTTCTTAATATGAGTTTCGACATCATACCTTTCGCCAGACAACCTCTACCAATGCGGTACAGTATTGTCTGTCGAGATGAGACAGTCAACGCACCTTCATACCTGTACCTTCATACCTTCAAAATAGATACCTGTAAAGTATGTGCTTGATAAGGCATTACCAAATTTCGTTACCGATTCCGTCTTTTAAACGTAGTATTCGACTTAGTTATACAACTAAAATATCAGTCAAATATTTTGTGATGTGCTCAAACTATAATTATAATAGATAACACCTGGCTGTATTGTACCAGCAAAATACAACGATAGCACCAAATACCAGCGAAACACAACGAACAATAAAACGAACTAGAGCCCAAGTTTACAAGTCCTTTCACATAGCATGTAACATGATGTTTTAACACGCGGGTGCGGAGTTGCTCATGGTCCCATTTACAGGCTACTTACTAAAAAATGTTAAATACAACGTCAGACCACTTGTTATGCCCTCCTTCGCATGATCTGACTCCGCAAGTAAACGCCGTCTCTCTCTCTCTCTCTCTTTTCTTTTTTTTTTTTTTTTTTTTTTTTAGTCAAATGCGTCTCGCAGCGATAGCTTTGAATACACGTGTTGCAAGAAATTTACGTCTACGTGCTTTCCTATTGCCAATGCCTCGCAAAGAACCGGAACCATTTTCAGCTTCGATACAGCGTTACTCGTAGAAGAGCACAGAATTGGTATCGATGGGTTTTATTGTGTGAAGTCATACGAGTTGAAAGAAGACCCGTATTGTCGATCTCTATCCCAGCAGGCATCCAGCGGGTTTTCACGCAACACATCGGGACTCACTCCGCGGCGGACAATGAATCGGGCTATAGCTTCGAAGAACACGTCGTTATTGACGCCGTTTTCTTATTCAACCCGGAAAGATACTCTCGAGGCACACTGAATTGACGAAAATTCGAGAATAGCGGAAACGAGGTCGTAACTGTGCGAAAGAAAAATAGCCAGAGTGATAGCTCTCGCCGAATCTGCCTTCGAGTAGAGTCGCATGGGGCGTCTATAGCTGAGCGTCGAAATGCTGATCCTGTCGAAATGCTGTCATAAAACGCATACAACCTTTTTACCATACAACGCATACAACCTTTTCCATTTTTTCTGAGAGTACGCTGGCGACAGAAAGATACTTGTAATTAACGGCACACAGCAGCCAGGTAGCTACCTGGGTTGGCCTCTACTCATGGGCGTTCCCAGAATTTTTTTCCAGGGGGGGGGGGGGGCGGGCAAAGTGCTTCAGGGGGGCGCAAGCGAGCAACGCCTCCCCCCCCCCCACCTCTTTTTCTTGAGGCGGTCGTTGCGGACTCTGCGGGTGTCTAGAGGTTCCTATTATCACATCTGAGAATAATAATGACGACCTATGACTAAAGAGCGCACTTTTTCACAAGCGACCTTGGAAGTCCACCACCCCCCTTGCCACCGTCTCGGTACACCCATGCCTATATTGAGACGACCCCGCACCCCACAAACAAGGTGCATGATGCAAGTAAGAAATTTGCCGTCAAACCGTTTGTCCTCAAAATGACACGTCAGACTGGTTTGATCACTTCAGCACCGTACCTTGCACTTTGATGTTCAGAAAACTTTAACACAGAGGTTCATCCAAGTATATAGATAGCAATGAGGCAAATGGAGTACCTGTTCTCGTCCGTATTGTTCCAGGTGTGTGGTCATCTAATGCCTCATGTGGTTTGCGCGTACTGTTAGGAGTTCTCTACGCAGACAGGCAAGACAGAAGGCTGGGTGACACTCGTTTTCGCCAGAGATGTGGCACACGGAACATAAACATTTGTCAGGCGCGTCTTTCGGAGTTACAGCAGCAACACCTGCATGACAAATGTCACACGGTGTATAGTTCGGAATAACACAAGTTGTTAGACCAAATCAACACTCCCAACTGGTTGAAGTCTGACCTTAAAATCTTACTTTGCGTCTCGACCAAAGGCCGCTACAACGAGGAGGAATGCCTTGTGCATCCCGACCGGCAAAGGGTCGGTTTCAAAGTATCATTCGTCCAGCAAGTGAACAGGTGTACCTCATCTTCGGCACCGGCTCATCTGCCGGCGTTCGCTTTGGACGCGCCGATTGTTGTCGTGCCATCTTGCACAACGCTGACGTCATGGAAAAACCGAAACCGGACATGGCTTACCCGCACGATTTAATTAATTTTCTCTGAAACGGGGAAGCTTTGACCCTTTGTATTTTATGTGGACGATATACGTGTGGAGCGCAATCGAATGCAGTCACAATCCGAATACGCTCCGGAGGTGCGGACTGTCGCTTGGAGTAGCGACTCTGCCGGGCGCACTCCGTCTAGAGCCCTGCCCGCCAGTGGCGTAGCTAGAGCTACCTGCGCCCATGGCAACCAATGAGTCTGCGCCCCTGTTCAGGCACATATCGAGGACACAGTTGGTCATGTTTTGTAAATACTTTAATAAAGTCCACATAACTACTACACATGCAAATGGCCCACTAATGTCACATGATAGCCTTTCTGGCTTTTGCTGCTGCAAATTTGTCGATAATGTCACTGAAATCAATTTTTTTCTGTTTCTTCTCCTTCAACACTTAGGACAGCAAGGTCGGAAAGCCTGTCCTGGCCCACTGATGCTCTTAAATACGAAAGTATCAGCTTGCTAAGCTTGCTTGTAAAGTATAAGCTTGCTAAATGACCGCTCACAGCTGGCAATTGAAACCGCGATCGTAAGCATTATCTGGACCGCAACCCGAAGGTTCGGGAAGACATTCTCATCTCCATAGTGAACAATAAATTCAAGAAGCTCTTCGGGTCTCGATATTTTGTTTTCTGTGCGCCTCGCGAGCAACATTCTGCAGTCCAAAATTTCTTCGTACAGTTCGTTGCCGTCAACATCCGAAGTGTAAAATTTGCCGAAATCGCCCCTACACCTTTACACCTGCCCCAGCCCGACACATGGGTTCAGGTCGACCCTCTTGTTGGTCCGCTCGATACGAACTCCTCTTTTCGTCGGGTCGATTTTCTTGCTCAGATATCTCTCTCAAAATCCCACTGCTGCGATCGGCTTGCTACCTAAACATCCTTAAATGCTGCTGTCACGTCTCGAGTGGGGGGGGGGGGATATGTTTAATGCAAAGTAAGAAGGAAAGGGAAAGGTTAGCCACGGTGTGGGCTTGCTATTCCCTAATGCTTTCAAGCAAACAGAAGAAAACAGCTGGGGTACAGAAAATTATCAAAAAATACAGAAGTAACAGCTCCTTCACTAATCGTTGCGCATCAGAGAATGCCCAGGAGTTTAGATTCCCGAAGGAATCGTGTCAGCGCAGACGTGACTTCAGCG
Source organism: Ornithodoros turicata (assembly GCF_037126465.1). Classification (NCBI taxonomy): domain Eukaryota; kingdom Metazoa; phylum Arthropoda; class Arachnida; order Ixodida; family Argasidae; genus Ornithodoros; species Ornithodoros turicata. The sequence goes on from NC_088203.1 coordinate 90,797,092, forward strand.
TGCTGGGTAGGGCCAAGTAGCACCGCGAGGGAAAGCTCTCGGTAGCCTAGATGAGCAAGGCGGCGCCGGAGACTCGATCGGTGGACTTCGTACCGCTGGCAGGCAATGAGAATGTGTGGCACATCGGCTTCTACGTTGCACGTTGGGCAAAGAGGTGATGGGTGCTGATTCATCTTAAATAGGAGGAGAGGAGTTCGGGCCACATTCAGCCGCAGCCGATGAATCAGCGATTCCTCGATGCGCGGGATGCGGCCAGGCACAGCATATGTCATTAAAGGGTCAATGGATTTGAGGAAGGCATTGGTGCGTATAGCTTCTTGCTGAAAGAGCTGTGTGCGGTTGGCAGTGAAGCGGCGGATTTTCAGCTGGCACATAGAGTGCGCAAGGGGAAAGACAGTTGGTTGCTCAGCGTCGTGGGCTTGCCGAGCAAGAGCGTCAGCACGATCATTGCCTGAAATTCCGACATGGCTCGGGATCCATTGGAACACCACTTCGTGTCCCAGTGATACAAGTTCAGAGTGCAGGGCGATGATCGTGGTATAGGTGTCACCGATGACTGCGGCAGAGTAAGAGGCCAGCGCCTCCAGAGCCACTTTACTGTCAGTGAGGACCGACCAGGCCCTGGGCGCACACGAGGAGACATGTCTCAAAGCGGCCAGTAGTGCGAATGCCTCGGCCTCAGCAGATGACATAAGAGGGAGCTTGAAGCCGTGCTCAGCTCCATCCTCTGGGATGCAGAAGGCAGCAGACGACCCAACTAGAGAGACTGAAGCATCGGTGTATATCTGGGTGCGATGCCGGTGGTGACTGTAGATGTGGAACAAGGTCAGTTGGCAGGCCACAACTGTTGGCACAACCTTCTTTTTCCTAAGGCCCGGAATTGACGTTTGTACAGTGGGGTAGTGAAGTGTCCACATGGGTGGCGCAAAGGAAGTCCGGGCGGAAGTTGAGGGGATGTTGCTTCGTAAACGGCAAATAGCTTGACCGAATGCAGATGCGGGATAACGTTGCGCAATGTCACAGAGGTAATGGGCTGGATGGCGGACAAGATAACGTGTGTACGCGTGTAAGGCGACACTATCGCGAATAATAAGCACCGATGGCTCGCGTGCCTCCGCCAAAACAGAGAAGGTTTCGGTTGTCTTTGGCACTCCCAAACAGAGACGGAGACTTCTGGCTTGAATATTGAGCAGCTCCCGCTCGTGAGTGTTGGAGAGCCCATAAAGGACAGGCAGGCTATAGCGCATAACGCCAAGCAACAGGGAGCAGTGCACACGATGGAGGTCAGCACAGGACGGGCCCCATGTGGATCCACAGAGGTGCCGGAGCACATTACAGTAGATGCGGGCGCTAGCAGAAAGGGAGTTGATCTGCCGCGACCATGTCAGTCCCCTATCAATGATGATGCCTAGATACCGATAATGCGAGACGTAGTTCAGTCTAGAGCCAGCTAGCAGTAGGGGGTACTTGGTGAAGGAGCGCCGCGTGAATGCCATAGCTACTGTCTTAGCCGGCGAGACCGACAACCCACGGTCAGCAAGATGCGCCACAAGAAGGTCTAAGCCACGTTGCAGACGACGCTGAATGGCATCACGGCGCGCTGCAGAGGTCCATATGCAAATGTCATCGGCATAGATCGTGATATTGGTATGCTTGGGCAGAAGAGAAGGGAGATGTGCCAGGATGACATTGAACAGGAGCGGGCTGAGGACACTCCCTTGTGGAACTCCACGATGCACAAAGTAGTTGGCACTGTCACCATCTGCTGTGCGTACGAACAGAGACCTGTCAGAGAGGAAGGCTTGCAACCAGGTAAGGGTACAGCCACCCACACCAGCTTCTTGACGCGACGCGACTACAACATTATGGAGAACACTGTCGTATGCTTTCGCTACATCCAGGAAGACAGCGGCCGTTAGGAACCCATCAGACTTTGCTTGCTGGATGCAGGAGACGAGATCGATGACATTGTCAATCGCGGACCGCGCTTGCCGGAAACCAGCCATAGCTTCAGGAAAGAATCGGGTGCTCTCAAAATACCAGTTCAATCGTGCGGATACCATCCGTTCCATAACCTTCCCGACACAGCTGGTGAGGGCAATTGGGCGGAAGGCATCAATGGCGTGTGGAGACTTGCCTGGCTTCAGGAGCGGCACTATCATTGCATTCTTCCATTCTGCTGGGAAAACACCATCCCGCCAACAATTATTGTAGAGCTTAAGGAGTGCGTGTCGGCCATGGAGGGGTAGATTTTGGAGGGCCTTGTACGTAATACAGTCAGGCCCAGGAGAGGTGTGAGGGGGTGATTTCCTTAGGGCAGCCTCCAACTCCATGAAGGAGAACGGGACATCCAGACATTGCTCCTGCGAGGATTCCAGGACGACCGGGATGGCACGAGCTGACGATCCCTGAGACATCGAAGCTGACGTTAGACGGGCACAGTATTCATTTGCAACGTCGATTTCCGAGCGTGAGGTTGCTAGCGCGAATGCTTGAAAGGGGCGCCCGCCGTTGAGCAACAGGTGTAGAGAGTGCCCTGAGTATGCTCCATATTCTGGAAAGTGGCGTCCGCGGAGATAAAGAGCTCGCAAAGCGCCGCCAGCGGTTTCTTGCAAGGGTGGCCAGGTGTCTCTGTATGGCCTTCTGAATGCGTCGTGCTTCAGCGATGTGACACGGGAGACCGGAACGACGGGCCTTCCGTTCAGCCCGACGACGAATAGCACGCAACCGTTCATACTCTGCATCAATAGCTGAGAAGGCGATGGGGACACGGCGCGCCGTTGTAGTGCGAGTCACCGCGTCGGTTACGACTTCAGCAAAGGAGGAAGAAGTCAGATGCTCTAGCTGCTGGTCTCTGAAGGCCCACTCAAGGGTGGACCGAAAGGCGTTCCAGTCGGAGCTCTTGATGCAGCGTGTAAGTGGGGAGCGCTGCGCACCACGAATGTTAATCAGCACAGGGAGGTGATCGCTGCCAAGGAGTTCTGCACCAACTTGCCACGAGAAGCGCCGCGCTATAGATGAAGACACTGCCGTAAGGTCCAAGCACGAAGACAGGCGCATTGCCTGAATGAATGTTGGTGACCCATCATTGAGGAGGCACAGATCCAAACGCGTAAACAGAGACGCTAACTGCCGGCCCCTCGCATCAGAGCGCGTACTTCCCCAGATAACGTTGTGGGCATTAAAGTCCCCGCAGAGCACGTAGGGAGGAGGAAGAGAGTGAAGTAGTTCTTCGAGACTGTCTGTGTTGAAGGCTGACGCCGGCGGCAAGTAAAGAGACAGAACAGTGACGTCCATAGAGCCCAAACGGACTGTGCAGCTGACGCACTCTCCTCTGCCATTCGTTTGCAAGGGTCTATGTATGACGGGTATGTCAGAGCGAACGAAAAGGGCTGCAGAGCTTTGACCTTCACCAGGCTTGGAGACGTACGTAGTATAGCCAGATAAGCGAAGAGACTCGGATATCCTGCATTCGGAGATGCATATCAAGGGGAACTTGTGCCGCCACACGAACTGGCGGAAATCTGGGAGCTTAGACGGCAAACTCCTCGAATTCCACTGAAAGATGGTAGTTGACTTGTACTCCACTGCAGCTAAGCTAGCTCATGCACTGTTCGCTGAACATTCTCAGACAGTCCGTGCCCACACAATCAGTAAGGAAGGAACAGTAGCAGGTAGGGAGAAGAGACAGAAGACAGAAGAGAGAAGAGAAAAAGACAGAAGAGAAGGGGGGACAAAGTATGGCCGGTGTGGAGGTAGTGTTATGACGAGCTATGCCGTTGCCTGCGGCCTCTTCGAGGCGACACCAGCATCCACCGAGCAGCATTTCCGTCCGCAATGTCGGACGAATCTGTGTCGCCCGCAGACGTCATCTCTTCATTAATAAGTGTGTCGCTCGAGTGCTCCAAGGGGTCGCTTGGAAGATCAGGTCTTAAAGCTTTGACGACGACCCCAGCCGGTGACGTCGATGGCTTCCGCTTCGAAGAGCCGTCACGGTGGTCCATAGTGTCCGCCCACGAGGATGAACTCATGCACTCAACCTCGCCGGCGCAGGAAGCAGGAACCAAAGATGCCACTTGGGTCACTGGTTCCCGTGGAATGTTCCGATCACCAGCATCAGCATTCACAGCTCTCCCGGTTTCTGGTGCGAGAAGATTCGGAGGGCTGCACTCAGGGTGAGCCGCCGGCGCACATAGTCCACTGGCACTGGGGTGTTCATTCACCACCTCCACATCCTCATCCGCACTGTGGTCCATTAGCTCCGTCCCTTGATCGTGAGCAGCTACAGCAGCCGCATAAGACCGAGGACAAAAGGTGGCTTCATGTCCAAACCGTCGACAACTGCTGCACTGGGGAACGCTGCAGTCCCGACGAATATGTCCCAGGCGTTTGCATCGCAGACAATGTTGAGGCCGATCTTTGCACAGGACTAACACTTGACTACCACGGATATTGATTAGATGGGGGACGTCCTCAGGCGTGATATCTTTCTTCAGGCGGAGCTTTACAGCTCGGGAAAGAGAACCAACGTTCCCCAACTCAGGATCGGACCAGGTGATCTTAGCTGTCTCCTCGACGTTGCCGTAGTTTACAAACGCTGCTCGTATATCGTGCTCCTTTACAGCAGTAGGAACCCAGTTCAATCGCAAATGAAGAACTGGATTCGTGGCCTCTAATACGACACACTTCTTGCCTTTAACTGTGAGCGCACGGTGAGACAAGAAGCTTGTTTTCGCTGCAGGGGTTCTAAACTGCAAGAGCCAGACGTGGTTGTAGTGGTACTGACCCAGATCTTCTACGTCAGAGAATTGGAGAAGGGGCCGAAGAGCGAGCTTGAAGTCCGTCACAGTGTAAGGCCTACCGGTGACATCGGCATGGAGAACGGAGCAGAGACTGAAGTCCACAGAGGCGGAGAACCGAGGGAGAATAATTTTGTAGTCGTCAGAGGGTTGCACAGAGTCAGTGGGAATAATAGGACGGGAATTAGGAACAGGGGGCTGGAAAACCTGGCCATGGGCCATTGGAATTGCGGAGCTCGGGGAGAGCGTGACCGCCATACTCGAGTGGGATATCCCTTTTGTTTAGGCTGCTTTGGTCTCCGCCGTGACAGTCGCTCACTGAGCTGGTTCGGTTTGCTCACGGTGCCCCGTTCTCGTCAAATACGTCACGCGCCCAGTTTAGCTACCTCGTGGTTAACATGATGTCCTTGGGGATGCGTTTTCGTGTGGTCCGCACTACGTTTCACACTACAACCTCTCTAATGGCGGGTGCTTTAGATCATTTATGAATGTGCCAGGTTGAGTGCCCGACCTGGCACATTCACACCTGACAACATAATGGCGCCCCTGTTCACCTGGCGCCCATGGCACCTGTCCACACCTGCCACACCCTAGATACGCCACTGCTGCCCGCGGGCCGAAATCGATCCTCAAAGACGTTTTAACGGCGGGCTCGGGTTCAGTCTGAGAGTTCTCGGACCTACTCAAGGTGGTGGTGGTGATGGTAAAAGGGCCTGCCGTTGTCGGCCTCACGTATGTGGGCAACGCCACGACTGACGCCCTGGGGAAATGTGCGTCCTGGGCCGACTTCTAGGGGAACTGTGCCGAATGTCTGAAAGCGTCTGAGGAAAACCCCAGACACCACAGCCGGCACCGGGATTCGAACCCGGGTACCTCCCAGTCTCGACGTGACATGGCTAGCACGCTAACCACTGAGCCACGGGAGCTGGTGGACCTACTCAAGCCAAGCTTTTCTGAGCCATTCTTTTGCAATTTAATCTTCAACATATTCGTTTCGAAAACAAAGTGACCATGTACCTGGGTCCTTCGTCTTTCTGCTCCATATGTGTCGAGTTAATCTCGACATCGCCATGTTGAGCCTATAGTGCCTTCGCTACTGCGTGCACCGAAGACAGGCGCAGTATAGACTCGACGCGCACGTATTGTTACAAGCACAAACCGCATCAAACGCAGCACTTGCGTGTTCCAAGTATGTGTGGTTTACGCTGTTTGCTGTGTGACGGAAAGTGAGCGGGAATTGAACCTAAACCTGTCTGATTGCGTCTGGGGGAGGGGGGACATATTTATTAGAACAAAGAAAAAAATGAAGGAATGGCCAGCCAAACGGGACGTCGACTTGCTATTGCTTGCGTCTGATGCGTATCAGGTTTCTTACATTACACTATTACACTACGCTGTCTCCCATGCCATACCCAACCCCCACTCGGTACGTTTCGTCAACTGCCGGCCATGAAATACTTGATTTTTTCGTTGGCGATGCTTGCGCCCGCTTCACACTAAAGGCTGATCCACACTGCTGTGTTTACGGTTGCGCTTTCGTTGGTACGTCCGCTGACAGCGAATCATTGCAACGGAACATTCTTCAGGATGGAACGAAGGTACACGTAAGACGCCGTACGCAGCCGTAAACGCTGTAATGTGGATCAGCCTTAAAGGTCAGCTATGCCGATATCCCAAATAGTCGAAACGGTTGTGATATTCTGAAAGCCCACATCCAGCTCTCCCCAAAATGCGCCTTCATTCTCTCAGTTCGGTACAGTACCATGTCAAAAAAATAGATAATTCATTCCGAAACACACATGGGCGCAGCCATTTTTATGACGTAGATGCACCCGAACGGGCATTGTGACGTGTACGCGCCTTCGTACTTGCCAGTGGATTTCAGCTACGGCTTCTCGCGGCTTCACGTATCTGTGCTTGAAGATGGCGGACAGCCGGGTTCCACCGTTCCGCGATAAGTAAACAGTGCAGCAGCTGCGAACTCATTCGCGAACCAACCTCTGTGCGATGTTGTGACTGGAATTCGTCGTTTGTGTTTTGTGAGCATGTACAATTTGTATCAAGTCTCGTCTGCGTTAGCGCCTTTACAGCACTTGCCCATTGTAGAGACTGACGTTTCGACAGCCGTGTTAGCAAGAAAATGCCGACAGCGGTTTATTCCTGCAGGAAAAAATTGTGCTGTGTATTTGAGAAACCGCATACTACTATGGGACAAGTTTTACGTACGATTTATCAATGTGCAACAGCGTCGACGATGGTATGTAACGACGAGAGACGTAAAACGAAATACAAATCACATTTTAAACTTTTTGTGGGATTCTGTGCATTTTCCAGAAGCAATCTTTGAATCACACCCCCACGCTGCGTTGTGTGGCACGCTACAAACTACTGCATTTTATGTCTAACATCTGGATATTGTTTGTAATGAACACCGTCGCACAAAAACATGCACACGAAAGCTCCAGTAGCCATGTGGTTGCACACTATGCAGACGCAAAAGAAGTACCAGAGCACATATTGCCACTTAGAAATTGTGTTTTTAGAAATGTGGTGTCTGAAGAGTTAGAGCATAGCATATATACTAGAAATCAGGTGCACCTTATCCTTCTATAGAGTGCTCTTTCAATTCACAACTCAGCCCATGGGGTGTAAAAGTGTTAGAGGCAATTATGTGACTTGTCGTCCCGGGTGACATCACTGGCCATCCTCAGAATTAATTCCGTGCTCAGGAATTATTGTACAAATCACTTTGTATGTAGGACATGATAAGCAATATGTAAGTTGCAACCTTGTCTGCAGCATTCTCGATGGCCTCTTACCTTTACAGTTTCAGACACGTTACCAAACCATTTAAAAAGGGCACACTTACAGGGGCCGTGTAATTTGAGTTTTTAATTTATAAAAATATAAGTATACAATATGTAATATGAAATTTATATAAAATCAAAATAACATTTGTAAAAAGAATTTATAAAAAATAAATGAAAAGGCTTCATGGAAGCAATCCATTAGCATACCCATTGCACATGAAGCACAATTATATATGCTTGGACATCATCTAATTAATCTTCTGAACCATATGTGTGGCTGCATACGAAATTTTTTATGCGCATGCTCTACCTTCCTATTCCTACATGTGCACACGAACAACAGTGAATATATGTGAAGTGGCAAAAAGCAATGCTAGACTCTACCATCATTGTGCCCCTTTAACTTTTCCACATTTATTTCTGGTCAACAGGGAATATCTCACTAGAAAAGAAGACATTTGTGCATTGTTTGGCAAGCAAATAAATATATTTATTTACATTTTCCATCAATCAACAATGTTGTGACCTGGTGCAAATATTAATGTCAACAAGAAAAGTACAAATTATTCCTATGTGCTCAAATGCAGATATGACCATTCTGTTTTTGTACCTCAGCACAGTACAGTTTCAAAATTAACAAACTGCACAGCATCAGCAATCTTAAAGTAGCTCAAGAGGGGAGTCACATAAAGCTCCAATAATAGAATGTGCAAACAAAGCTAAAAAAAAACAAAGTACTTCAAAAAAAAATCTGAATAATTGGTTGTCGTTGTGATATGTACTACTATGCACAGTTCATGAATGGAACATGCTACCTCATTGCATTCCCTCCATGTGAGCACTAGCACAGGCAGCTTTTTAGGTCGCTCTTTTCGTGTTTTTCTATTGTCTTTTTTTGTTTTCTGTTTTAGCAATAGCAAGCATGGCCATAGTGAAACACAAGCAGCCAAGGACAGGATGAGACATCTGCAATGCGACTGCTAGCTCTCAACTGATATATTTATTAGCAGACTCTGGAATATACACATATATGCTGCTAAGCAAATGACAAGTTAACCAATAGAATAACAGACAAGAAAAAAGGGTTATATATCTTCCCCTCTCCTGATTCTATTTCACAGGCAGCCCTAGTATCATTCGGTGTGTCCGTGCGTTCCCTTTGAGATAACGTATCTCAGACAGAAGCAAATCCAACAGCAGACTGCTTACACGTGCAACTGTCTTGTATTTCTCTAACCACTTGTTATTTAACCGCTGCCTTGAGCTGTGTGTTGTGGAAATTTATGCAGCATCCAGAACCCCAGCAATGTGTTGCCATGTTTCTCGAGGGCATCAAAAGTCTGTCCTTGGCTGCCTGTGTTTCACTATATCTCTCAGATACAAACTACCCCATTTCAACACAGTAGAAAACACAGATTTGTAAACAGCATCTGTTGATTGCACTGTACATACCCCTCATATAAAGGATCATAGTGGATACTACATCTCGTGCGATAATGTCAGGAACACAAAAAAACTAGATTTGAAACCACTCTTACGTCGTAGTAGTAGTATTTCCTGTCCTGCAAATAATTTAAACGATATGTTTCATCTGCCAGCGTGATGATCCCCTGAAAAGTAATTCACACTTGGTGGGAACTACCGGTTCTGAAACCTATCCTTGACATGTGTAGCCATCAGGGAGGAAACCCAAGGGCTGCGGTGGAAAAGACAAACACACACGGGCTATGTTCTCAATGTGTGTCAGCTGCTCTGGCTACTAAGAAGAACATGTTCCAAATTAATATAACATGGCTTGACATCATATGCCGTCGAAAGCTAACCAATAAAATTAGTAGTTAAATGTACAATACGTAAACACTTTCCATAACATGACAGTTCCCTTTCTGCATTTATGCGCTACCATTCAACCCACATAAACAGTGTACTGAATTTTTTTATAGCATTACACATCGTTCGACAGAACTTGAACAAGATTACATAGCACACGATAGAAGTAGAGTTAACATAATGTGCAGACAAAATGGCTAGGAAGCAAGTGAGCTGGTGAAGATGATGCATATGTAAAACCCCGTGACTAGGGAACACAAAGGGCCGTGTTTGTGTTTGTCCCTTCGTGTTCCTAGTCTTGGGGTTTTACATCATGCATAATGTGCAGCCTTCCATTCACGCTTAATGGCCGTGGCAGTAATGCATGAAGGCCACTGCTAAGTTGTGTTAAGAAACACCACTTTATGTTTGCCATGTCTAAATGAAACGTACCTGACCTGATCCAAATTAACCGTTCTGAGTCTGGAACACACAAAGAGAAAAACGCAACACACGCCACAACATTAACAGATAGACAAATGAGCTGTGGCGAGCTCTACCTTGGGACAAAGTCAACAAGTAATTCACCAAAAGTCAATGAGCGCCTGAAATGTAACATCTCTGACTGGTAGCAGGACGGTCCACGTTCAATTCCTGGTGCTAGCACTGACTGGCTTTTTCATGAATTATTTGTTGAAGTTTCGATGTAGTTGAGAACCATTCGTCAACCATTGTATCCTCATGAGGTGATGAGGGTTTGTCATCTCAAAGAGACTCCCTTTCTGCCATGTGTCCTTATGGATGCTCATCACTGCAGAAAAAAAGAAAGAAAAAGCATTTAATGACAAGAAATGGATAGTCGCATTTACTGTATAATGATTGTGCACAACAGAAAGAAGACTTTCGCACAGAAGGCTGTACTTCTTGAGGTCTAACATCAAGTTACAAAATTCCAGAATATATGACATGTTGTAAGGTAGAGAATAAGTAGAGTTATTGAGTTGTCGAGTTGAGTTGAGGGGGGAGTTGTACCCCCTTTTTATTTTATTATATATGATTGTGTAATTATTTTTATGTCTGTAGCAACCCTCGCTCTCTACATTACAACATGTTTTATATATTCCGGGATTTTGTAACTTCATGTTAGACATTAACAAGAGCAGCCTTGTGCACGAACGTCTCGTCTCATTAAAATTTAGATGCTCTCAACAGTCTTCTTTCTGTTGTGAATCTCTATCGCAGCATACCTGCACATTGCTGTTCTACGTACTGTGACTTTGCAGTAAGAGTATGGACTTTAGGTAAAAAGACTACACAGCACTTCTCAGGTATTTTTGCCTATCAAACAGTATGTATGTATGCAGTATGCACACAGTATTTGTGCACCAGACCCACTAAAAATGTAGTGAATGTGGCATTGCCCACGGTAATGCACCAAGTTCAACACAGTTATTGTAGAATCCAGGTATTTTAGCTTACATGTCAAGCCAGTACCACATCCAGTGTGAAGTTGTGACAAATAAATAGTTTCGATTTTTCTAAGCTCTCAGAACACAGACAGTGAATTAATAAGAGTAGACAATGTTAACATGAATTCTGGGCTATTCTTCAATTAAAGGTTCACAGATAGTAAAGGCACCTTCCTCAATGGACGTTGATGACACTGAAAATTCTAAAACGTTATCAGAGGCGACATCAGCTCCTGTGTGTCAAAGGATTGTATGTCCAACAGTAATCCAACTAACAGTAACGAAAATGTGCAAAAGACAAATTAACTGAACTAATGTAACGTACCTTCTATATCAGACAGTGAAGCTTGTAACAGCCCATCCACAGGAACCAGTGTCCAGACAGCAAAAGTGTTTGAACTGGGAGATAGCAGCTAATCGGAACAGCGACCTTTGTTTTCCACCCTGAAAGCACAGGTTGTAACTTTGAGGGCAGATTTAAAAGTGGTGTCAAGATGTCTGCATGCGAGTGCACATGAAAAGTTGAACATAGGTGAATACTCAAATTATAACATCACACTGTCGTACCTGTTGGTGGAGGTAGACTGCTACTAACGTGCCAGCAATTTCTTCATGCACCAGATGCAAGCCAGATCATGCTTCATTTCCGCCTTCAGCGTGCACCTGTGACAATTCAGAAGTTAGATTATCAATACTATTGTGTTGTTAATCGTGGTTATATCAGAGTAAGCGCAGTAGGACAGCTGCACAATCGATTCATTAGGCTTGCTATTTTTTGTATCTGAACCTCGACTTACCTTTTTTGCTCTCGTTTTTTGCCTTGATCCTCCGTGGCACGTTCAAAATGTTGTGCGTCGGGCACCTCAGATTTTCATCCGACGATTTCGTGCCGATATTCCAAATTGCCTCTGGAGTCGCGCGTAACCTATGATAACATTCGTTGACGAAATCCTTGCAGTGGAAATTAGCAGGCACCACTGTCAGCCAAGAGCTTCGCACTGCTTGGTCTTTTAGCAGCTTATAAAAGGTAACACTTGAATGCTCCGATGAATTGTTCTAACAGCGTAGCACGTAGCACCGTCGCATCTTCGACAACTTCGCCGTGGCATATCGCTCCAGCCCATAAAAGGCAAGGTCAGAACAAGGAAGTGCACTTTCCAAACGACGCCGTGCCAAAAAAAAAAAAAAATTCACATGCCTTGTTTCCGGCTTAGCAATAACATAACAGCTGTTCGCTTATGTACGATGCACAGAGGACGAAACGAAAGAAGCAAAGCGGCCAAGCCAAGAGTACATGCCAAGCCAAAGACAGATAAACCGAGAGCAGTGACGTCGGTGCGCCCGTGCGCAGGGTTTGCCGACGGTCTGACGACCGGGCGTGGGAACTAAAAAAACTGTTTTCTAAAAAACTACGAACAGTTGGAGCAAGATATTTCGCACACATATTCAGTGTTAGGTAATGAACACACAGCGCGAGTATCGCTCAGTTCTCCGGCACTTCAAAATTGGCATATCTGACCTTTAACGCTTTTCTCGGCAGTGTTTTCAGCGGAGCCAAAACGGGCCCACTGGAACATACGGAGCTCGATTGCCTTCAGGTTTTATTTTTGAAGCAAACGGACGACAGATACCGTAGCGTGAAACCGGTCTTAATGTTATGTTTGTACTAGGTCTTCATTCAGCCTCTGTAATTTATGTCGTTGCAACGACATAAATTACAGAGGCTGAATGAAGACCTAGAACAAACATGTCTAAAGAGATATCTGAAGAGATGCTACGTTTCTCAGTTGTGCTCGTGTGTGTGTGTAACTCCAAAGGAATACTGTCTCCTAAGGCCGTCCTGTTGGAGGGCGTCCACCACCATATATTTATATCTTCTGCTCAACACTCGTGTTACCTGTCTGTTTCTACCGATTTAACGCAGTTCTGATACTCACAGCACTTTGACCCCCTGCCCCCTCTACATCTGCTTACGGCACACACGCCACAGCTGCTTCGTGGTACTAACACGGAATAAAAATAAAAATCTACAGAACGTTTGAGATATGCAGGCTGCCCTTGATGTCCAGTATATATATATATATGGGCGTGTACAGGAACATATGGGTCATATATGACCTTCTGAGGAAGAAAGAAGTCCAAGCTCTTTGGCTGCACGTAATGTATGAATTTACAACCCAGACGTCGACATATCAGCACTAGACAGCTGTTTCGGTCGTGCTAATATTACTCACAATATTTCCTAATTCGAAGTACTTTCTCAAAAATTCACTGACTTTGCATTTGTGCTTTCAGTTCGTGAGGTTCCCATCCTGACAAGGGGACAGCACGTTCCTCGTGACCTTGTCACGCTGTACCTACCCGTTATGTCGTTAGCAAGCGAGAGACTGCGGTTCCTGAACACTACATTTTATTGGCCTACGACCAGGAGAGCATAACATTACCAACGCACATTTCAACAGGGAGGCACAAGGCAAAGAGACAAGCAGAGCTGTGCAGTAATTCAGTATATAGGAAACGAAGTTATTGTAATTAAATACGTTTAGGGTAACTAATTAGTCCACCTAATTACTTTCTAAAATTACCTACTGCATCTCTGAAAATGTGGAACGCGGCCGTTCCACACACAAAATGTGTGCACACGTAGAGCCATCACCTTACTGGACGTAGCTGCTTATTGCTTTCCAACATTTTATATATATATATACCTATATATATATATGGACAACAACAATAACAACATATATATTCTGAAGATGAAGTGGGGGAGGTTTTTCACTCCAGGAGTGGAACGCTACCCCATAGCTAGGGGACATACCCCATATATATGGACATGTACAACATAAGTGACCTGAACTCCACCATGTACCATGATCGTTGCCTGTGTCTTACTTGTAAGTCATGTAGGGTGCCGACGGGTCGACTCAGACAAGGGCGGAGAATAAAACGAAGGTCCTTGTGTTGGGCACATTACAAGTCATTCGATTTTTTTTTTTTTCAAAGAGTAGAAAGCCTTGGATTACGGCTAACAACTCTTAACTCATAATAATAATCCAGTGGACCCGCGTTTGTCCGGTCTTCATTTATCCGGATCCTGTGCTATCCGGACAAAAAAGTATGGGAACGGATTCCTCCCCATGTATTTCGCCCTCGTTTATCCGGACTTCAGCTTCCGGACCCGGACGAGGACCCGGAATTCCCGGAACAGAAGTGACTAATACCCAACAATCGGCTTCAGTTATCCGGTCATTGTCCAGGAATGACACTTGGCCCACACCTAGTCAAGCGAGGTCGAGAACCCTGGTTGTGGCCTCCTTTTTACTGACACAAAGACGGTGTTGCTAGAAAGACTTTTCTCCCTTTCCGACTTTGCACGTTACACAAAAGTAATCCACTGAGCAGTCTGGTCATTTCAGACTGAGAAGGTCCGCAACGACGACCCCTGTGCTGCTTTCACAGATGACGACATCGTCATTGTCGTCGCTTCTGATAGTGTTCGAGAAGAATCTGATGATGAAAGTGTGGACGCACAAGGTGTGACGGTAGAAAATGCGTGGGCGGCACTGAGAACAGCGCTATTATTTTTCGAGCAACAGAACAATATTTCGCAAATCAATGCCATTGGCAAAGTTTTGCAAGAACTGGATGCATGTACTAGAATGAAACAGATGTCAATGTATAGTTATCTGTGTAATGGTCAATAAGGATGTCCTTTTAGGATCAGTCTGGATTTTCGTGTTTCACTTATCCGGTTCCCCCGCTATCCGGACATTTTCACAGAAAAACGAAGCCGTCCGAATAAACGCGGGTCGACTGTAATAATAATAATAATAAGAAGAAGAAGAAGAACTTTGAAATCACGTGCACTGTGCCTTCAGTTAAATATCTCTCTTGTGCACTTACAAGGCATTGTCCTATACAAAGATCTGAAGTGCACTGGACAAATGGTTGCGAAGCAACATGTGCACTTTTGCTGTACGGTCGTCACTATGAAGAAGATTTTCTCTAATAAAGAGGGATAAGCTATACTGAAACTGAATACCATAAAAGGAAGTGAGCTGCTCCCCCTGTACTCAGCCATCATGCCAATATACTCGTACTCAATGCAGGCTATTTGTTTTACTGCGTTTGTTTTACACCAATGTGCTTTGAGAGTTCACCACTGCTGTAGCTTAGAAATGGGCCATGTCCAATACCGTCGAGGTCTTCTGATGTTCTTGGAGTTCCTCTTGTCTACCGCTCGCTCCTCTTGCTCCACACTCTGTAGGGTCCTCCCCTGTATCTCAATTACCATTGGTGCTTCTTTCATGTGTTTTTTTTTTCTTTTCTTCACCTTCCTTTTTGTGACGTAGCGCAGCGCAGCCAGTGGAGGAGAGCTCAGTTGTTGTACTTGCACATAACTTTAACCTGATTCTCATATCTCACATCTAATGTTTCGCGTGTAATGGCGTAATGTACTGTTCTCCAGTGATAGATATGTAGCACGCGAAAATCCGCAATCAGAAAACCGAAACTGCCCTTCAAGCTTGTGCATGCGTTACGTATACAATGAGGCCATGAAAGCGCTTTACCCGCTTACCCGAAACCCGTTTACTCTATGATTTTTCAATGAACTCTTTTGTTTAAGCTCAGTATGACAAAAGATACCACGGCGACGTTTTAGCTGCCGTAAAGAGCGAACTTTGGGTTTCCGGGTCTCGCAACTGTGTTCCACAAGATGGCAACCTCCGCTGTTTGACGCTGATTTAGCGGCAGCTTGACCCACCTGTTTAGGAGAGACGGCAGCCGTAACTCCAGCTGGATTGGATATGGATTGAAGTGGCTGTTCTGAGAAATAGCACGCTTGGTGCACGATGTTTGTATGTAATTTCTACTTCGATGCATATCTAGGTGGCTGATTTTGCGATGTTGGCAACAAACATCCCAGAAATGCCGATCCCCGTTGTTTTACGCGGCGAATAGGCTGAAATACATGGCAAGATGGCGACTTTGACCCATCTGGCGGGGGAGGAGCATATTACGAGAGGCTGCGATCGGCTAGCGTGACGTTTCGTGACCTTGCTTCAGGGCTGGCGCACGGGCGGGCGATTGGAAGCCGCATCTCTGCCTGGGAAAACGGGAACGCCCTCTCGTCGTCACATTGTTCTCAGAGCGACGTCGCGCATACGTTTTTGTTCGCGGGAAAGCCTACTTGCGTGGATCTCGTTGCTTTCACATGCCTACAATAACTCATACCGCTCGAGCTGCAGGAAACTAATGCACGGGCTTGATAAAGTTCGAAATATACTATCGTCTGCAACCGAAATCAACGAATCGATCATTGGAGAGCGAAGTACCCCTTTAGCATTGTGAAGACGTACAAGAGATGACCGAGCCATGCAGATCATGATGTATCATTTTAAAATAAAGTTGTTGTTCATGTATGAACGCAGCTATAGGTTCTCGCGGCATGAGCACGCACCAACACTAGAAAAGCATAACTTTACTACATAGCATGTTACTTGTCAAACATCACTTGAAATAGTATCGTTCTCTCTCGTGTTTTGTTGAAAATAAGAGGCGTACGCCTACGTGGAACTCTTAACGGTTATGCAAACGCAACATAAGGCGTATACGCCACTATGTGAACATGGGATCGTGCAGAAGCAGTTGCTTGCGGCAGCATTCGCAGTCCGCCACCACCGACAGAACACTACAGAGTATCACTACAAACTTCCCTACGCAGTTCATTGACTCACAAACGCACTCAACGCTATCGGTATGTTGCCGCAGCTGCAGCTGACATGACGAAAGGACGAAACGAACGACCAGGCACCGCTTTGCTCCGCTACACTCTAAACCCGGTAACGCATATGTAACAGTTATTGCACATTTTTTTATGGAATGACCGTGTAGAGCCATTACGGTACTGCTGCATAAGATTATTTATCGACTGGTGTTCGGAGTCATGCGAAATATTTTAGAGCGCATGGAGATCGTGAGAAGGCGTTCGTGCTCATGCGCAAGAAACACGCAGTACGCATGAGGTACTATATACTGGTAGACTGCGCTTAAAAGGTACTTAGCCGGTACGGATGGGTGTCAGAGCCCTTGTGCCGCTTGAATTGGTCAAGAACTGTACCTGCTGCTTGAGGCCTGTACCTCAAGTGTACCGCTTTGCCTCGGTGCGAGTCCTCTCTCATACGGAACATATCGGGGTGCTGATTTAGAGTGCTGTTTGGAAACAACATATCATGCTTACACAGTTGAGAAAACCAGAAAGACTGCGGATGCACATACACCTTTTATCAGAGCTAGGAATGGTCGTTATGCTCTTGGTAGCGTATTGTCTTCTCAGGTCTAAGGGGGAAGTACGCTGAATCGAGCGAGTTGGTTGAGCTCTACGAAATTCGTGGCGCAGGAGGGACAACAAATGGGACACACACAACACAACCGCCTCCGACAAACTGGCTTTATTTTTGTCAGAGCTCGACAAAGAGAAAGTGGGGTCCCCGTCGCATTGAATGGGAACGCGACATAGAAACTTGAATTATTTCTTGGTCAGCTTAACGTAAAGTGACCTGGCACATATCATCCCACTCTGCCTGATGAGACAGGCTTCCAGACTTTTCCGGTAGCCTTTTTCCTTTGGAAGACGACACACTGTGTCTCGTTGGGCTCGGCTTCGTTGCAGTATTCTCTGACGTGAGGACACGCCGATCTATCTGCTGGTTTAGCCAACATTACTATTGCCAAAGGAAAAGTCATAAACTTTTTGGCTCTGCATTAAGAGTACATTGCCTGTTGATACGTCTAGCCCAGCTTTCCTTCTAATAACTCAACTTCGGGAGTCTGGTTAGTTCGTTGGCGCATTAGAAACAAGTTCCACCCGCCAGTGCTCCGCCGCTACTTTTATGGTTTTATGTGACACACTGTGGTGATAAGATATGAGTACGACCTTCTTTCGAAGGATGGAGGGAGGGACTCTCTTAGACCTCGTTTTATTGTGTCCCTGGGTAGCCTCCCTGGTCGAGCCTCTGGAACTGGACTTGAAGGGCCGTGGAAATCCAGTGTATGGAGGACTTCAGAACTGAAGATCTGATCACGGAGGCTACTATAACACTCTTAACGAGGCTCAATTCGGAGCTGTCAAATGGGAGAAGGTTCTTGACAGTCAGGTGGCGAAACTCCCAGCACAGTGCGCTGCCGACACCCGTAATCCTGACGTCGAGGAACAGCATACAGCCGTGGCCGCTCGGCTGCTCGATGGTGGTGTTGATCTCGACTGGGGCTTCTTGGAACAAGTCTCCCCTGTTGGAATTGGTCCCCCTTCAAATCCGCGTAAGCGGTGGAGGGAGGCAAATGGGAGCCGGTCCCTCATATACCGGAGAGGAGCCCCTTGATAACGCTGTACACCCCCGGGTGTGCCGTGTCTTGGAATGCGTGCCCCTAAAACGGTCGTCGGGGCAGCATCGCTGGCGGTGTTGTTTCCAGGAAGATCATTCCTAAAATCTGCAACGGTCTTTTCTTCGTACAGCACGTCGTGGCGGATTACGTTGTCATTCACATATCGTGATCTTTATTCCGGGTCCCGGAATAAAGGCCGGTCCGCGATCCAGAAGCTTTGTTTGAAGAGGTATAGCTCGCTTTAGAGCCGGGGTAAGTGCGCCTTACCTGTTGTCCCTCCTGCACAGAGGTGGGCACCCTCGCGAGGGCTTGTGAGGGTGAGGGCTCCCTCACCCTCACCTCACCCTCACCTCACGGAATTTGAGGTGAGGTGAGGTGAGGAGCATCTTTTGGAGCAATGGTTGAGGTGAGGTGAGGAAAAATCTTCCTAGAAGACGCTGAGGTGAGGTGAGGTGAGGGACATTTTCCTTGGGAAAGACTGAGGTGAGGTGAGGTGAGGAAAATTTTCTGAAAAACTTTTTGAGGTGAGGTGAGGTGAGGAAATTTTTTCTCCAGAAAGCCTGAGGTGAGGTGCGATGAGATACATTTTCTGAAAAATTTTTGAGGTGAGGTGAGGTGAGGATTCCTTTTTCATGTGAGGTGAGGACTTTTTTTTTCGTGTGTCGAGAGAAGAAAAGGGAAAATTTGTCCGAAAATTTTTAGGTGATATGAGGCAAGTTGGCAAAAGGTAGTTGTGAGGGCTGTCTTCTTTACTTTATTTGTTTTTTCAGTGACTGTTGTAAACCAAACGACGCGAGCCGTTGCACTTCACTATCAATAATCGCTGCTTATTGGCTGGTCCTGAGTCCTGACGATGGGTCTAGAGACTCTGGCTGCACATCTCACAAAAAGTAGGGGGCACGACATTGGGTGCACTGATGACGTGACACTCATACGATTATGATTCACAAAGCTGCGCTTCGATTCGACCACCACTGTAGCGCTCAACCTATCGGATGCCATGCGAAGGCAGTGAACGAGACAATTAGCAATGCACCTGCCATCCCACTAGCTGATGGCGAGCGGCCATGATATAATGCGTAGGACATGATCCGTAAATAATTTTAGCTATCATCGCCATTCATCAGGTACTCACCGCAGTCGTGGCACTTTCTGGCCTTTGTTGCGCTTGCGCCACAAACACCTACAGTCACTACCTACCGCTGAAGCAGAGAGTCGGGACCTGATGCTTTAGTCTCGATACTTGCTTTACGCTGCGTACTTTCGTCATTTAAAAAAGTGAGAAGCGTCGACCTTGAGCAGGGAGGGGCACCCTCCTAACTGCAAGTGAGGTGAGGGCGCCTTGAACCCCCTCACCTCACGGAATTTGAGGTGAGGTGAGGGGAAATTTTTTATGCAAGGCTGAGGTGAGGTGAGGTGAGGGAAATTCTCTAAAAAGGTTTTGAGGTGAGGTGAGGTGAGGAAATATTTTTTCAGGAAAGGCTGAGGTGAGGTGAGGTGAGGAAATTTTTTTGATAATGTTTTGAGGTGAGGTGAGGCGAGTAAAATTTTCTGAAAAATTATTTGAGGTGAGGGCAGGCGAGGAAAAATTTCTGAATTTTTTTTAGGTGAGGTGAGGTGAGGGAACTTCTCCGAAAAGTAGTTGAGGTGAGGTGAGGTGAGGACAAAGCTCCGTCCAGGAAACTGGAGGTGAGGGCAAAGACCGTGAGGAGTTTTGCCCACCTCTGCTCCTGCATCACAAACTTCGTAGAGATCCCAAGAGTACCTTTGTGCCCGTTAGGTGTTATGTTAGGGGCATCCCTGTCTGAGCAACATATGGCGTTCACGCGACAAGAGTCGCTCTTACAGCTACTGGAAGTTTTCCACCAGACAGCCAGGGTGTCTCACTCTTACGTAACAACTGCCAGATTATTCTTGAACACTAAATTAACAGGGCGATAAGGAACACAGGGATACTCCTTTGTGTTCGTTTTGTGCTGTTAGTTTAGCGTACAAGGATGCCAACTATCCCCATCCCTTACATTGATGGATTCATATTGGTACACAGGTCCTTCCGCCTTGCCCCATTTGACCAATCAGCATTCATCATACGTTTGTACGCCATTACGACGTGCACTGTAAGGACCACCACATCTACTCTGAATACGGATCTCCCTCTTCCGGTATGTCTCCATATCGCAGGTGTGAATGTGTTCACCCCATCAAGGGTCATCGGAGGCGGGTGCTACAGGCTAAAAGGTGCGAAAGGATAAGTTCCTCAGGTCGGAGTTGTGGCAGCACATCATGTTTTATAACAGTTACTCGCTTGTGTCTTACGTTTGCTTAGGAGAGGCTTCAGAGTTGTCACTGAAACGTCATGAGGTCTGCCTGAGACAAGCCTACCGATTTGCGGAAGTGGTGCGTGTTCTATCGTAGCTGTTG
Source organism: Ornithodoros turicata (assembly GCF_037126465.1). Taxonomy (NCBI): domain Eukaryota; kingdom Metazoa; phylum Arthropoda; class Arachnida; order Ixodida; family Argasidae; genus Ornithodoros; species Ornithodoros turicata. Next base: position 90,817,786 of record NC_088203.1, read on the forward strand.
ACGACGAAGTGCCGGTGGGTACCTTGTCACACGCTGTGCTTTTGGACTTCCTCGTGTTCACGCGCACTCGCGCTGACGCTCGCTTTTCGGTTTAGTCGTCGTAGAATAACACCATTCTGTCACCGTCCTCGGTAGCTCAGTCGGTAGCGTGCTGGCTTGGCTCGCTCAAGATCGCGGGTTCGATCCCGGCCGAGGGCGGTAGCAATGTGGGGGAGGTAAACATTGCTTCCAGCACCGTGTGTCGGAGATTTCCGGCGCACGTCAAAAGAATCCCAAGTGGTTCAAATTATCCGCATTCCTACCTTGCGGCACGTGCAACATGTCGCCACACTGCGCAGACAAACCTTACGTGTAACGTCAGGGTACCATTGCCATTATTAATACCATTCTGTCGGGCTTCTCTCATTCAAGCCAGATATATTAGCAAGACGGTTCCTCAACACAACAGTGCGCAAACCCCAGCTTCTGTGACATCTCGCATGCCACGTTCCTAAAGGATGACAAAAGCCAAAATATGCCACCAATGCTGTTTACAATATACCCCACGGAAAAGCCATCAAAGTGTTTCTGAATCGGCGTCTCGTATTTGTTCCGTCCGTTTGTGTGTCTCGGACCCCAGGAGTATTCCCTTCAAAAAGTTAACATCCTCGGGCGTCAGCACGGGCAGTGCAGGTGTCGTGATGGCTCGCCGGTCTGTTGGCGCAAGATGATTATGTTATTATTTACGCCGCGCAATTAAAAACGCACATACAGTGTAGAGGACGGAGAACGGTCACATTGATTATGAGCTCTGTGGGAAGGAACGTTGTACGCCCACCGGCTCGGATGACTTCTCAGAACATGTCACAAGGATTCAGGTCACAGCTCCTCAAGCAGACTATCAGTCCTCGTTAGTTATCACTTTCACATTAAAGAGATGTCTTTCGATCGCGCAAGGACGGTGACAGAAATATTCAACCTGCATTTTAGTGTTAGCTATTAGGTGAGAGACGACGAGATCTGTCCGAGTACGCAGGACGTCCAAGGAAGGGTTGCAGTAGTAGCCGTGTGGCGGAAACATTCAACGTTAAGGGGACCCTAATGATTTCGTTTTGTCCAGTAACCCGTCACATTAATATAAGCTATTATTGCTGACAATAACAGCGTAATGTAATTTGCGTATATTAATGTGATACCTGCGTTGAGTACTTGGAAGCGCGCAGCCAACTTCTCATGACACGCTCCTACACATTTCCTTTTTCAGACATCGCCCAATGGGTAGTGCGGTAAAACCGTGGCGAGAGGAACGGGTATGTAACTGTCATTACATCATAGCGTTTGCTGTGATAAGAATACGTCGAGTAGTCCCTTGGAAACGAACGGACCATTACGGCGTGATCTAAGGACATCGTACACTCATTCAGTAAAATATTATGATCCAACTTCGTTGGCCCGCGGACACTTTAATGCTTAGACATCTTCTGTCATCAATGGCCATATCTAAACGACCTCCCTGGGGCCGCGGGCCACAACGTAAAATAAACGACCCTTGGCCTATTTACATTTCAAATTCCCAACACCACTGGTCTCGAACTTTGTTCTATTAGATTAACTATGCAAATTGCCGTCCAGTGAAACTTTTTGTCTACAGTGTTTGTCGGCGAAGCGCTCGCCTTCCCCGAAGCATAATATTGTTAGCGCCGGAGACGCAACACACCACGATCGAAGACGGGAGTATCTTTCTCTTTTTACTTGGACCATTTCTCGCATCTGAGCTGCTCGATTATTCGAGGTCTGCCGATTTCGGTTGGCACTCAATGGGTGTTCAATTACCGCGCTTCCACAAATTGATGTCCTGGAAACAGCACATTATACGTCACATCTCGAGTGCACTGCTTGAGACGGTCCTAGCGTCGAATTTACTGCGCTCTTATGAACACGTGTGCGCCCTGAACAGTAATAGGTATTTGCGCTTCGCTGCCGCTCGCAAGTTATGTGGATTCATTTGTTGTTGGGAGTCGTCTCAGTTTTCCTTACTGCACCGACATCTCCGGAGAGCAAGATGAGCAACGTATAACTTGAATGTTAAAGAGTTATTTTCAATGCTGGGCTCGGTAGCTCAGTCGGTAACGTGTTGGCCTGCTGCGCGGAAGAATGACAACAATGTTCGTTGATACTGAAAATCAAATGCGGGTTGTTTCACCTAACGTGTTTAAGGTTCCTATAAAGATTACTTGTCCAAAAAAGATGCCGTCAACGGTACTCATCTGAAGGGAACTTGCGATATGACTTCACATCTGTTCACGTGACGGAAGGTGTTGCGATTTTCAGCGGCAGCTGTTCGTGACTTTTGCTGACGTTTGCTGACGCTCACGAAACGTTTGATAGTCCCGCTAAATGTCGCAACACTTTCCGTGACGATCTTCAAGTTTATTTGTAAAACATTTGTGTTATTCATTGCTGGAAATGAACTTCGAGGCAACGAAAGGACGTACAAAGGGCACAACAACGGCTCTTCCTATATATCTTGTCTTTGTTTCAGAGTTATTTTCCATAATGTACAACCAGCTAACCTGCATCTTACCTCTCCTTCAAGGTTATTAAAGTTGATCCCTAAACGCTGTACTGACATCGACCGTGCACGAGGGCATGATCGAGGCACCAGATCTGCGTAAACGGCGTCCGCGGAGAGATCAATCGTTCACTCACCAGGTCGAGCTCCCGGAAAGCGGTCGGCATGGGCGGATATAGACATACAGGGTGTCCACCCTAACTATAGAAGTGATTTTTAAAAATAGAAAATTCACTTTTTCCCAGTTTTAACCAATGGCGATGTACTCTACGCCTAAGGGCCCACCTTAAGATGGCTCAGGCAAGCTTCTGCGACGATTAACTTCCGTTAATTAACTTTTTAATTATCAACGATAGAAGATTGACCCAATGAGAACATTGGATCCCTTGGGGTCACTGGTAACGTTACCGTTTTCAGAACAAAAATTGAGGCAGTTATAGCGCGGGGAAAGGTCTTGGAAATAAGGTGCTCTGGTGGTCATTTTTCGACGCTCAAGTAGAAGCACTCCCTTTTTCATTTCCTGCGTATGCGGGGGTGGGAAATAACTGTCGAACCAATCTGTCCCCGCTGCGACAGTGTTTTCCCTCCCCCGTATACAGAGGAAAGGAAAACGGGAGCGCTTCTCCTTGAGCATCGAAAAACGACCACCAGCTCGCCTTATTTCCAGGCCATTTCCTCGCGCTATAACTCTCTCGATTTTTGCTCTGAAAACTGCAATGTTACCAGTGACCCCAGGGGATTCGATGTTCTGATTGGGTCAATCTTCTGTCGTTGATAATTAAAAAGTTCATTAACGAAAGTTAATTAATGCATCGACACAGAAGCTTGCCTGTGCCCTCTTAAGGTGGGCACTTGGGCGTACAGTACATCGCCATTGGTTAAAACTGGGAAAAAGTGATTTTTCTATTTTTAAAAATTACTTCTATAGTTACGGTGGACACCCTGTATAGCCTCACGTTGCAAGAGCCGGGACCTTGCCGGAGCGCAGTAAACGCAGACACGTCGAAAACGCGTAAAGTGGTCAGGTCGGCGTCGGGTAGGAACACGTTAGTACCTTGTTCACATCTGTTGCCGCCCGACGCGAAGTCGCGGCGGCGCGAATGGTGACTTCGAGGGAAGTCGGCAGAGAGCACGTTTTTCGTGTTTTCACTACGGAGAGCTCGCCTCTATGTTTCGCGATGCAGGAGACTCGTATAGATAATATTCCCCTCGGTGTGCTGTCATTTTAGTGTGTTCTGTGGTTCCCTAATGTATCTCCCTTCAATTCCACGGTTCTGCACCTCGCCACGTTCAACTTTTAGTTCTCGTAATGGTACAAGAGTTAGGGAATCAAGCTAATGCGAAAAACGCACTTTTGGGGCATCGGTGTACCTGTGCTCACCCTCGTTTGAATTCACTTATCGCAGCACCGGTTCAGTAGGAAGTTTTAGAAGGATTGGAAAGATTAGAAAAGATTTAATAGATTGGAAGGTCTATACGATAACTGTTCCGAAAATATGGTACGCCAAGCACCTGATGATTCCCTTGAAGTGGCTGGCTTCACGTAGCTCATCTTGGACTGAAAGCTTCCTTTTTGGTTATGGTTCGTTTCCCTGAAAGGCTTCCGATGTGCTTGCCGCCCTCTCACGCCGCTTTCCCTTTCACCACGTGCGTGCGCACCTGTCAGTCTGTTTTCCCCTCTCTGGCTGAGAGAGGCAAGGATTTTTTTGTTTCACAGACACCTTTGCGCAATAATGTGAGGCGCATCATGCTTTTCGCGTCATCGGACGTCAGAAAACGTCACAAATTTTACGTCGCAACGACATCCTGTGGCCAGTCTTTATTGATTGGTTCCCATGATAAATTTATTTCCTGAGCGAGGATTGGCTTTGCTACAGCCTCGGGTGTTCGCGCAAGTACCGGGTCTCGTGGGGAGAAAGTTCGTTCCCTCAAGTGTTGTGCGTCAGCAAACTCTTCAGGTACTGCACAGTCAAAGGGACAGAGTGTGCATTTTCACGGATGCGTCCACAAATCAGTCAGGGTCCACGTGTGCATATATCGTCCCGGAGCTCTGCATTCAGGGCTGCTCACTATTGTCTCACCGTACGTCGTCCACGGTCGCAGGGCTGCATGAGATGATCATGGCGATGCAATTTATATAGTCACACGAAGACCCCAAATCATGGGTTGTTTCACTGATTCACTGACCGGATTGCGAGTATTACAATCGCCGGGCGGAGCAACAGGTCTTCCTTCAATCGTACACGACGCCATTAAGACCTATAATGCGTGTGTAGCACAAGGACACGACATCATCCTTCAGTTGATCCCTGGCCATTCCTGCATACCTGGAAATGATGTGGTGGATGCAGCGGCTTCCCGGGCACATCAGTCGGGGTCGGTTCGTAAGGTGTATTTTATACCCCTTTGACACACGCTTATTGTTGCCAACTTTAACGAAGAGACTAAGCAGAGACCTGTGGTGCAGTGATTCTGGAAGGCCGCCACTGATCAGTATAGACCCGCAGACTTATCGTTCGTTGTCCCAGCCTCGCTTCCTCGGTCCATGGACACCCTAATCCACCGCTTTCGTCTGAAGGTACCATACAGCCGTAGTTATCTACACATGATCGGAAAAGCAGCGTCCCCAAACTGATCCATGTGCGGTGTTGTGGAAGATTTTGATGTCCTGCGTACGGTACACTGAAGCTTGTCGCCCTCTACAGTCTGAGGTGCCAGCAGTGGATGGCCGTCCGGTCAGCGTTTCAAAAGTACTTGGGTCCTGGAATCACAGCGTCAGACACCGAGCGTTCTCCGCCGTAGTGAAAATTTTCCGGGACATTGATGCAGACAACAAGTTTTGAGCCTATGTGTGTTTTGTGGGTTTTGCTGTTCGACTGTTTGCCTGTGTGCGCGTTCTGTGACATCTCAGTGTGTGTGCAATTGTTTTCTATCGTAATCACCACCACCACTAATCATCATCATCATCATCACCACCATCATCCTCTTCCTCTTCATTGGCATCATAATTGGAGGAGTTTTCCACGAAAGTATCTGGTGCAATTGATGTGCAGTTGCAGGCCTCACACTAGTGAGGCCAAAATCTCCATTTTATTTTTTCTTAAAACCGACCAACCAACAGAGAAAAAAAAAGGGTGACTAGCCGTCAGTGATATTGGTTCAGCGCCGGAGGTCGCGTGAATTTACCTCTACGATAGGTTTCTATGGCAGGTTCGGCGCCTGGAGACTTCGCGTCGTGCGTCAACAAGTAGGAACTAGGTATTAAGCGCGAACCGCATACGACGTTTTCTCGACGCAGGTACGCCGAGCTTTGAGGTCGTGACGTCAATCCCGATGGACAAACGTCGGGCCCACCCGCAAACGGCGTTTTCTCGGCGCAGCTTAGGAGCCGGCGCAAAGTTCGTACTCGAGGCCCCTGGCGGCATTTCTCGTCATGAGTAAGAGCTATTATAGGCTGGCATAACATACGCGACAGATACCACTTGAAAAACATGCAGTATAACTTTGTATAACTACAATATCTGGTAACCAAAGGCAATAACCAAGGCGCGCCGACCATCAACGTGGAAATCTCTTGCTTGTACTTCCGCTTCCGTCCGCTGTTCTCCCGCGTCTCCCAGTATGGACCAAAGGCGAAAATTGCTGGTGCTGTTAAAAAAAAAAAAACTGCTTCTTCTCTAAAAGCGACAGCTGTTGAAGGATTGAAGAAGACTGTCGAGGAACACTCTACTGGGTGCAGCGATATCTAGGTCAGAGGGAAACGACAATCGAACAATGGCTAGCAAGTGGGATGGCATGCGTTTTGTCGCTCCAGTGTCCGCATACATTTTCATTTCCAGCCAATTCTGCCTGGTCCACTTCATTCTGTCTTCCACTTGCGCGTACTTCGCGACCACTGTGTCTATGCTGTGTCTATGTCACTGTGTCTATGCCCACACAGCTGAGCGGCTATGGAGACGGTCGTTTCCGGCCAAGCATGCGATTGGTCAAGACCGACACGTCGCTTCCTGTGCTTGCAGCTCCGATCTGTTCACCTCAGATGTCGGCATCCCCGCTAGACGGCTATTGTTTGTGGAGCTGAACGTAAAAATGCCGAGCGCTCGGCGTTCTTGCGTCGAGAAAACGTCGTATGCGGGTCGCCCTTTACAGAGTTCCTAACCTACGCCGATCTGACCACATTTCACGTTTTCCCGGCGCATCTACGTTTACTGAGGACCGGCAAGGCTCCGGCTCTCGCCGCAACCTAGACAAAGGTTATGTGTGCGAACCGAGTTGCCGGAGCTCGACTTGGTGGTGGTGGTGGTGAGTGCAGATCCGGCGCCTCGATCAATCCTTCATGCACGGTGGATGTCAATGAAGCATTAACTGTCAGATTTGCTACAGTGAAACACGATACAATGAGATTCGCAAAACAATGATATAGTATATGACACTCCCCCTCAGGCATACAGAGCAAAACATTTAAAAGGAGGTAAAAACTCCTATCTGCAGGTATTTAGTTACGGGTGTAATGTTGTTCTTCTGTGCTCCGTAATTCTAGTTACAATATGTCGATCAATACGTCACCTTCATAACGTGTGCAGCGTTAATACAAAAACTGACTTTTTTTCGGATACAGGCGAGTAGACGTACCGCAATTCAGATGCCTCCATCCATTGCTACGTCATTTGAAGAATTGTAGCACCCAATCAGACGCCAACGCGGAGGTACACATAACGTTCTGCTCTACACTCTTAAAAATGAACTTCAAAACATAGCACGCTCCTAGCCAACCATCATCCCGCATGACAACGTTCTCGTCCCTGATTTGTAGAAAACGGGAGGCGGACCCTATTTTGTAGCCATAATGCCGTACATAATACGTACATACATAATACGCTCCGCCTCGCGTTATCAACAAATCAGGAGCGAGAACGTTGTCATGCAGGATGATGGTTGGCTAGCAGCGTGATATATGTGGTGACGATACGGACCTATCAGATTCATCTATACAAAAGGTGTCACAGCTAACATGTTAAAATCGGCGGGCTAGCTTGGTAGAGTTCATAGCCCCTTTAACCCCTGCTAGAACGACAAAGTTTCAAGCTTGCACCTCGATAGAATGAAGAAATAGCTTTAGCTTTAGCCCTAAGGTCTAAGGTTAGAGCAGGTTTAGGCGTCTACTGGACTACCATGTGGTGCCTGAGGAGGTACGTTGAATAGCGTGCATCGTGCTCGCCACAGCAGATAGCATTCAGCGCGTGCGATGAAGTTCCTTAGGCTTTAGGTTCCACACTAATGTTTTTCTTGTCCGTGGGCGAGAAACGGACCCTTTAAAGTTCATGGTGGTATTCACCAACGCCTCCTAGATAATAGAAGACCTGCGTACTACGTTGCACAGGGAGGCCAAGGGATCAGCTGTGATGACCTTCAAGGAGAGATAAGATGCAGGGTAGCTGGCTGTACATGATAGAAAGGAACTCCGAGACAAGGAAAAGTCGTACGAAAAAGACGTTGTTGTCCTGCGTTCGTCTCTTCCTTGTCTCAGACTTTCTTTCCAGCAATTAATAACCTTTCCCGCAAACATATCACAAATATTTTACACACAAATTCGCAGGCCGTCACGGAAAGTGTTGCGACATTTAGCACCCAAACGTTCCGCCAGCGTCAGCGAAAGTCACTAGCAGCTGGCGCTGAAAATCGCAACACCTTCTGGAATCGCCTGCAATTTGTTCTTGTACAGGAAACTGTCATTCAAGAGTCAGCTCAGGATTATGTTCCAGAATACAAGTTCCTTCTTGTTACCGTCGACAACTTTTACAACGTCCTTCAGGACTGACCAAAACAGATACACATTGTCTCGCCGTGGAATCAGGCTTGGTGCACTGTGTGTGCGCGCGCGTGCGTGCGTGTGTGTGTGTTCCTTTTTTAGTGACACTTTTACACGCAAGTAGCTGTCATGCTTGTATAAGGAATCGTGATCCATCTTCAGTTTGCCTTGTGCGTAAGTAAGGCAGAAAAGAGTGGGCTTCACTAAAGCTTTTACCTTTAAACGGACGAATTGTGCTGTGTGCATACACAAAATATATTGCTCATATTGACATAGAAACCCTGCTCCGTCTGTGTTGAGACGAATACACAAAACGACGTGTTAGCTCTCGTTGTCTTCCATTTCACACGATAGCTCGACAAGGAGCGCGGAGGGACAAGGGGCGCCATCTATGAAGTGCATGGGCGAATCTGGCTCCAGAAAAAAAAGAAAAAAAAAGTGTGCTAGGGCAATCGCTATAAGTTTCGGTGGATTCCATTGGCAGTATATCGACATAATCTATTCAAGGCAGGATCGTGCAGATATCTTGTACGACTGTGAGTAAGTGAGTGAGTGGGTGGGTGGGTGAGCAAGTAAGTGAATGAGTTAGTGCGTGAAAAAAAAAATTGAGAAAATTGGCACCACCAACCTGGAAGCCGGCTACTCCATACCACGTAAAGAACTCTGAACACAGATACAAAGAGTCGCACAATGTCACAGCAGCAAAAAAAAAAAGAAAAGAAAAGAACGAAAAATTTTAGTTCCCGTTGGTATTAGAAATTGATGCGGTACTGGTCATCGTTGCCTTAGGACAAAACTGCGCTCTCGTGATTCCGCGCCCTTACAAAACCTATGCTCGTGACTTTAAACCCTTTACCAGAGCAATTTTGCACATAACGCAGCCTTGCTTTAAATTCCGCATAAATATTTCGTTCCTGGAAGAAATGTGTTTTGTTCGATACGTTATGAAGGTGTCAGTGCGTCAGATATTTTCTGTATCCTCTCGGCGATTGAACCTGTTCCTGTGTGTAAGCCTTCTGCAAGAAATCTCATTGCCAAGATTGAATTATACGATATAGTTGGCAGTAAATTTCTGTAACTATTTCATACACCGGTAATAACCTTGCTCCAGCCTGTGATGACAGATGAGTACCCCCAGGTACAATGTTGCATCCTGGACGCTCCATGAACCTCAGGTTAACCCAACTAACCTTTTAATTCGGTGACTCATCGAATCAGTCGAATACGACTCTTTATGCCCATTGTAGACAGCACGGCACGCACATGGTTTTAGTTGACGCCATGATTGACAACCAGTTACTACTTTGCCAGTTAGCCGAGCGGTGGCGCCAGCTCTTTCTGAAAAGGCGGATTAATATTGAGGAGCCAACTAACCCTATAATTCCCATCGAACAAAAATAGCCGAACGTCATGCGTTTCGGAGTGCCCATAGCCTAGCGCTAGCCCACTTTTTGCTCGCCCCCGCTTTCAGTCCGACGGCTAAACCCAGACATTATTGGGCCCTTCAAGACGTCGAGACGCTGGGCAAAGCGGTTTTTTTTATTATTATTATTTTCTAGCTTCGGTACGAGATAAGACAGTCATGGCTTATAGCATTCGGCTTCCGCAGGGATCGTGAACTTCCTTCTCCATATCTCAATAACTCTCACTTTTTCTTCTATTCCTGTGTGGGCTGGGTTTAGCAATATCCTTTCGTCGGACTGCGAGCGAGTGCACGCAAAAAGTGGTCGAGCGCTTTGTTGTGAGTGTTCGGCTATTTTTTTTTCTTTTTTCGATGAGATAGCTCCTCAATATCCGGGGGAATTATCGTGAATTTGATTAAATCGGTACGCGCTTCACATGGGTGGGGGTAAAAAAGCGGCTGTTATTAGGCAAATTCAGAGCTCAGTTTGTAAAAACTCACATAATAAACACACACCACATGACATTCACATCAGGAGATGGCAAAAACCTAGTAAGAACAAATGCAAATGCCACTGACCGCGTGATTCTAGGTGGCGTAGTTTTTTAATACAATTTAATGGCACGTACCTTTTCTGGGGACCCCCGTATGTGTATCAGCGGTCGTGTGCTCCTTATAATTCATGGTCGACTGACTGCGGTCTTCGTCTTACATGTTCTCTCAAGCCCAAAACTGCTGCACATCTTAACATCCCTCGGAAATTGTGAGCTGCTTAGCAGTTTTCTCTTTGAGTGCCTCAAAGTGCCTCAAAGAGAAAGGCTTTGTATTATTTCCTATTTAATCCGTTAAAAGGTACGAAGGTTTCATAAACGGCTGGGTAGAATGGTATAATACTGATATGCATATTTCGCATAGACAGGGTTGTTTGATACATATATCAGCCCCTGCATTTCTGTGTCATCATTGTAACTTTTTATTAGGGTGCCTCGAGGATAGAACTTCGACATGGACGGTTAGTTCCGCACGTTCAAAAGCACACGAAAGAACCAAGAAATCTGTGGTTTGTCCACAAGGCAAGAGTGGACCATAACCTAAGCTACAGTTGCATGGATTGCATTCTGGATACCAACTAACTGTATCATTGAGTAATATAGTGTTATTTTTATTGATTTCATTACGGATGAACATTGCTTATAAACGGACGCTGTGCGGGTTGAATACGGAAATCAACCACGATATCATTACAATGATCAGTGGCCCATCAGTTTTTACTATATCTTTTACACAACATATACCTCAGCAAGGTTCAATTGTTCAGGTGCACGAAAGAGATACCTCTGCGATCACCATTCACCATCAACCAATGCTGCAGGAGATAAAGAAGCAGTAGTGTTGTAGCATGTCAGGAAGCCACGCAATAAATACAATAACCGCTTGGAAGGCAGTACCTTTTTGTTTGCTCCAAGTGTACATGTACGTATAATATCTTTATTATTGTCGTTACGCGGTTGGGCTGCAGCAGTTGTAAAAGTCGTGGTTTTCATTTTTGTGAAAGGTTAATTACTTAAGTGAGAAAGTCATGCGCCTCCCTAACCATAGGGGCCCAAATTAACCCATCCACAGCGAAAAAAGATGAAAGCAGCCAGAAAGTGACCGCTTTAACGAGCATTCTGCTGCTTGTCTTCTGCACTCAGATCCCTTCTACTGTGCTGATGGCCATCAGTGACTCAGACCACTAAACAGACGGAAAGCTTTGCGGATCCGAGACTGTATGCTTTCCATGAACCGAATACCGCCAACGACTAGGTTGGCTGTTGTGTTCGTCGGGATTTCCGGTACGGTCAAGAGACGCAGGTACGTACGCCTCGGAGCCGTTCGACAGCGCACACTATCCCATTCCACCTTCACCGTCTATCGTGATTCGATTCTCCACCACACCAAATCTCCACAGTGTTCGCAATAGCAATATATTGTCTATCTGGAAACTGAACAAAACGTAGTGTCCAATGAGGGCTGTTTTACCTCTCCTTTGCATCACTGGAAGAATCGTTAGACGTCGAACAGGTTTTTAAGTGGATTCGGGAATTAAATTTGGCAATGCGTGTGCAAAGAAGCAACGTATGAGTCTTACTAACTAAACGTGTATTGTGTGTGGCATATGTAGAGGACGACACGTCTACAGCATAATCATCGAGTACCATGCACTTGGGCTCTTTCACCCTTTCTGTACTCATTTATTGCCAATTTTTTTTCTGTCATTTTTGCGCTGGGGCATCGCTAATCCTCTCTGTATCATTCCAATTTTAGTTGGAACTTGCAAGTTTTTTGCGGCTCTTCTAGCACTTCACCTTCGGTCATGCTGTCGGCCCCGCATCTTCGCGCTTTGGCGGTGATGATATCGAAACGTAACTTGCCTTGCTGCAGTGGTCTGAGATCACAGGCACAGCAGCCCATTTATATAGACTCACTTCACTACGTGACGTCATGGCGATGCGGTGGCGCTGCGATCCTGTTTAGTAGGCAAAAGTCGCGCGATCATCGAGTCACTGGGTGCTTTCTGCCGTTATTAAATGCATGGCGCATAGTGATGTAGCTATTCGATGTGCTACATGGTACAGAAAAGTCAAATACGCCGTACACACCATGCGGTGTCCTACTCCATTCTGCCCACTAGAGACGTCTGCTCTACGCGCATGGGATGATACGCCCTCTTGTTTACAAACATAGTGGATCTATCGCTCTGTGATACTGCTACTGAAACCCAGAGGGTCCTGGTTGAAGCCCCGCTCGCAGCAGCGGAAATATTTTTCACGAAGACGAAGCGTGCCCACGTGACGGTCCAAGGTAAAGCCTCACTTCCGCGACCTATAGTGAGACTGCATTTCTACTCGCAAATAGAAAAACTGTGGGGGTGTCGGTGGGCAACGTAGGTACAGCCGCATTCGCGCTTTCTGCGCTTTGGAATATAAGCACTCGTTGCAAGATGTGATCAGCAAGGCTGTCTATGTTGTACTAGCGCTAGACACCCAGTCATTCGTGGCGCGAATGCATGATGCTGAAGAACGCATAAAAGATGATTGACGACAGAAGTCCTCTACTCGATCTTGACATAATAGGGGGTTCACATGGAAGCCTCGTCGCCATGTGGTAGCCCCACATGAGGAATTTCACAGTTTTGCAGTGTTTTGACGTTTGTAAATGTTCCTGTGTGTGCATATTGTACACGAAGAATAGGACCTTGGGGAAATTTCACTGGGGGCGTCCTACGCGCGTCATTTGTGTAACTACTCTCAAGTTGTCGCTTGTGGCGAAATTACCATCTTGTCCTTGTCAAATGTCATATCCAGCATCATTCTGAGGTTATGCATCTTCATTCATGTTCATGTTTCAGCGTTTGGCAACGTTTCCATGAAACGGTATCGACCTTCCGTTGCCAACGGGGAACCAGAGCATTCCAGAGGGCAAGCGTGAGGCAAGAAAGGATCTAGGGACATTCTACCCTTCCGCCTTCACACTGAAGAGGCTTATTTCCCTTCTTTCTGCTGTAAATAAAACCGCCCCACTTCTACATAACAATATCGATATTCGATTAATAATATTCAACGTGTTTCCCGCTGCTGAAGCGCTCGATTGCGCACAACTTCAAGCTTTCGCTTATGCCTGGATATTCTAACACTTTGCAACACATTAACCCTTAGCGCACATAAATGAGCCTACGCGGGTTTGTCTTCCTTTTCCCCTGATGATATGGCTCCACATTGTCCACTCGTCCATATCCACTCATTGAAGTAATGGGTCAAAACTTAAGACACCGCAACACAGGGTTGCAAACTTGCAATAAACTACTGCTCACAGCTTCTGTTTCAGCTCGCTATTTGCGTTGCATTGTGTATCGTTGGGGCGACGACAACGCATCTAACAACCACACCATAACTACAACTATCCTTTGTCTTTCAGTCTGTCTCGATCTTTCGTCATATTCACTTCATCGTTTGTTACATCCATTGCATTACATTAGTGCAAGAAAAACACGTTTCTTCTAGCGTCGTACTCGTTCAAAACCTCGACGTAAGAGAGCACCACTCCATGTTCACCCTGCCGTTGCAGATTACTCAAGTGCTCGACATACATTAGCCACCTGAACATGTACGGGTTACGATTATACGCCCTCGAGTCGTACGAGGAGACCGTCAACAACTCCCTTTACATTGCATAGAATCCTCGTTGTTGACAGTTACGCACACATGTGGATCGCACTCGTGTGCATAAAACGCATGTAGTTCAGCGTTGCCATGCTTCGCGATTGATCATGACCCGACTCGACAAACGTTGGAGCGTTCTAGATGTGGGGTCCGGCTTGCACGCAGGCGGAATAATGCGTTGTAGCGTTGGGTATTCCTCGTCCCCGTCCCTGAGTGACGCTCTTCTCGTGCCTTTTTCTGTATCATCGTCACGTCTTGCACTGCTCGCGAGGAAAACGAAATAGTAAGCAAACGGAATGTATCCTTTTCAGCTTGTGGTACCGTCCATAACCGATCTATCTTTGTGGCGTATCGTCAGCCGCCACAAAACAGACACTGTGCAATACGTCTCGATGCAGCGATGCCTGGCAAGAAGGTGACCAGGACGACGTGGATGGAAGGGGCAAAGGCTGCAGCATATCCTGAACCTGAAAGGTAGAAAGATGGATGTTCACGGTATGCATTGCAAGGGGCACTTTTATTAGCCTTGATTCACCCGCGTGATTTGGTTTGTTTTTTTTTTTTTTTTGTTCTTTGTGGCACAAGGGCAACAATTGGCCAAAGAGTGCCATCACACATGTCCAGTTACTTTCGTTGTTCACATATAGTATCGTTGTATATATACAGGATGTTTGCTCTAACGTGTCCAGAAATTATATTTGAAGCGAGCGATAAAAGGAAAGCAAGTGGTACTTTTCTGCTACTTGAGTAAGAAACAGGTACTGCTTCACTAGTAGCGCCTGTTTCTTAGTCAAGCAGCTGAAAAGCAGCGCTCGTTTTTCTTTTATCGCTCGCTTTAAATAAAATTTCTGGACACGTTAGAGCAAGCAACCTGTATATGTCTTTGTGTGCTTGATTGTTGTTTTGCATTATAGGGTAAGTTAGCTTTGAGAGTTACATACTTTACTTTCAAAGTGAAGCACGTAGTGATACTTGGGGTATCCCAAAGCAACCGATACCATGATGTCCTTCGGCCACCGTTTACAGACTTATGCTGTTATTTCAGAGGTTCCTGAGGCTTCGAGACTCGTCCCGGGCGATGGAGTCGCCTGTATTCTTCTGTCTTAAAAGGTTTTTGAGACGGTTTCCAGGCGAGAAGCTCACCAGAGCCACTCTACCCAATGAAGGGACTTTCGGCGTCCCCTGGCGAGGGAGTCGCCGTACCTGTGCGATTTCCGCAAAACTGCTGCCTAGAGGGAACGTGTACCTTTCGCTTACACTTGCAAAGCTTAAATCTTACGCAGAGACGACGACATCAGTTTGGAAAGTCTGCCGGAAACCCCAGCAAAATATCAGACAGCACATATCTGGTGGTAGGATTCGAATCCACCAACTTCAAGTCTTCGACCACGTCACGACCACGTCACGACCACCTTCGAGTAAGCACGAACGAAAGAACGCCGTTATCCATTCGGCCAACATGGTGGACTTTTTTTAATACTTTGCTGAAGCACTTTTTGAACAACAAACAGTATTGGAGCATGCAGACTTCACTATACTCTATGGAAGAGTAATGACCGGGTGTGAAAGACACGTACGTACATAATGAGACGCATCGAAAAAGGAGGGCCATGAAAGAATGAGAAGATCTGTAATGTTCAAGTGCACACCTACACCTTTACAACACCTAAACACGCTGAGCATGACTATAGCATCTGTACATATGTCTGTTACCAGGGGCAGAATGAAACAACAAAATATCCACACACCGGATATGCGGTACGCGTGTATATACGCGCACGATGCCAATCAAGGACAGACGCAGAGAGAGAAACCACACGCGAGTGAAGCAGTACCTGCCCAACGTAGTAGTCGGAAGGACTTTTCTCTCTCAGATTGAGAACTGTAGACAACGGGATTGCGGACCACACCCGGTTTGTGACAAGAGGAACGTACTCAGTGATGCCGTGTTACCATCGAAAAATGCAACGACCCAACCGGGGGATCGCTGCGATCTCGTATTCGACGCGCTATCCACAGGGAATACAGGACAACCGAGATTAGAGCATCCTATGGAATGTCTTGCCTGGGCCTAACAGGAAGGAAACATATGGAGCTCAGACACGGGTAGATGTCTTTAGGGGAAGTCCTCTGAAAGACGTCCCAGAAGAAGATCGCATCCCAACAGTACCGCGAGGCACGTTCTAGGGTTTGCTTCTCAGGGCATATCTTACAACTAAAATTGTCAGAAGGAACACGAAACCCACGATCACACGACACGACGTCTTCGTGTGTTCTGTTTGCACTCCTTTTGATATGAAATTATGCCTCATCAACTCGCAGAGCTTTCCGTTGTTAGTGTCCTGCTTCGGACACATGCTGGTAAGCCATTAATACATCCGTTACTTGGGGTGCAGAAAAGCCTCGTATGCCTGTGTTCTCAATAGCCTGCAGTTCAGATTTTGAGTCCGTGAACACTATCCATTCTCCTGGGCTAAAATCACCTATGCACTGCAGAGAAAATAGAATGGCATCCTGCAGAACAGTGGCGATGCAACGCGTGAGAGACGGGTTATCAACATATTTGAGGAAACCGACCCGCCACACTAACTGCCTCGCGAACGTATGGGTAAGGTCAGTGAAAATGATTGGTGCGTCAAGTGCGCTCGTAGGGGGAGTTCCAAAGGAAAGTAGCAAAAACACGGTGTATACTATTGATTTGTCCCGATCACATGGAAGAGTTTGCAGGAACACATGTTTAAGAACCATTAGCAGGAAGACAGGTTTATATTGACATGCTGCAAGAGGGCTGGTTTGCATAAACGTTGAGTTCGAGCCTTTCCGACTCAATCTCGACAGCTCCGGCAGCCTTCGCGCACGAGAATCGAGCGCGTGCTCAATGCATTGCCAAGGCTATTGAGATCGAGTCTGAGACTCGTACCCAGCTTTTATGCAAACCAGCCCAGAAACAAAAAGTTGCTGTTAACCTTGTCAAAGGCCTTCTCGTGGTTTGCCTGTACCATCGTAGTAAGAACTTGAAACAATGAACGGCAATCAACAACGAAACGAGCACAGTTCACGTTAGTAAAGATGGACCTGCGGCGGAGGCCATATGTTTGGAGCTGCCCGACGATGGACGACGCAACCTCTTGCAGGCGATTGGCAGGCACTTTCGCTTTAATCTTATATAATCCGTGTTGGTCAAAGTACTAGGCCTGTAATAGGCAGGCTTTAACCGAGAGGCTGGATCACGAATCACAACTGTTCGTTCGTACGAGGCAACACACCGGTTGCCAACTCACTAGCCTAGCAACCGGCACTAGCGAAGGACGTAGTTAGACTGTCAGGTTCGGCAGATTTGCCACCGCCGAAAGAGGACATGGCAGCCTCAGTGATTTCACCGTTAACTCCAACGTTCATAGAGTAGGACCACCCACTCCTTGCGGTCAAAAGGAACACGCGAAAGCAGCCGAATTATTGTCACAACTGGTACCCTGGTGCCAAAGGTATCCGACAAAAATACAAAAATAAAATAAAAGAATGCCCCGGTAAAACGCAGAAGCGACGCCCTGAGGTGTGAGAATTAAGCGACCATCCACTTGCATCACTTGTTGTGGACTTGCTTGCTGAAGCCATGACAGATATATCCGCGTCAAGGAAAAACTTTACAGGACGTTCATAATCCAAGAAGCGGCGAGACCTAGCCCAGCAGACAGCGGCGCCAGCGTAACTACGTATACATACAAGACTCAATTTGACTTTTAATAGAGATTCAAGGTCTGAAGCGTGGGATCCCGGTGACCGCACGTTCAACGAAGTGAGGGCACGCAGCTGAGACTCGACAGCAGTAATCTGGTCGAAGCCTCAAACCACCACCACCAAGACTCAGACAAGACCAATACCAAGACACACTCGTATCGCCTCTAACGTGATGGCGCATTTAAATTCTTCCTGCGAAACGACGAGGTTAAAGGACCCACGAAAGCAGGGAATCCGATGTTCAACCGACTCTATGAAACGCTTAACCCGAAGAAGCGAGTTATTGAGCTTCCAGAGTGAATAGCGAACGTCGCACCGAGGCTTCGGAGAGGTACCAGGGACCACAAAAGAAACACAACAATGATCTGAGAAGCGACTGCCGACACAGAGTACGAGACCCTGCCAAAGGAGATTTAAAATCAATCCCGTCGAATCTCGTCTGCGACAACCCTTGAACATACTGAAACACGGCGCATAGCTCGCAACATCCGTCTATCTACTACGCTCGAACTCGGCCTTGAGAAATAAGGTACTACATTTGTGGAAGGCTCAACAGAGAGATAGGTAAACGCTGGGTTTATTGCTAATACGTGGAAAATAGAATGAATGAAGTGTGATGCGCGTGCGTGGGAGACTGATGAGATCGTTCGTTGTCTTCTTCAATCGTTGTCGAGATGGTTGTGAAGTGAGATCGTTGCTGAGATAGTTGTCGACATCGTAGGTGAGAATCGATGTGAGAGGAAACACCAAGTCTGTCTTCTGGGTAGAGGCAACAATTAAAGTCTCCCAGGACAACCGTAGGGCACGGGGGGCTAAGGGGGCGAAGTCTAGAAAAAGATATTGGCTCCCTGGACCTCGCATAGAGCGTAGGCATTAATTATCCTTGCCTTGGTTCCAGCCACAGAGAGATCGACAATCAGGAACTTACCCGAAGACCCCTCAGCAACAGTTCTAAGCTCAATATTTGGTACGTCCTTTGTAAACAAAAGCAAACAACCCGCTGAGCGATTCCCCTAATGAACGAAAGAGGCAGTCAAGTAGTTTGCAAAAGCCTCACCTATACGCACCGGAGAGGCAATCTGCGTTTCCTGAACATCAATTACATCAGAACGCCTCTCGCCCACATACGGTGACAGGTAAAAACATCTTTCTTTGCTTGAGGGACCACGAACGTTGAGTGTGGCAAACGATAAACATAGTATATCAAATAATCTGTACTATGGCTAAGGCCCTGGGTTTTCCGCGGTTCCGCGAAATATCGCGGAATCCGGAATTCATCGCGGATTCCTTCGTTTGGCACGGAATTTCGCGGAATCTCTTATTTTAGGAGTGTGCGATATTCGAGTTCTCAAATTCGAATCAAATATCAATCACTCCAAGTATTTCATTCGCGAATCGAATATATTCGGATATCCGGATATCCATTCGCCGAATATGAACAACGCCTCCGGAAAGTGGGCTTCATTTGACGCTTTCCTTGCATGAGAAGAAGCCTGCTTTACGCAATTGCCCATGCTGCAGGACCAACACAGGCAGATTGTAGTTTACCTTAAGGTAATGTTAGCCCTAGTTTATTGTGCATACTTCGCCTGAGGGGCGGCGTTCCTCCCTTATGCACCTTAGCAGTGGCGATGGGGTTTTTCTATTTGATTTTTTTTTATGCTGAAAGATCTTTCAGCAGGTATAAAGATTATAGATGACAGAGGGCATTCTTTGTCAGAGGAGAACACAAAATATCATGTATACAATGCTGAGCCACAACAGTGCTTTGAATCTGACATTTTATAAAATATTCAATATTTATATTCAAAATATTATATTACATTATATTCAAAATATTCAATATTCATATTTTTTGTTCCCACATTATCCAAGAAAATAAAGTGCTTCCCGTTTCAAGCAGCCATTGACTGCTTGCCGCGGAAAATCGCGGAATTTACAAGACGGTGCCGCAGAATTTTGAATTTGCCGCAGCAGAAAACCAGGGGCCTTAACTATGGCACACTAATGGTGTTGTGCCAAAGAGATCACAGTTTCTTTTAAATGTAGAATTTTGCATGCCATTCGCATTAACATACCCAAAATTGTTGAACGTTTTTATAACCGCGTTGCCCCATTTTCTCCTACAGCAGATACAGAACAAGCAGAAGCAGGGGCTGCCAGGGCAGAGGCTGAAGAGGTAATTGGGATTCCGAAGCTCGGACAAAGCATGGCCATAAAGCACTAGACGGCAGAGTATTATAGAAAATATTTTACGTTGAGCACAAAACACGCAATTTGAATGTCCTTAAATAAAGTACAAATACTCATCTATGTACTTAATATGCTACTTGAGTACTTGGATAAATAGAGAATCCAGTGAGCCAGTAAGGAAATGTTAATGCCAGTGCCTCAGGACGACAGCCGCCGATATTTCAAACAAGGACTGTTCTTCACAGCCTCTGTAAACATCGCCGGCTCTCGTCCTAGTCACTTCCCTTAATACTTCAGTACTTGGTACTTCAAGTACTTCCCATCAGTCGTGCACGGCACTCACGACACTTATATGCCCTTCGTTGCTTCCCTTAACCATACATCCTTGCAAAATTCCTTAACATGGAGGTGTTTGTGGCTGTTGAAAGGTAGAGTGGAACTGACGTAAGTGGTTGCGAACGAGGGCACGTACTCATTGCTAGCAAGATAATACGTGTTGCTTCCTAGGGGGTAGGACATAGGAATCATTACCTTCTCCTACTTGATGGGTGATAGGTCTGACGCGTGGAATAACGATGTCGGCTGGCGGCGAACGCCCGTGGTCGGTGACTGCAAACACTACGCCCTCCAGGTGGTCTTTCTCCTGCAGGTTCAGGACGTGGAAAAGTGGAGTCAAGCCAGCAATTCCGCCGTCTGACGTTGCGTTGGCCAGGAGTACGCCAGTGATGCCATGGTATAATTCCAGCTCAAAATGAGATGGTACGGGAACCTCGTCAAGCGGGCGCTTTGAACACTGCACAATCAGGTCACGATCGGCACCGTGGATGCTGCCGCTGCTAACTGCCGAACACTGCTCTGGGGCTTCGGGAATCACTGCAACGTAGAAACGATACAATCAAACAGCGTACAGGCTAACATAGCAATCACTTGAAGAACAACTTTTTCGGCTCGTGGGTGCATACTATGCGTGTCTATACGTGTGAGAACGAGTGTGTAAGGGAGACTTGACGAAGAAGAAACACACAGGACAAGGACAGCAGAATCAGTGCTTGTTCTCGTCCTGTGTGTTTCTTCTCCGTCAGTTCTCTCTTACGCGCTCGCTCTCACAGATAGCAATCACTGTCGTTAAAGGGACGGTCACATCCTTTCCGGTCGATTTCGTGGAACACTGACCACGGTCTCGAAAATCCTACGAGAAATAGTGGTGGAGTTTGACTGTTATTCGATGGAATATATACAGGGTGTCCCAGCTAAGTGCGAACATATTTAAAAAAATATATATATATATATATATATAATATTTCTTTTTTTAAGAATATGTTCGCACTTAGCTGGGACACCCTGTATATCAAGAGCAGACGTCGGATGTTCCGAGTGTGCCGGAATTCTCTCTCTGTAAAAGGGCGAAAACGTCATTCGCTACACCAACAATCAGTGCACAGCCTTGAAAAGTGATGCGTCGTCGTCTGGGCGGCGCCTTTCTCCTCTCTGACCGCCGCCCTCTGACTACTCCTGTTACGAAATGACGTCATGCTGATGTCGTTGCCACCGGCTGCCGAAGTAGCGCTGATCTTTAAAATTCGTTTATTCAATATCTGAGCACATTTCAGACGAAATAAATTAGTCAGCAATAAATAAAACAATCAAGGTAGATTGCCGGCCGATGCCGAACATAGTAGTATTACTTTTACATGTGGATTTCCGTATGCGACCCTCGCTTTAAACGTGTGAATAATGGAGTCGGCGCACACAGGAAGAGCATTACCGCTACACATTCAGTGTGAAACTTAATGTACAGTCGGATCTGTTGCACTTTTAACCCGTACGTGACGGAACTAAGAATGACAGAGCAGGATGTAGTAGCTGATAAGGACGCGTTCAGCACCTGCATACTGCACTGCACATGGAAGCGGCACGGGCTACAAAATAACGGGAGCACAGGGATTTTTTTTTTTCGGCGTTGCGTCCGCGGACCGTTAAAGTGCCACTACGGTCCACTTGACGGAAAGGGATATAGAAAACAAGAACGCTCGGTCTTGCGATTCAAACCTCTTTCCCTAGCACACTGCGTCAGCTCGGACGAGAAGAAAACGGCAGGCGCGCTCGCTCAGTGGCGATATAGCGTGTCTCGCGTGATGTCGTCTACGTGGTTCAGCAATACGTGCACCGCGGAGTACAGCTTAGGCGGTATGCTGCGAAGCATTCGTGCAAGTATGGAGTTCAAGATGTGCCGTCATTGGGCGCCTGAAGTGGAGACTCCAGAGGACGGCCAATAGCACTTCCGATACGCTGACTCCATCTCAGAAACGGAGTGATAGAGTGAAAAGGACCGGGATGGAAGTGCAGTGACGTAGTTCCGCAAGCCCACAGATGTGCTTCTGCGGTTATGGCGTTTTGGCGCGTGGATGGCGTGAATCGTGGTGTGGATGCCTACCCTGCGATGCACAAAGACGCCTCCATCTCGAATGTCCTGCACAAATTTCTGTCGGCTCAGCCTTTCGCAAAATCAATTTATTAAATGCTCGGCTTTTAAAAATGGCACGCCTGCGGTGTCTGGTGGTTGCGAATCCAAGCATACTTACTCAATTACGTACATACATACTTATTGCATACATACTCAATTACGTACAGCTGCATCATCAGTTACCTTGTGGGTGAACACTGAATACACAGGACACCTCTCCGAGATTGTTGGCTGCCAGGCAAGTGATAGACACAGATTCCTCTTCCGTGGGAGTGTAACGAAGCAGGCTGCGGTTGGCATCTGTCACACTTGTCACCAGCTCCCTCCACTGCACAAAGGTTAATGCGGATTATGATGGTGGTAGCAGCAGAAGAATATGTATCATCTATGATTCAATAACATTTCCTGCAATGCGTCATTTAATCGTGTGACAATGGCGACAAATGAACATTATAGGCGTCTTCAACCTAGGAGCAGCACCGTTGTCATCGTTCTCGCCGATCGTGCATCGTTCTCTACACGTAGCCGCCCTGCGCTGTCATTGAACTGCCACCACACGAGTAAAGACCCGTCCCTACTTGCAGGAGAACCGGTGCCGTGTATACAAAAGGGACTCTGGTCGTTAATGGGACCTGCCTATACCTGGAGCACTACTCACTTTTTGAGCTATCTGGCCAATCA
Source organism: Ornithodoros turicata (assembly GCF_037126465.1). Lineage (NCBI taxonomy): Eukaryota > Metazoa > Arthropoda > Arachnida > Ixodida > Argasidae > Ornithodoros > Ornithodoros turicata. The sequence goes on from NC_088203.1 coordinate 90,840,826, forward strand.
TGATCCAAAATATGGTTCGCTATTAATCCCAGGCTATATCCAAGCTATATTTCCCCTGTAGTCACTGGGTGCCGCGATTTCTGGGAGATTTGATTGGATTGAATAGGATATTTCCCACAGACCTACCAACATAATGGGTTTTGCGGCCACTGTTATCAACGCCATCTGGATGGAGAGGGGCATGCCGGGAAGGCGCAGAACTGATTGGCCGGAAGAACTGCTTGTCGGAACAGAGTGCCGGTATTACACGTATTTTGACCATGAAGCATAACAAGATTGAATCAAGAGCGGGCAAAGGTGTGTATGAAGAAAACTCTGCCATAAAATGAAAATTTGGGGGCATGCGTAGCCTTTTTCTTGCTATTTGCTTGCGATTGCTGTCCTTACAGTAAGCCTAACAAGGACGACGAAACATATTCTATTCACGTGAGCATCGACACTGGAGCGTAATTTAAAGGCGATTTGCAAGATAATTGTAACAGCATACACACTTACGGAATAAAAATGTTGTAATTTCTGGAAAAAAAAATCATGAAATTCACGCTTCGCCGTTCGAAGCTACGCCGCTATTTTCGGGGACATTTTGGTGCCAATGCGGGCACCATAGGAAACAACAGCCAATGACAAACGCTCGATTTGATTGACAGGTAAAACCTCCTCCTATAATGGCCAGACTCCCTTTTGTATACACGGCACTGGGGTGACCTGAAGCGTGGCGCAACCGACGGCGCGAAGATAATATTTTTCGTATATTCCTCGTGGATATACGAGGTGTTTTACCAAAAGTGATAGAAAATTCTACCTGGCGACGTGCTCGCCGGCGGATTGTGCGACTTTCGGCAATTACCTTCTGGAAACTTTTGCCACCATTGAGGAAGGTTTTGAACAATTTCTAATTGCGGGAAATTTATTTTGTTCAATTGAACTTTGACTGTTTTTTAACAGAAATATGAAGTCCTCCACGGATAACCGCAGACCCAACAAAAGGTACGCACAGCATCGCAACAGAAACAGTCGAAAAAACTGAGTAAAAATTACGCATTAGCCCAAGTCTCCTATAACACCTCAGGTCCCCTGAGCTTACGGGTAATCTCAATAGGCATTTTCAATAGAATGTTCAGGCACAGTGTAATCTTCAGCTTTTCGCGGAGTGTGGTACTAAAACACAGTATGTAGGACAGGGGAGAGTAGAATACGAAGTCGGCCCAGAACACACTGCCTGCCGCGTTGTGTAGGTAACCCCTTTCGAAACCGTACTTTGCGAGAGATCAAAGTTTTCACTGAAGTGTGTTACCGTATCTTCCGTCACACGGATCCGCCATCGAAAAGCGCCGACTTCTGGCACTGCTAGAACAGAGCACGGGATCTCCAGCTCCTGTCGGCGACGACTGTACACAATGGCGCTTTCCATTGGGGCACACACAGGCGCATCTGGAAAATGCAATTAAAGAAAGATCAGCGGCACATCAACTTCATATCATGGTCACTAGTGACTCTAATGGTCACGAAGTCTAAATCTGTGATTCAATTGTGAAGGACAAGACAGGCAAGACAGGCGTCAAGTTCCGAACACCCTAGATTTTGCATAGTTGTGTATGCCAATGTTTCGTTGCCGTAATGGTATAGCACATGAGTTCTTGTGCGGTTGAAAGCTGTGCCGGAACAAAAACGGGACCGCAGTTCGTATTTTATGCAGTGCTACGATCGAGTCTGGAACATTTTCCCTGAAGTGACCTGTACTAAACTTGCGTGGATCAGCTCAAGGTCGAGTATTGCGGTCGAGTATTCGAATGATTCGCCGAACCATCGACGTTTCCCATAGCTTCGAGCAAATTCTCAGTGTTCGATACCTTCAGGGCAGAACAACAACAATAGATGTTGACGATGAGACGGGGTGTTTCACCGCGGCAAAACGCTGATTGAGGTACATTGAACAATTTCCTATGTCGCTTGAGGCTACATGCAATTGTCGAAGCATTATTTTGGCAAGATTAGATTAGATTAGATTGGAAATAGAAAAAAATAGAAACGTAGGTCGCACTGGTGCGACCAGATGTTCCTGGACGCTTGACGTGTGACGCAGACTACGCTATGATATGTTGGAATTTTAGTTTGCGTAATTCAGTAAGAGGTACGAATCTTGACGCTGTGCAAGCGCATTGATATCAAAGTTTCGACGAAGAAATTCTGACTTTGGAAAAGTTCAACTGCGCACTTGACCGGAAACTCGGTTTGTTCGTGACTTCACCATTTACTATTGTGAGGCATAATCACTACCATCACGGTCAGCCTCACCGCTGTTGACAGCTCCAAGTTCTCAGTCTAGTGTTGGTTTCCAAGAATACTGAGTGGCATACTTCAACAAAACGAACACATCGAGGATCACATGACGATATATTACCATGTCGCTTTGTCTATCTAGTTCGCCGCTGTTACGAATAGGCGTATGTATCACATTTAGAGTTGTACGTAAATGCTACCGTAGGAAACAAAATGTCCCCAGTATCTCTATATTGTAGTATCGTAGTATATATTGTATATGTATGTATGCATTGTATAGTATATATCGTATATATTGTAGTATATTGTAGTATCGCTATATGGAACGCACAGTGTATGTTCCGCACAATCATCATCATCATCGTCATCATCCTCACCTTCGCAAGGCTTCTACCTTGGAAAGCGTTCCTTCTTTACATAATCCCACTATGGCAACAGAAATGTTCATAACTTCAGTTTCCCTATTTCATATACACTCAGCGTATTAGCCTTTGTAACTCCCAACACAACAGGGAACGAAGGGAAATCTTACGATGCACTTGGAGCTCGAGTGCGGCGCTGTGTCCACCGCCGATGCCGTTAGCAGCGCTGCACACGTATTCCCCCGCATCATTCCTTGAGACATTCCGGAGAAACAGTTGTTGCTGATCAGCTACTGGACTGCCATCTTTTGTCCAGGTGATGTGGCTCGCATGTGGATTGGCACTGACGTCGCAGCGCAGGTACACTTCTCCGCCTTCCTCGACGACGCCTTCTTTCGCACCTCCGGCAAAGGACGCGCTCACCCTGGGAACGTCTGGGATGCATTGATGCATTCACTCGCTTGTTGCGGGCATGTATCTGCTGCTGAACAATAACATTTATTTTCGCGTGAACCAGAGCAGGTATCAATATTCACCCAAGACTGCGGAACGGCCATTATAGAGGACATTCTAGCTCCGGTCAGCACGTCTCCAACCCTGCCGTAACCCATATTCACGCCCGGAATATCTAAGGTGGCTACAAGGTTACATGCGTCATCTGTAAACTGTGCGCTACTCCTTGTGGGTGGTCGTTGCCTCTTGTTCCGAAAAATACCACCACGCGCCGTTAACGCTGGGGCTATATCTATTTGCACCGAAGAATAGGAGTGCGTGTCGCAGTCGTTCGCTGTACCGATAGTTCGGATGGAGTTACCAGTGCTTTTATGCTCTTCCGCATACTTTCATTGCGGTCTCAGGAAAAATTTTAGGTTTTTATGCCATCACGCGTTGCCCGTGCAGAATTGGTCTCGCAGCCAAAGGTTTGTTAAGAACACGATGTGGTGAGCAGTGGAACTAGCGACAGCAACCATACAGAATGCGGAGCGTATATTTCCGATGTTACCTCCTACGCGAATTGTTTCGTGTGCGTATTATTAAGGCGATCTAAGATGTAGCACGTACTGATGCATTAACTTCCGAAAGCATGGCACGCGCGCACTGCATTTTTACTTTGTCAGCAATCCGAATTACAGATAATTCGAAATCGCTCCTCGGCTACGTTTACAGCTGCAAAAGAACTGCAGCCCTTTAGGGTCGCGTTGACGTGAAAGTTTTGTCATTCACGGGATGAATCAGCGAGATTCGTATGTTAGGTCCGCTTCGCTGTTCGTACCTCTATAGACGACAAGCCTCTCATCTACGACATGACATGAAAACTGAGGCCCACACGAGATCATTCTCAGCCGGCTTACCGGTGTGACAAAATATAAAGCTGCAAATTACAGACGAATAGGCGATGCTATTCAGTGCCCCCAGGTGAGAAAAGTAGGAATTTGTCGATTTTCATTTGGGAGACTCCTAAATGAAAACGTCAAGTCAAACTATATCCCTTCAATGCTTCGAGACACGTCAGTGTCTCATAAACCAGTTGCGAAATTTACGTTTCATTGTTAAGGAGCCTAACCGTCATTCTTGTAGAGCTTTCAATTTTGCGTACCTAACAAATACAACTGCTCCAAGGCGTGTCCTGTGGATGCACACCACTCAGTTTCAAAGTTGGTGCAGGATGATTAAAACACAACCGTTGCACCAGGAGACTCACGTCGTACGTTGAGAGCGAGCAGGTCTTCTTCCCAATCGTCCGGCAGAGCGGGATTTTCGGCTATGCACCGCAGTTCTTTGCCGTTGTCTTCTGCTTTAGGTGTAAGCAACAAGGTAGCTACAGTGCCGTTTCCTTTTATCTTGTTGTAGGAGGGGAGGAGGACCGGCCGACCGCTTAGCTCCCATGATATCTACGAAAGCCAAACACACCCATTCACTCGGACGTCTTAATCGTCAATTTAAGGATATTACAAAGAAGGGGAGGTCATTGGAGCTACGCTATAAAAATCACAGGAGGTCCACAAATTTGTAAAAGCTCTACATCATTCTTGAGCAGTTGGAAAGGAACCAAAGTGAGGCTAGTGCTAATTGAATTATGGCAGTTGAAGGAAAGTTGCCATTAACAAAGCACGCCGCTTCCCAACGACTATCCAAGGCGCCTGTTTCGAATGAAGACGCCATGTTCCAGCACTCTCCACACACAGTTGTTGTATACTTATTTTTCTATTTGCGTGCTGGTCTCAGCTCGGTTGTCTTTCATCGTGTTCACCTGATGCCTCGTTCCGTGCATGCATGTCCGTATGCTTGAGGAATTCCGGTATACATACATTCCAGCATACATCATGTAGGAGTGTAATAATAATAATAATGGAAGTAGCAGTGTGAAGACGGTGAGGGCATGTCCGCTGTTGATTAAAAAAGAGACACCTTGGCAAGTGCCTGGGAAGTGGTGGAAGCGTGTCGTAATTGTTAGCGCACCTGACCGTCATTCGAGCAGTGTCGGTATACGACACACACGCGCACACACATACATTGGATGATGACGGGGTGGGCGATTCACGGCCGCTGAGGCGGTACACTGCCCTACTGCACATTCGGAAACGAATGAGGGGATGATGATGAGGGAGCACCATCAGAGACCCGTCACCAGACCGGTGGAACGCAAGTACTCCGCAAGAAGACGAAAGCCTTGCATCTGGTTGGTAGCGTTCGACCACGGTCCGAGGATCTTCGCGAGGTTGAACGACCGTTTGTCAATACGTTGCAGAGAAACTTCCATCAGTGCACGCTCGTGGTGATACTGCCGTGCCGTGCACTCCACAAGTGGAGCAGAGGGAAGACAAGGTTGAGCCGAGATGGTGTTTAAAGGCAGGTGTAGATGCAACGTTGAGCCTCATGCGATGGAAGAGTGCAGTAAAGGGGCGCGGTAGTCGCGGAGGAATTTCTAGAGAGAGCGTGGGGGAGAATATGCTTAATAGAATGAAAAGAAAAAAAAATGAAAATGTCAGCCAGGCTAATGTCGGCTTGCTATTCAAAAAAAAAGAGAAACTGAAAATAAACAAAGAAAAAGAAAGAAAGAAAAGGAAAAAGTAAGGGAAAGAAGAAAGAAAGAGCGTGGGGTCTACACCCGAGAAAAGGAGTGGGCTATGTCGTGTTGCCATTGAGCCTGCATCTTGGGGCCGGTGAGTGTCGAAAGGAGGTGCCTTCGGTCGCCCGGAGACATCATTATCGGGAAAAAGCGCAAGATATGCATCCTAAAGAGCAACGTTGAAGTCTGATCTAACCCGCTTGGATAATAGAGCCTTCGTATAGTCAAGGTGCTGGGTGTATGGGAACCCAAGAAGAGAGACGCGGCGTTATCAGCGCTTGTCAACTTTATAGTGAGCAGTGATAGGGAATCTGTATTTGAGCATTCTAGGCATGTGTCGTCGAGTTCCCTGTTCCTGTTAGTTTCTTGCAGGTCAGTTCACTTCTAGGGGATGTTGCCTGTCACGCACAGTCATGTGCACGTACAGTTCGGCGACTTGGAGGGGTGATGTCTTTCTATTTTTACCTTTTCATCTTTACAGTTTTCTTTCTGGGGGGTAGCTTTCTGAGGGAGTAGCAGAATTCGTCAGGTGACGAATTCAATATCGTTGTCTTTTTTTGTTTTTTTGCTATAATCAAACTCAAACACCCCGCCGTGCAAGGCAGGAATAAGCCTGCCTCATTTCACCACATGCACAGCTGACGCTGAATTTCGCGTTACACGAGTCGTAATCGTCCTGTAATTGTTGTCGCACAACCCCCTTGTTCCTTTACAATAAACATATCCAACCAAAAGCAGAACATTCATGAGGTGGCATGCACTACTCCATTTCATGAGCAGTGAAAGCCACAGCTCATAGTATAGGCAATTACGTTGAGCCGATCGACACCACTGCACTGTACTGCCGAAATAACGCTGGTAGCGCTGCCATGGCTGTCAATGTCATTTACCAGCAGCACCCTCTTCAGCGCAGGCATTTTGTCAACGTGACGATTCTGGCGACCCCCTGACGACGCAAGTCGATCACCCATATGTCTGTCCCCTTCCTGGAGTTCGGGAACGTTCCGAACCCCGCGCTGTCTGTTGTAGTCCTTTCGTTGCCGTTGTCAGTACTGCTGTTCGAAGTGACGAAGCGTGTCGTAGATTGGTAGGTTTGGAACCAGCAGCTGTGGAGGAGCCGGGACAGTCGTCCGTAGTTGTCTCTCCATCAGTAGTTGAGCAGGACTATATCCATCCCTCAACAGGAGCGTCTGGTACGCTATAGTTTTTCTAATTCTTTTTCTTTTTGTATTTTTTTAGTTGCAGAATTGATCAGGTGCCGAATTCAATTTCTCCATATTTTTTTTAGATTAGCTATAGCAGACACTTGTACTCTGCGGTACCTGAGGCTTGAAGTAACGTGGAGTAACTGGTATTCCTTAGTGAACGAAGCCAATTCAGCGGTTCCTGTTATGGAAAACTGGGTACCATTGTCCGATACAACAGACTCGGGTATATTGGGTGCCAATGTTACAGACCTGCAGTGGTTAACTATGCACGCGGAAGACAGGCTTTCGAGACATGCTATTTCCGGTTACCGGGAAAAACAGTCCGTCACAATCAGCTACCAACGGCCCATCGCAAAGAACAGGTCCAGGGCTATATTTCGCAAAGTACGATCCGGCCAGTCGTTTGGCTGTAGTAGCATCTTTCGGTAAGTGCTGATGACCCGGATGACAGCTCTTCACGAGATGCTCAATGTCTGTGTCTGTCAACAGTGGGCCACCACACACTCTGCTTCGCTCGTCTCTTGCATTTTTTCGTGCCAAGATGTCCCTCGTGAAGGGAGTGAAGGACGAACATTCTGCAAGATTTGGGTTCGATGATTCTTGGCCCACGCATGAGAAGTTCGCCCTGTTTGGAAATGGCCAGTACTCCTTCAAGTCTTGTCGAAGATCACGGCGGCATGGCCACCCTTGATCGATGAACCTTGATGTTTGCTGGCACACCGGATCTTCCCGTTGCTCGAGGCCCAACAAGTTCAGGGAAGCTCCTACCGCTGGTATAGCGGACATAAGCAGGCTGACATAGCTGGCCACGCTCCTCTACGAGTTCCACAATTTGTAAAGAACGCAATAGCAATTGCTGGAAGCCAACCACTGTGATGTACCTCCTGGGGTAAATGGGGTAATACACGCTGAATATTCCCCAGTATTTCTCGGCATACCATATTATTCAGGGGAAAAGCTGTTCTCAAGTATGTAACGGTAGTTTCCAGGAAGGCAGATGTATGAAGCACGTCACAAAATGCCGGACTTTTCAACATGCTGGTCTGGCCCGCGTTATTGAGGCGCAACATGCAGCAAATTCAGGGGAATACGTTGTGTAACCACGCCTAAGGACTCCAGTAAGCGGGTACTTAACATAACTAACCCATAAGAAGCCCATAACTTCAGGTGGAAAAGATCTTCGCATTTCTGGGAGGAATTGCTCGGAAGAGTGATTCGTGGGTACAGATACCCCTGTCAGACGATCGCACAAAGGCCTTTGGGAAATTGGCCTTCCCGAAAAAATGACCTTTGAAAATCCTGTCAGACGGCCAGCGTAAAGGCTTTTTTAAAAAATCGCCTTTACGCCCAACGGCGCTCCCTAACCGCATTTACGATTCAAAGCTGAGTACTCTCGACAACAGCATCCGACCACATCACTTCTGTCAATGCTCAAGTGAGACATAAAACATTTAGATGTGACAAAAAGAGTCCAGATCCAGGTTATAATCTGCTGTAATGGCAGAACCGCGTTGGTAAGGTTTTGGTAAGATTACAACTTTCATACGGGGGTACAGAATGAAACAGAAACGAACTAGATGGCGCAAGAAGCCAGCAACAAGAGGGTTCTCTACGGCTCGTGAGAGGTTGGTTGAGTTCTATGCACAGTGCCAAACCATTATCGCTTCAGCGATCATACAACGTGAGAGATTAGACCAGTGGCACGCGAATAGGAGTAAAGTGAGTGGCCACACAAAACAACTGTGTGGTCTTGGGTGGCTGTGGAATACAGAATAACAAGAGAATCAAATGAGGAAAAAAGCGCCGACAGGACCACAGAGAGTCACTCTAAAAAGAAAAGAAAAAGTTGAACACGGTACAACGTACACATAATGGTGGAATCGCTTTGCAATGCGAACAGAAATCATGTGGTGCCTTGAAAGATATCCCCTGAGCCTACCTAATTATGCGTACCGAAGTACAAACACACACGAACATATGTACAGTTTGGTGCAAACATTGTAGCTGTCATCGACCACGATTGAAAGTAACCAACCTAAGGCTCGCACACGAATAAACCAACATAGCGCAAAAGACGTCAACGCCTACGAACATGGCACGAAGCAGTCGTCGACAAGGCCAGACTGCAGCGGGACTTGACCGGAAATCAACAATTGTGAATTTATGTCCCGCCGCTGTCTCGCCTTCTCGACGACTGCATATCATTTCCTTGTCATCGTTGAGTAACCGTAAAACAGACTCACTCGAACTTGGGGTCGGTATCCAGCGACGTAGCATCTCAGCACTGCGGGCTTTCCTTCCAGAAGTGGAGCTTCCGGGATCTCAATTTTGGCGTACAGCGGTGGCACTGCGGACGGACAAACATTAGAGTCATAACGAGAGGATAGAGATGTAGTAAGCGAACTGGTAGTATAGATCCATAACTTAAAAACCCGAGACTTTTTTGGAACTTTTGGGGATGTTCTTTTTTTTTACAAAACGGTGTATGTAAACTGTCGTTCTAATATCGTCTATCAGGTACCTCTGGAATGTAGTTTCTGTTATATCGGCCAGAGTAAACGTTGCCTAAATGATCGTTTGCGGGAGCATGCTGTCAAAGTAAAAAATAACGATTGTTCTTCCGAATTCGTAAAACACCTACAAGTTTGTAAAGGTTGTGCGCCCAGATGGCATGAAGTCTTTGTAGTGTCCAGTGCTAGTGACCTTAACAACGGCTTATGAAGGGAACGTTGTCCACTATCTGTTCTGGGAACTGTGTCAGCAAGCCTTCCTTGACCTTCCCTGGTTTCGGGGATGTTCTTATGTCGGTCCTCTTCGCCCTTCTGTTTCACCCACTTGAACCCTTATATGTCTGTGTAGTTGAGTAAACTTTTCAGCACTGTTTAAGACCTCGCCTGTGTTGTTTTCTTCTTTTTTTGTCCCCCAGTCTCGGGTTTTTAACTTATGGATTAGGGTCATGTAAGGAATGGTAACAACAACAACTTTATTGTGAGAAAGAATGGTAGTCAGTAATGGTAACATGTAAAGAACGGTAGGTCGCAGTAAAATGAGAGGGGGCACGAAGAAAAAGTGGCTACAGGTCAGGGACTGAGCATCAGCCACAGGGATCTGCCACAGGGATCCTGCATGTAGGGACGGGAGGGACTATACTTGAATGGTGATGTTGCACCAAGCAGCGCTACCATAGTGGCGTCGCCAGCTTATCCGTTGCCTCCTTCAGCAGCGGAGTATAACGATCGAAGATTGCTAAGTTAGTTGCGCAGTTGATTAAATTGCGGAAAAAGTGTTCCCGCTAGAAATTCAGGTAACGCCTTACTCGTAAAATGAAAAACGTGGATAGCAGGTCGAAAAAGGAGCACCGACAAGTAGCTCCTTTTCTTCTCCTTCTTCGTCTTCCCATTTATTTCATTGTCTTGTCAGGCGTCTGTCCAGCCACTCAATTTCAACTCGCATAAGTTAAGCCACCACCCCTTTCTTTTTCTCTTTTTTTTTTTTTGCGTGCATTCGTGCATTTTTGAAGACTTTGTAAACACATAGCACTATGAGATAACGAGTGACATGAACAATAGGGCTGATTTTTAGTAGTACAACCTGCTCTAAAGTTACAGTATTTATATATATGTATAATATATATATTTCAGTTATTCAGTTTTATTGTATTTTCAGCAGCAGGCAAGCAGTATGTCGTAGTGTGGTGAATAGGGACTCAGAGAGATATTGGAAACACAACAAAATGCCTCTATGGCCATTTCATACGAAAAAAAATTACTTTGAGTGATTTTCGTTTCATTTTTAGCATGACATGAAACAGAAGTGCGTGAAGCACACTTCTCTCGAGGTTACATATTTTTTTGCTGGCGTTAGTGGTCGAATGTGATCCCCTTTCTTTCTTTTTTTTTTCACATGAGACACGTAAGCCTACTGACAGCGAGCTTTGCCCTCAGTTGACGATTTTATATAGGTGTCGTGTTTATCCGCTTCTCTATATGCTCGGCGTTTGCTACATTCCATGCGAGAGAAATGGTAATGTTTATGCTCCCAGAGTTGGGGGGGGGGGGGGTGTAAACCATGGTAAATCATTGGCATAGCAGAGATAAGCAGAAGGAGAGCTTGAGTTTGGGAATTGCGGAATATTTCGAAGACAAAATTGTTCTCGGAGAAAATCATTCTTAAAAAGTTGTTTTGCACAAAATAACTTAAATGTATGAGGCAGTAGAATAGGGCGGCACCGATGACCTTTGGGGTCCAAACGAAATCAGGAGTCGTCACTACACATTGCATCAGTGCACCCGGCGTGTCCCCATCATCTTGTCTCGGGGGGGATCGCCGTTACCTCGTCTCAAGCCTCACTGGCCCCAAGATGCACACATTACAACGCGACAACATGACATCCCACTCTCTGTTTTACTCCGTTGACCCCACATTGTCCCTTGCTCTCCCCCGCCGAATGCCACGTTCCTCTACCACAGTCTTCCACCGCATGGGACTTAATGTGGCTTTTACACCGGCTTTGAAACACCTCCTAGGTGTCGGCGCATCCAGCCTCTGTTCCATGTGTGGGGTGCGCGGTGACCTCCATCACATCCTCCTGGTCTGCGGGCAATACGATCGGGAGCGCGCCCTTATGGAAACTGCTCTCTGACGCGTCGATCAACGCCAGTTCGACTTGGGCAAAATTCTCGGGCCATGGTCGGACCCCTCACGTCAGGCGACGACCCCTCATATCACAACTCTAAAACGACACCTTTCCATCATCATCACTTTCTCATCCCTTCCACAAGCGCAATGGGGCAGTGTACCGCCATAACGGCGGTGAATGACCCACCATATCATTATCCCATTTATGTGTGTGTGTGTGTGCGCGCGCATATAATGTTTCGATTCTAGGCATGCGCACAGCCTGAATGGCTTTTCTCCTATGAGAGTGCAAGCATAAGCACAAGCATGGATCGGTATCCGGTAATGTTTTGTTCGGGATACTGTTCAAAGCAATACTAACAATATGTCTGATAAAGTTTGGTTCTGAAGGCCAAGAAACTCCTATGCTTTCACAAAATCATATAAAAATACCTCGTGTTTTGTAGTCAGCAAAATGTTGCGCTATTATTTTCGCGTACTCGTATATCAGCGGCTATGGCGAAGCCACAGGGGGGGGGGGGGGGGGGAACTCGAGCCCCCCCCCCCCAATTCACCCTACCTGCCACGGATCGACCCACGCAAATCGTGCAAATCCGATGAGAAAATAATACATGGGAGGGGGGGACCAGTGTGACGACCGTGAAAGTTCTTGCAGTTCTTGCGTCTGTCTACACTCTTGAATGGCTTTCGAAGTATGAGCGTATCAAAGTATACTTCCAATCTGGTGACAGGGTCTTATTGGTCATAACAGCCTACATGATGTAATCGCATTGTGAACGTTCAAATCAATTAGTCTAGATAACTAGATTAGTCTAGAGAGGATAGAGAGGCAGCAAGTGGGCTGGTGGTATAGATCCATAACTTAAAAACCCGAGACTAGGGGACAAGAAACGACAACACAGACAAGGTCTGAGACCTTGTCTGCGTTTTCGATTTTTGTCCCCTAGTCTCGGGTTTTTAAGTTATGAATTAGTCTAGATTTGCATCTCTTATCTTGCGGTGTGCACAATAGCCAGCTGGCAATAGAATGTGTGTGTTGGCGCACCCAGGAATGGCGGGGGGGGGGGGGCGGAAGTGGGGAGGTTTTTTGTATCGAGCCCCTCCCCCCCCCCCCTACCTTGGAGGTCTGGCCTGCTCAGCGGTGAGATTCAGAGGGAACGGTTTTTGTGCGCAACGTTCACGTTTCCCGCAAACGACATCTCACGGACTGTGGAAGCCGTTTTCCAATTTGAAGTTTCTCCTCTCTAGCTTAAAATCCATAAAACTCTTTCAGCTGAAATACGGGAAAACAGAAGAAGGCATTCTCGGTGTTGCGTACGTGTATCTTCCCTGAGCAGAAGACGGAGATATGAAACTCAACCACTGCCGTTACGCCGACACTGTGTGTTGCTTGTAAAGTATACCATATTTTCCGACGTATAACGCGCACCGATTTATAACGCGCACTCCCTAAAATTAGGGCAATTTGGAAAATGTGCGTTGTATAACACGCCTCGATGCACAACGCGCACCAAGGTGGTGAAATCCCTAGTAAAAAAACAGCCTGGATCCACTGTGGAACCAGCCTGGAAAAGCCATCCCAGGCTGGAGCTGGGCTGGCCAAGGCTGTGTCCATGCTGGGTCTAGTGCTGTTCGAATTTTTAATCTGAAACCATCCAACTTGCATTCGGAAACCAGGATGGTTCCGTGCTGGAGCCGAGCTGGAAATGGGATGTTCCAGCGAATACGCTGGATTGTGCGAGATTCTTCGCTGTGAACACTGTGAAGATAATGTTGCCTTATATACGGCAAAAAAATGCCGAAATTAATTTCACACATGTGTGGAAATAATTTATGCCCAAATAAAATAAAATAAATAAATAAATTAATTAATTAATAAATACCCCAAAGTGTGCAAGGTTATGCACAGAACTCCACGTACATGAGTAGATTGCAAAAAAAAAATGTTGATTGCCTTTACGCTGCGAGACGTGAGCTTCCCCGGTCTGTCAAACCCCTGTGAAACGCCTCTCCAACTACCTATAGAGGCGCTCGCGTCGTCCTCAAGATGGCGCAGAAAAGAATGATTGCCGATGAACAAATCGCCCTGCTTCATGCCTTCTTCCACGAGATACGCTTCAAAAATTGTCCAAATAACATAGCTCGCGCGTGGTTTCCTGCTGTCTTCGTTGTTTTCGTTCACGCCGCTCCTTTGATCGTATCTTTTTCCTCTTCCTCTTGCCGACATTGAATATTCTTCTCCGCAGTAGTTTTGCACCGCGAAAAAATTGAGCAGTTCTGTTGCTGTTTGAGTTCTGTAAGCCGGGACACTCCATCGCACATGAAGGGAAGTTGCGGCAGTTTCGGGTCAGCGCGAAATATACCTGTCGTCTGCTGTTACTATCATTCATTGAGTGCTTCTGCTGGGGTCCGCTAGGTGACGAGCAGCCTGCTGGAGAGGCGAATAGCCACAATGGCCACAATGCTCTCATCGTAAAATCCGACCAACCGCCATCGGCATCAACTCAGAATCTGCTTTGAACTGGGAAACGACGGTTGTCGTGTTGGCGTCAAGGCGCAGCCTGGTAATTTAGGTGTTTCCTCCTGCATTTCACCTTCGCCGACTGTATAAAAGTGTGAGCGTCTTTGCATTTGTGTAGTCGTGTGGTCTGTTATGCATTTTGTTCCTGAACCCGTGCACGAGCTCTATTACGACAAATGGTAAGCGGCATGTGTAGTACGGTTGGTCCTCGAGTCCTAAATCTGAACCAAGAGGTGCAGTAGTGACACGATACTTATCTATGGTTATCTGAACTGCCTTCATGATGTGTCATTGTCCCGCTTGCACGGGACGGATTTACTTTGTCGGACAGTTAAATGAGAACGAGCGACTGAGAAGTGACCTTTGTGGTTTCGTATATGCATGTATCAAACTTTGCATCAAATTGTGTGATATCACATTATCGTCTCGTAGTGTTGCCACTGTTGCTGCATGTACACTATTTGTAGTATATCTGTTATCATACCTGTTATGGGGTGTTAGTTATTCTTGTTAAAATAAATATTTGAATTTATTTCTGATTGTAACTTTATTCATTTGTTAGCGTGCTTCCAGTTTCTGCTTTGTGCAGCAATTTACCTCGTATAAGTTGCTTGTACTTGAGCGAAACCTCCTGCCTTGGAACATGGGTTCCAGCAGAAGGTAGGCTGAAGTGGAAGCACTCCTACATCGGGACCTGATAATCCGGCTGGAGACATGCTGAATATCCAGCCTTGTTCCAGCCTGCATCCACTGTGGAACAAGTTCTAGACCAGTCTTTCTCCGGCTGGATGCAGCCTGTTTCTAGCCTGGTACAAGCACGTTTACAGGCTAGATCCAGTCATATTCCAGGCTGGCACCAGTCCAATAATCCAACTGAAATTCCCACTGCATTTGCAGCTGGAATTTTTACTAGGAAACTGAGTGAAACGGTTAGCCTCCACAGTAATCAAAGCCCCCTGCGTCGACTGCAAGCAGTTTTTATTAGATTTATCGCGTATCGGACATTTATCAAAGACATCGAAGTCCGATCCCGCAGATTTTGGTGCGTAGTAGACTCCAGTCTTCTCGCCGCTCTCACATTCGTTATCAACGTTCCTATAGCCTCCAGAAACGAATGGAGCATCACTGACACCTCGAATTCGTCCCAGGCTTCTTGTACCCAATTCGCTATCATACGGCGTTATACCCCGGAATATATGAGTATATATTGTATTACATATAAATATACGGCGTTATACACCAGAAAATGTGAGTGCAAGAGCAGACGTGCTGTGCGTTTATTAATGGTCTTGATATTATTCAGTCAAAATATCGTACGTTGTAATTCACATTAACAGACGGGATATGCCTATAATGTAATATTCAGCGGTCGCCACTGCGCCGTGCTGCGATAATTCCTCCCGGAAAACTGCAGGCACCTTCATGGCCACGCCTGCTGAATCCGAGGGCGCTCCGCCATCTGGAATAGCGCCACCCCATCTTGAACTGTCACATATAGGAAGCGTCAGCCTTAATTTTGAAGTTGTCGCGCTTCAAACTTCACCTGACAGCACGTGAAAAACCGGTTCAGCGGGACGCGATTTGAAAGAGACTACAGCACCCCATAAATAAACTCTCGCGACTAGCCTTCTCGCTGGAGCTCGTGACAAATCATGGGGAAAGCTTAACTCATATAGCATAAGTATGCATACGTAAGGGCTCCATGTTGGGCTAGTTGGTCTGAACGGGTGCTTGAACGTCCTGTTGTTGTGCCATGTCTCGTGTATGTATACCGCATAGAGTGGGTTAGTGTAAAAAATTGGGTTCGTATCTATGTTCGGATTGAAGGAGAAATGGCTTCGACACATGTTTTATAACTCTCTCGTACAATATAAGTTTGCGCCTGTTTTTATTTATTTCACTTTCGCATTTTTTTCTCCCTTTCTGTCGTACGCATTGTCTTAGTGTTTCGCTCGTTGTCGTAAGGCAGCAGAGAAAGTTCAAAAAACGATACTTAAACTTTTTTTTTTCTAAGTCATTTAAAGGCAATGTAAGTTCGCCTAAACTTGTGTGGCTGCATGCTGCACGTGCCGCGGTGTATAGGACGGCGTAAAACTTCCACCATATGAGCTTGTTTTACGTACGACGAAAACGTCCAACACGAGGTTGCAACGTTTTACCGTCCCCACGTTATCAAACCGCCGTTTACCGCCCCCCCCCCTCCAAAAAGGAAAATCAGACCTATAAAATAAGACCTGTGATGAAAGTGTGTGTGTCAATTAAACGGATAGCGCGAAAGGTTTTGATGTGTGGAATTTGTTTCCCAGAAAGAAAAAAAAACTAACATAAACATAGCTCCGCGCGCTCACCCTTAACTCACCACTCAGGGTGTAACGAAGAGAAGCATGATGTCACGTCACCGATGACGTTACGCAGTCAGCGCGTTCTGGTTCGCCGGTCAATGGGGGCAGCGTCCTGTCTCTTTGCCGCCGTAAACCAGTTTTGCCAGTTCCCCCGTAGAATTGGGGATAGAAGGAGCGGCCGAATCATGACCCAACCAGGAGCAATGCTTTTTCAGAGCCCCGAACAGCCGAGCAGCAGACGACAATGAGTAACAGACAACAGTTCTCTAAACCAATCAGCGGGCGCGGATTGTGGAGCGTCACCACGAGGTCACAGGGTGATCCCAGGCTGGTACTGCTCTCCACCACCGTTGCGCACGCTCGCTTTTTGCGGCGTACTTTAAATTCAATTTCTGCGATAATTATGACTCTGTGAGATGAATAACTGTGGTACATTTTACTTTACCTACTTAACAGTTTTATAGAAAGAAAACATGGTATTAAAAATGACTTATGTGCTACTTTAAGCTCAGCAAGCCAGCGTGCTACCCGCTACACTACCTAGGCCGTTTAAACGGATCGCACTTACTAGCTCGCTCTTGGTAGCCCGTCTCGAGAAACACGCTTCACGTCACTTATATCTCGATGCTTAAAATCGCGATATGCTTCGTCCGCTGTCGACATTTTCTGCATACAATAGCGACTGCGCTTCTCTTCCGTTCGTTTCAATGTTTACGAATCCGGCCCGAAAGCTCTCCAAAATCCCCTCTGAGAAGCTCCAATGAAATCGAAGACGCCCGTTCCAAGTGCTGCGATGGATGAAAAAAAAAAAAAAGAGAGAGAGTCGATGCAACAACCATCGGGTATAGGACTGTATCTTCGTACTGCTTTGTCCTTTCAGGCGCTAACACGTGCGTGCAATTCCGTGTTTCTGTCACCAGCTGGTGTAATATTGCACCAGCTGTTGATAGAAACACGAAATATATTTATATTTCGTCGCCGACGTGTATCAGAAATGCGCTTTTAACATTGGCTATGGAACGCTACCTTAAGTGACCTAAAAAAATTTTTTTCTATTTTTCTTACATATATAATTGTCATTCCAGTGTGCAGTTGGGTGTGAGTCCGAGATCGCGGAGCGTCTTCTCTTTCTTTTTTTCTTCCTTTCTGTTTCTTCGTTGTTTCTATTTATCTATTTATTTATTACGGAGAATGCGAGACTGTGCTGAGTCGATTCTGTTGCCGGCTCTGTCCAGCTCTTCATTGTGCTTAGCCTCGTGGGGGCACGGTAACAAAAACAAAGAAGGTAATGATGCACTCCGTTACTTTCCAGCTGTAATGGCTAAAGGAGAAGTTCAGGAGGCCAAAACAGAACAAACTGGCGCGTGTAATCCAGCATGGGTCGAGACAACGCGATTTATTGCCCAGAGTTCAACGAGGCCTCGGTGCACCTTAAACGACAAAAAGTAAAGACGCGTAAGTTGTACCGCTGTGCAAAATCCGCAGACCTCTCAAATCATGTCGCTGAGTCCTGCGAAAACGGTGCACTATTTCAGTGGCGGGGGTAATCGTCGGATCTGCTGAGCCGCAGCTAATTTGAGCGTTTCGCAAAGCAAGACGAGAAAAAGCAAGGCACGCGCAGCGAGACCAGTAGTATCGCAATCACGTGTGTTGGCACCAACACAAATAGAGTTGCCGTTAATACGTGTAAAGCGTAGAGTAGCCGCAGAGTGAGACGTGCGAACTTCGTGCGTCCCGAACTCGTGACACTATTCTGACGTAATTATATATTTTTTTTAATTCCGTGTAAGCGCCGCGAAGCAACTTTGGCTATGAGCGGCGTACAGACGTGGACAGATAGAGAGAGGATGGGGGTTAGTGTGCGTCCTGGACCGACTTCAAGGGGAACTGTGCGGACATTCCTCTGGAAAGTCTTCGGAAAACCCAGGGAGAACCTCAGACAGCACAGTCGGTGACAGGATTCAAACCCGTGTCATCTCCCAGTCTCGGCGTGGAAAGCGATCATCTTAGCCACTATATGCCTCGGGAGCTGGAGACGTTATTATTAAGTGTGCTCGCTTACGTATTAAATCGACGAGAACGGATGTCGTTGTTGGTCCGCCTAGTGGGTTGCTCGCCTCGCAGCTGATATTCGAGAGGAGGTCTGTGCGAGAAAGGGACTCCAGTAGCACGGTGCTGCTGCTCACGCCTCCCTCAACGAGCACATCTTCTACGATACTGTACATAACTTGTCCGTTCCTCCTCCAGGTCAAGGTTGGTGTTGGGAAACCTGCAAAATATTCGGATTGAGCGCCACTGACGCCTGTCGGTAATGTATTACAACACGCTATTAATTTCACACAAATATCACGAATGTCCGTGTCTGCTCTACTCGCGAAAACAACAGGTGCTCCAGAGGGACTCCGAGAGGGGCCCCGTGTAGAGCTATTGCGGAAGATGAGATCGCCATAGCGTGACCTCGTTACCATTCAGTGCGATTTTCTTTTTCATTAAAGGGTTGTAACTTGTGACTGACGTCCTTGACTTTTTCGCGTCGAAACATTTACAGTGAACCCTCGTTACTATGACCATAGTCGTTCCCGAAAATTTTGGTCATAATGCGGAATTGTCATATTAACGGGGGGGCATTTGCAGAGGTTTCACTGCATTGTTCCCCAGGAGTATGGTCGTAAAGCGCGTATGTCAGATTATCGGGGGTCATATTAACGAGGGTTCACTGTATAATGTCCACCACGCTGCCATCTCGAACATGCGCAGCGTGAACGCGTGTCGGCCTGCATTTTCGACTTCAAAAACATCCCTGAAGAAGTACACCTCCGTTTTCACGCAAAACATAGCTTGATACGTCTCCGGGCATCCTTGGAATGGCAGGTGCAAGCGAAAAAGGACCAAACGCAAATAAAGTAAATAAGTGTGCGTGACTAGCTGTTGGCCGTCATCCTGGGTGTCGAAAATAACGTCCGCACGAGGGCTGGAGTGGCTCCAGGGGGCTTCCTTTTTTTCATTTTTCTACCTACTATTTACGCTTACCAATCCGTCATCGTCGCTTTCATCGTCATACAGCACTCCGCTAAGGTGGTATATTGCGCTACCTGCTTCCATGCTACGATTGCAACACGGTACCCTATTTGACAAACACCCCTTCCCCGCTGCTCTTTCCCATCCGCAAGGCTCAAATCTGAACTAGACTGAGCCTCGCACACACACGGACGAGCACGTGAGGGCACAATGCACTCTCACTGTACACTCCAACCAATTCCATAATACAGGGTGTTTACATTTAGCCTTTACAGAATTTTTATATGTGAAAAAACTATGATAAAAACAACATAGATGTCGATTTTCCAGTTGAGTTCTGCGGCCAGGCGGACATCCTCTCGAAGAAAGTGTGCAACTACAAAATGACTAATTACCTAAAATTCATTAATCAACTTTTTAATTACAGAATTTCGGACAAAAGCGAGGTGGCAGATTGAGAGACTATCCTATAGTTGCAAGCCATTTCCCGTTTAACAAATCATGAAACACGCACGTGCGTTCAAATATTCATCTCTGAATTTTGATATGCAAATGAACCTGAACCAAAAGCGCTTTGACCGGGAACGCAGCGCTCATTTAACGTCAGAGGGCCACGTGGTTTGCAGCGATGGAGATGATTGGAGTAGGTGCCGCTCAGTTGGCCAGACAAACCGCTTTCCGGCCCAGACATACATCCGTCGGCGAGGCTGATGCTCTCCTCAGGCGCGCATTTTCGATTTCACCTCATTTTGCGATCAAAATTCGGGGATGGATATTTTAATGCACCTGCCTGTTTCACGATTTTTTAAACGTGGAACGTCGTTTAACGAGGATACTCTTTCAATCTGCTATCTCGCGTCTGTCCGAATGTCTCTAATTAAAAAGTTAATTAATGAGTTTCAAGTAATTAGTCATCGGGTAGTTACTCTCTTCCAGAGGATGTCCGCTTCGCCGTAGAACTCAACTGCAAAAACAACATATATGCTGCTCTCATAGGTTTTTGATAAACATTCTGTAAATATCAAAAATAAACACCTTGTATGTGCCCACTAGCCTATATAAAAGCGTCGTTGGAAAGCCTTTTCTTTTTATTTATTTATTATTATTTCTTATTTCTGGAATAGCAAGCCGACGTCCCGTTTGGCTGACCTTTCCCCGTTTTTTTTCCTTTTCGTCTAATAAATATATCCTCCCCCCCCCCTCGTGGGAAACAGCTAGGGAGCACAACTGGGATTCCAATCCAATCCTGGTCACGTCGGTGTGACCTGCGGTTATATTTCAACTGCAAAGCGACAGGTACTGGTGGTTTTGCTACAAATATCTGGCACGCGCATTTCTTCTTCGGAGCCTCGAACCTCTAATTATAGAACTGGCAATTATGTATCGTCTTAATGTCAATATTGTGCAACTTTTACAGGTGTGTGCCAAAACTGACGGTGATTAATGATGCACTTCGATCATTTTTTAACATAAACAATTAAAGAAGCATTGCGAAAGCCAGTGGTTCCCGCGGAACAGGTAGGAAACCCACGCTTCTAAAAAAATGTTGCATAGGGAACTGCCTTCCCGACAGGGTGTACAGGCAAAGAATCACGCACTGTCAGAATCCTAGACTGCCTTTCAGTTTTTTTTCTTCTTCTTCTTTCTTTCCTTCCGCCCTTCATTTTTTGTCTTGTTTGGATAGCAAGCCGACTTCTGTCTCGTTGACCTTTCCTTTTTCCTTTGATAAATCTTCATATCCCCCCAGAATGCTTCATAGTAGACAGAAGGGTAGCAAGGAAAAACAACCAACAACCAACAGCAACAACAACAACGACAAAATACCAGCAGACTCACGAGGAAGCGGACAGCACTACAATGGTCACGATATCGTGTCCAGCCCCAAAGCTCTTCCCCGCGTTGTACCTTCCTCGTCCTCAGTATTATCATCACCTCCATCAAGTCACTGTACTGCCTACTAATGTGAAGCCTACCACGGCGAGCAGGATCATCGGTCCACAATCGATCCACCAAATAAAACCTCGCGCATCCAGGATGCCTCCTAGTTCATTTCGCACCGGACCAGTGGCTCTGCTGAGTTATATCACAGTTATATATAGGGTGAGAATGATCGTGGGTGACTGTGCCGTCATCCCATCCGTGCAATGAGGTTGTTCCATTGCGAAGATATATATATATATATATATATATCCTCGCTCACATTGGGTGTGAAGGAAAAATACATCTCCGAAAATGCGCAATGAACAAAATAAGGTAAAAAGTCGTGTTCCTTGACGAATTTTTCGCGGAGGTTCTATCGAACGAATTTTGGTTCTGAAAACGGCAGCGGTATCAGGGGACCGAAGGGACCAGATGTTCTCACTGGGATAACCTCGTAGCTTTAATGAAAACGTTAATTAGAAAAAGTTAATTAGGAGTTTGCTGGTGGCCTCCTAAGGAAGTGCCCTGGAGGTGTTTAAGGGTGCCCTTCAGCATATGCTATATTGCAATTGATTTCATCGCGGAAAAAGTGGTATATATATTAAATCTGTTCGCATTTAGCTGGGACACCCTGTATACAGGGTGTCCCAGAAAACGTGCCGTTGAATTATAATACAGAAACTACGCCACCTAGGATCATGCGGTCAACGGCACTCGTTCTTACTAGGGTTTTGCCGCCTCCTGATGTGAATGTCATGTAGTGTAAGTTTAATTATGTAAATTTTTGCGAACTGAACTCGGAAATTTGCCAAGTAAAGGTCACTTTTTTACCACACCAATATGAAGAGCGTGCCGTATTTACTGAAATTCATGATAACTGACAGTGATATACCGGAGCTATCCCAAAATAGTCGGATATCATGCTTTTCGGAGCACCCCAGTATAACCTGACGACGTTTTGAGGGCAATCGATGTCAGTCCGACGAAAGGAGGTAGCAAACCCAGCTCAAAGAGTGGTAGTAGAAAAAGTGACAGTTCCTGAAATTGGGAGAGGGAAGGCATGATCCCAGCGGAAGCCGGACGCGATAAGTCATGCCTGGGTTATCTCTTTATGATGCCGGTGTGGGCTGGGTTTCCAACCTCCTTTCGTCGGACTGACAACGATTGGGCTGAAAAATTCGACGCGCGCTACCCTCTGGGAGCTCCGTAGAGCATGACGTCCGGCTATTTTTTCCGATGGTACAGCTCCTCATTGTCAATTATCATTAATTTGAGTAAATTCGGCACGCTCTTCACACTGGTAGGGTAAAAAG
Organism: Ornithodoros turicata; assembly: GCF_037126465.1. NCBI lineage: Eukaryota > Metazoa > Arthropoda > Arachnida > Ixodida > Argasidae > Ornithodoros > Ornithodoros turicata. The sequence goes on from NC_088203.1 coordinate 90,863,498, forward strand.
TGACCTTTACTTGGCAAATTTCCGAGTTCAGTTCGCAAAAATTTACATAATTAAACTTACGTTACATGACATTCACATCAACAGGTGGCAAAAACCTAATACGAACAAATGCTGTTGACCGCATGATTCTAGGTGGTGTAGTTTCTTTATTATACTTCAATGTCACGTTTTCTGGGACACCCTGTATAAGCGTATGAAGTGTTTATGCGGTGTAGGGCTTCTCGTTCTCGGCTATTAGACTTTCCGAGGTATTACGAAGGAGGGCGAAGATTTTTTTTATTTTTATTCCGTGTTAGCGCCGCGAAGCAACTGTGGCGATGAGCGGCGTACAGACGTGGACAGATTGAGAGAGGACGGCAGGAAGGAGCGTGCGACAGGGGAGTTAGTATGCGTCCTAGGCAGACTTCAGGGGGAACTGCCGACATTCGTCTGGAAAGTCTTCGGAAAACCGAGAGAAAACCTCAGACAGCACAGCCAGTGGTAGGATTCGAACCTATCACCTCCCAGTCTTCAGCAGGACCTGGGCTACCCCCAACGAGGGGGCCGGCTTAACCCGCTCGGCCATGCCGCTGGTTAGGGCGAGGATAGGTGACAAAAAAAAATTATAAGCCACTGGGATTACTGTCATTTGATTTTGCGATCATTTTTTACCGCGTTTCAGGAGGTCTTGAAAGTTATAATAGCCGACAACGAGAAACATTACTGAGAGTGCTGTGACGGCGATCCTGTATAGTTTGCCGTCTCATCTCACTGATTCCGAGGCTGCCGTAGGCATGATGTGAGGAGAGTTGAGATGACGAGTAGCGATTAGGTGAAGGTGAGACGGTGTGACGGTGAGATCACAAATGCCTGGTGTTTAGTGTTGGCAGCGCGTCCTTTCTCCGAGAGGTGTCCTCCCTCTGCACCGCTAAACTGTGCTCGTTTGTGAAGGAAGTCCACTCCAGAGTAACGGTCATTGATGCTCGCATGCTGACTCACGCTCATTTGCTCAAACACGCTCATACGTTGTTTCTCACCTAGTACGTGATTGTCCACTCGTTGCTCATGGATGAACGCGATCCTCTCATGCTCAGCTCACGGTGCGTTAGTACCACTCAAGTTCACTCATAATGAGCTCACGGTGCGTTAGGTCACTCAAATTCGCTCATAATCAGCTCACCAAGCTTGACCATAATTTCAGCTTACGCCTGCTTTGCTCATTGGTCGCCATGAGTGAGTTTCGTTGACGTATGCCAAGGTATGGCAGGGGTCGCATTTTCTCACGACAACCCAGATGTGCTGCACCCAAAAGAATCTCTAGGCAGTTGTGTCCTCTTTTCCGTGCGACGTCGTCGTTTCGTGGCACCGTCAAAAGTGATCCACTTCATCGAGGGAAAAGACCGTGATGTGACGTCGAAAGCAAGCTGTCGTCATTTCATTCTGCAGTTAAACTAAGCGCTTGTTTGTATGCAACAGTTACCATGAGTAAGACACTGAACGTAGGAGGAGGAGGAGGAGTGTCGTTGGGAGGAACCCGAGAGGTCTGCCTGCCTGATTAGGCGGCATGTTTCTCGGGAAGGGAAAGGTGGTGGAGAGGAAAGGGTGAAGTGGAAGACCGAGCGGAATCCGCTCGGGGGGAGGATAGCTGCGTCCATGGGTCCTGCGTCCATGACTTCAGGGGAACTGTGCCGGCATACGCCTATTACACATCTGAGGGAAACCCAGGAAAAACCCCAGAAAACCCCCCGCGGATTCGAACCGCGGACCTCCCAGTCTCCAAGCGCACGCGTTACCGCTGCGCCACCGGAGCTGGTACACACACTGAACGTAAGTACTTCCACTGCCGGCATTCATTCCTTCTTCTCCTTTCCTTTTCCTGTCTCTTCTTCTTTTCCTTTTCTTCTCCTTTCCTTTTCCTTTCTTTTCTTCTTTTCATTTTCTTCCCTTTCCTTATTCTACTTTTCTTCTTCTTTTCTTCCCTTTTCTTTTCTTATTTTTCTTTCCTTCCCCTTTTCTCATTCTTTCTTCCCCCTTTCTTTTCTTATTTTTATTTTCGTCCCCTTTTCTTTCCTTTCCCTTCCCCTTCTTTTGCCTTTTTTGTTTGGAATAGCAAGCCGACCTTCGTCTGGCTGACCTTTCCTTTCTTTTTCTTAATAAACATATCCCCCCCACCCCCACTGCCGGCAACAAACGTGATAAAATATGGGAATGTTGAATGTCACGAAAGTTTATGGGCAGTGAAAAGTTGGAATCATAGAACGTGGATAATGGCGATGCAACAGCAATTCCAAATTCCGAAACGGCCACGTGAAGGCAAAAGCGAAAATGCGCCGACAAAAGTGATTCCACAACGAGAAGCACGGACGCGAATCTGACTTTCTCTACTCCGAGACAACTCAGGAGCTGTGAGCACAGAGGTGTATCTCCGCCAGCGGAGAATGTAGTCCGCACACTGAGAGTGGGGCAGACCAGACGGCTCTGGGGCATTCATGAAGGCTGCGGCCGGGGAAGTCGCGATCGACACGTTTTATTAGCGCGAATATTTTACGCTCTTGTTTTAAAAACATCCAAATGTGCTCTAAGTACATCATACCCGACTGGTGCTCTCGCAATATGGTCACCGTATAGGCGGCAGTTTAAAGATGCGGGTGCACTATGTTGGGAATCGGAAGTGCTTTAAAAAAAAGAACCGACGCAGGTGGTTGTGCCTGCAGCGGTGCAACGACGGAATCAGACGACAATTCCCGACGTGCCTTGCGCAGCCTAGGTGGCGTTCATCAAATTGGCACCAAAAATCCGCTAGTTTTGCAGATTGCGAGAGGTATCCGTTTCAATCCCATCCAATCCACTTGCCACCCAAAATGGCGCTGCCCATGTTAGATAGGGGGATAAATAGTGAGGACAGGTTGATTGATAGTGTCCCATATTTCAAGACGTCATTGATGAGAAAGCTGAAAATGTGGGTGGAGCTTCAGGTATAGGCATGACCCATTAATGGCCAGACTCCCTTTTAGTATACAGCTCTGTGTCCCAGACGCAGCTACCGCCCTCTCGCGCCGCTTTCCCTTTTACCACCTTCGCGCGTACGTGTCACTCTGTTTCTCTCCTCTCTGGCGCGGAGAGTCGAGGGGGATTCGAGGGGGATTTTGTTTTACAGACACGGCCATCTCCTGAAACCGTCCAGTAAACAAGGTCACATGACCTCAAGATAATGTTTCCCGTGACGTGGGGTCAGGATATGATGGCGATTATGCCACAAGCGACCGCTTGAAGGTAGTTACAAAATATGAACGTTGTACCACCCCTGTGCCTCTGAGCTGTACACGAAAAACAAAGCAGCCCTCAACCTCCTGTCGACAACTATGTGCTCACACTTTAAGTACACTATGCTGCATGGGCTAGTATTCTCGTCACATTGGTACCATACCGCAAGCATGGAGGGATAATATAGAGACATGTGTTACGGCATTTGGCAACTGCGAAGTCGCAAAACCTACCTTCTTCAACGAAGCACTCGAGCAACACGGAGTCTCCCTGTAGGAATGGCCCCACTGTGCCCCTGGCTGTTGGGCTACCCGTATTGCTGGTTCGAATGATGGGAACACTGGGGGCCACTGAAACATTCGAACGAAAATACATCAGCCGATATTACAACGCCAACATCAGCAAATCATCGTTTTTGATTGTTGGATGAGAAGGTTGGCGAAAGGTAATTTCTAATTCGTCAAGCCAAACGCACTGCTGAACATGCATTCACGAGTACGGGTCTCCCATTACCCATACCGTTGGCTACTCTGACGGAAACAATGACTTGAAGTATACCCGGTATAGATTGGCTAAATGAACAACGCAAATTGCAGACACTGTGAGCAAACCGAAACTATCGAACATATCCTGCTTCATTGCAGTGCATACAGGGTGGCCCACCAGCCATGATAGAAATTCATAGTAAAAAACGTAGGCCCCGGAGAGACATGCGGTCAAAGGATTTTTTTCTGCCAATAACCTTTGCCACATATTCGTAACCTCTTTTTTGACGGCTGTAGTTTGAGCGCAAAGCTGCGAAGAAAGGAGGTTACATTGACACGCCACACGAGGGAAGGAAAGGGTTACAAGCCTTATCCACTGAACAAACACGTCGGGTGAACTCATTTTTGATAAGATAGCTCTGATTCCGGCATTCACCGCGCGTGTTTGTTCCGTGGGTAAGGCTTGTAACCAGTTCACCCCTCGTGTGGGGTGTCAATGTAACCTCCTTTCTTTGCAGCTTTGCGCTCAAACTACAGCCGTCAAAAAAGAGGCGGAGCCAAGGGCTCATTTCCACGGATTTTCGGCGAATTTATTTCGGCAATTGTCATTGCATTACGAGTGCGATTATGTGCTATACTGAGTAAAATGGCCACGGGGAACCCATTTCCGCAAAGAAAACGTTAGGTTGCCTTGGGAAATTTTGGAAGTTCAATTCAAGAAATTAACTTTCCGTCAATTGAAATGAAATAAAAATGGTACCAATATGTAGCAAAAGTTATTGGCAGAAAAGATCTCTTGACTGCATGTCTCTCCGGGGCCTACGTTTTCTTACTATGAATTTCTACCATGGTCGGTGGACCACCCTGTATATGCTGTGGTGCGGGGAAAATACTTTGGGCACTGCAGGAATTGTACGCTGGATGATGTTCTACGTCCCAGAGGCTCTTTCACGCAAAGACATCCCAATACTCGCAGCCAAGTCTGCTTTCCCTAGGAATATGTACTCGCCGAACAACTATGAGACAGTTTCTTTGCTCGGACTTCGCACAAATCCTGGCAGTGAACGGCCTACATCTTAACTTTCGACCGTCCTCATTTCACCATCTGTTATCATATCATATCATCTCAACCTGGGTACAGTCGTGACGCTGCCCACGTAAGTGAAGTTAACAACGGCAAGCTGGTCTCGTCATGCGCCACCAGTACACCCGGTTAAACGGTTTTTAGCTTACACAGATTTTAAGTTCGCGTGTACTTGACTCATCAATTCACCTTAACTTCAACCTAGTTCACCATTAGCCGCAGAGCACTGGATGATGGCTTTGGGTCCTAAAGCCAGACTCACAAATAATTGTCATCAGTGTGTTGGGAGCACATGGAGTTTATCCACTAGCTAGCCTGCATCTACGCCATTCTGTCTGTGAGCACGGTAGCCTACTGTATCTAGCAGTAAACAAGGTTTGTTTCCGTTAGGTGTCACATCATATTACCGCTTCGTTTTAATGTCTCGTCATGCAGTCATTAATCTTACTTGGGGTTTGCCGCCACCGAAGCTTCCTTTAGCACGCCTGCTTTCAATGCAATTGCAAATACAAGTGTTCAGATGCAGGAAATGAAAGACTCGCGAAAATTTGGAAGTCCAATTAGTGAAATAGGTCCAACAGCTCCTCACGTACTTTTCTCATTTAAGTAAAATGAAACGAAGGGAAACGCGAATACGGATTATTCTCTTGTATACAGGGACCTCGTTACTCCAGGACCGTGGAGATGTGACGCGCAATATATCAAACTGCTGCTAAGATACAGGCTACTGTAACCGCAGTAAGAGGCACATCTAGACTTCCAGTAGCTTTGCACGCCAATGGAATGGACACATATAGCCAGAAGGGCTGGCACTTGATGCCGAATTATCCATAAAAAAAAGGAACTAGCACGCACGCAGAGACTGATTTCTAATATTATCCAATCGGGCAAGGCTTTAGTGGAGATATCGTTGACTACTCTCATATTTTGGGCACACGGGCACCATGTTTTCTTTCCGCTTTTTTTTTCTTTTTGAGCATTTGCTTCGCGTAACTTTTATTTGCACATCTTGCGACCAAAGAAAAACTATACCTGAGGCTCCAATTGACATAGCAAAGGCTGAAGTCTACCCTATATTGAACACGTTGACTAGAATCACAACGGGATCTCGTCACCGCACCTACTGAGCTACTGGGCTGGCCATTGATTTGCTAGGCTCAGTGTTTGCTCACGAAGCGCCTCACTTGCCGAGAGATCGTCGACTCACGTGCAGTAAAGACCCATGTAAAATTAACAAACCGCCAACGATAAGCTCCAGCGCTGTGTG